>NC_053389.1:731881822-732191197 GCF_905171765.1 Bufo bufo | reverse complement strand
TAACTACTGTATATAAAGGGTGTATCTCACACGCCCTGACCCACAATAGGCCGCAATTAAATATTTGTGCCCAAAATGCTTTTATTTTAAATAACTGAATAGAACACCTGTATATAAAGGGTGTATCTCACACGCCCTGATCCACACTAGGCTGCAATTAAAGATTTGTACCAAAAATGGGTATTTGATTTATAACTGAATGTGACAGCAGTATATAACCCTGGAATTTCACACGTGCTGATGGTGCAAGGCCAGGAAAATTGTGTATTTTGCCCAAAAAAAGGGTTTTTTATTAATAGAACAATATAACCCCAGTATATAAAGGGTGTATCTCACACGCCCTGACCCACACTAGGCTGCAATTAGAGATTTGTGCCAAAAATGGGTATTTGATTAATAACTGAATATGACAGCAGTATATAACCCTGGAATTTCAAAAGTCTTGATGCTTCAAGGCCAGAAAAATTTAGTATTTTGGCAAAAAAGTGTGTTTTTGAAAACCCAGAAATTAATAGCTGTATTTCTAGCTTAAATTGCACTCTGACTAATCCTGCAAATGCACAGATGTTGTATATTGTCAAAAAAGGGTAATTTTTTACAACCAGATTATTAGTGCCATTTTTCAAGCTTGGATTTCAATGTCACAAAAGCTCAGATGCAGTGCTGGTGCACTGACCTTGCATAAAATGGCCGCCACTGCAGCCGCCCACCTAACTGACTTATAAAAGTTTTTTTTTTTTTCGGTCACTGGGCTCAGGGCAGGATAAAAATTTGTGCCCTGCACCCACACAACAAAATGTATGTAGATCGCTGAGTTAGATTCACGTTTTGAACAAAGATTCAGTCCTATTCTCTCCCTGAAATCACCAGCAGCATCCTCTCCCTACACTAGTAACAGCAGAGTGACATGCAGCGCTATGTGACTCAAGCTTATATAGAGGCTGGGTCACATGCTACACTGGCCAATCACAGCCATGCCATTAGTAGGTGATGGCTTCTAAGGTCAGACAGTTAAACGCTTGTTGATTAGCTGCTCTGCAGCCTTTCAAAAAGCGCCAAGAAAGCGCTGAACACCGAACCCAAACTTTTACTGAAATGTTAGGGTTCGGGGTCCAAAAATCCTAAAGTTCGGGTTTGCTCAACCCTAGTTAGAATACATTGTAATAACTTGACCCTTCAATTTTCAGATACTGCCTGGAACTATTGGATTCATCATTACTAATCCAGATTGATCCTAACAATGCTGTCCTGTGTGCTGTGATTTTCCATAGGTTCTATAAGAAGTTGACTTTTTGTTGTCTAGACCAGTGTGGACAGAGATGATAGCTATAGGTCTTAATCTAGGGTCCAGAAATGTATCTGCAATGGCAACAAGTTACATAGGAAAGGTATCCACTAAGACTCTGTTCACATTAGTCTTTTCAGGTTTCCATTTATCTTTAAAGGGAACCTGTCAGGGGCAAAAGCCATAACACACCGCCAGCAGTACCTTCAAGTAGCCGGCAGTGAGTTTCCAATGATGATTTTCTTACTGCATTCAGATGAAGCAGAAGTATGAAAAACATTAATTTATCGTCCGTCTGCGCTATTTTCCAGTCAAGCTTGAAGTCAAGGGGGCAGCTGCCTACTTGCTTCAAGTCAGCTGTGATTGACAGCTCTTGTGCATGACAGCCGGCTAGCTTTGCTGAACAGCTGACTGTCAGTCACAGGCGAAGGGGCAGGTTTCATCATTAGAAACTCACTGCCGGATACTTGAAGGTACTGCTGGTAGTTTGGGATGGCTTTTGCCGCTCATAGGTTCCCTTCAATGCCTAGAATAAGACAAAATGCTGCAATGTTTAATCTAGAAATTGAAAATTGATGAATTTATTGTAGGCCGGTGTGGTTCACTATGGTCAGTTGCTACACAGATCATAATGGATCCATTATATCTCTCATGGCTCATGTTGCAATGGAAGCCATGATGCCAGTGTGAAAAGTCATTATCCCCAATCCCTTTCTGATGTGATAGAATGTTTAAGTCACCAATCGTCAGAAGGTTATGAAAAAAATGAAATATTTCAGAAGTAGAATAATTAACATATTGTTTGCCCTATAAGACACACTTAGGTTTTAGAGGAGGAAAATAAGAAAAAATATATTTTTGATCAGACCTCAAATTAGACCCCCAATCAGACCCTCAATCTTAATCACACCTCAGATCAGACGTCCAATCTTCATAAGACCCCCAATCTTTTTTAAAACTTCCTCACTCACGGCTCCCTGGCCTGCTGCAGCACTGCACTGAGATTACATTAGATCATAGTGCATGCTTATGTGCATTACATCCCGGCACTATACACAGTCAGGACACAGCACAGCGGGCACCTGGAAAAGACCAGGGTAGCGCTGAATACAGCCAGCACTACAAGACTTAGACTCATTTAATCTAGAGTCTCCTGCATTCTAAAGAGCACTTCCATAATGGAAGTGCTCATTAACATTCACTTTATAAGACGCACTGCCATTTACCCCCCACTTTTGCTCAGAAAACAATTGCGCCTTAGATGAAAAATACAGTACTGTACATTTAAAAAGTTATTTTAAATTAAAAGAGTCATTTTCTGTAATTTTGTTGTTTGTGATTCAGATGTATAATGAAACCATTTTACACATGTAGAACTACCCTTGAAACATGACACGGGACCTCATGTTATTCGTTGTTTACGGGGACATAAAGGGGATTTTTGCTCTCCTGGAAGAATGCTTACAAGGAGGCGTCAGAAACTGGTAATTTGCTTTGGCAATGCAGCTTTTCAATTCAATTACAGTTTGCAGTGCCTCATTATAATAATTATTATCATCCTTTGTTAGACTCCTTTACATTTTTGCAGATCGCTGTGAAAATTTAAGGAGTCGTTCACAGAGGGAAATATCCTTTTTTTTTTTTAACCTGAACAATTGTGTTGGTTCATTATGTGTGAGCCATGAATAAGAATGTGGTATGTCCTTTTTCTTATACTTCATCATGTAAATTGTTAAAAGGTTAGGCTTTGTTCTATATGCAAAAATTGTGTGGATGCATAAACAATAGGGAGGGGAACATTGTTTAATATGCCTCGTGAGGGTTGCAAACCAAGTGAAAGAGGAAAGATAGGCGCTATGTAAAAAGTCCTATCACCTTTTCAACATAATATTATCAAAGTTTAATCGAAAGATTGTTCTTTCCTTTCAGCGCGTACCTCAGACAATATACACATGCAAATATGTCAAATAGGTCAATTTCTTTCCAGTTCCTTTCGACGTGGCATAAGATGTACAGTGTATATAAGTTCAATGAACATTTCATAATTAAGAGACTAAAGCAAAATAGATGTGAAGTCATATAATTATAGCGTCTTTTCTCTACTTCAAAACTTATCAGATGTCCATGTGAAGTTCTGTTGAGGAGAACATGACCAAAGAGGGCTCAAAGCCTCTTGCTTTGTTGGTTTCCTTCTTATAGGGGTATATACGTACATCTGTTGAAGGTCCTACAATTGGGGAAGGTCCCACCTCTGGAATCCACTCCTGTCTCTAGACGGGCTATTGTCTCATAGCTACTGTGAATGAAAAGTTAGCCACTGTGCTACTCTCTCCATTCACTTCTATGGAAGCTATGGAAATGGAAAAAGCTATTTACATTACCCCATAAAAATGAATAAAGGGGGTTGCAAACAGGGGTCAACCTGCACCTATTTTACTTTTATTGTCTATTATGTGAATATGCCATAAATAGTCCAAATGGGGGATACCCCTTTAAGTTTGAGACTTGAAAGCTAAGTACACCTTTGGGGCCATTTTTTTTAATTATTGCATTTTACTAATTTTGAGTTAAGATTTTTTTTTTTTTATGATTTGTCTTTATTTAAAATTTTGAGTCCCTGTCTCTGTGCAGCCTTCAGAATCTCTAGTAGCCTTCTCTGTACTTTTTCTCTGTTCTGTCAGGCAGCTCATCTGATGGATTGTTATCTCTGATCTCTGACCTCCTAAACACTCATTTAGCTCAACTCTTATCTTACTGATAAGAATATGGTTTAAATAAGTGTTTAGGACATTTTAGCAATTTAGAGATAAGGTTTATTAGATGACGGGCACTAAGTGAAAGTGAAAGTGCATTCACACAGCTAGACAAGCAGTTAACATTTTGTTACAGAACAGCTGAATATTTTTAATAACAACAAAGTAGAAAAAAGAATTTTAGCCAAAAATGAGTAAAATGCAATCATAAAAAATAGCCCCCCAAGGTGTATATAGCATTTGAGTATAAGGGATGCATGCTCTTCTAATGCATTTTATTAGTCCATTTTGCATATATTATGGTTTAGTGAATAGTTGACATTTAAATTCTTGTGGCCCAGATCATTCCCAGTTTGCCCATGTCAACAGGAGGTTCTTAAATACAGTAGAGTGTATTACTGATATTTGAGGCAAAATGCTATTTTGCCATTTGTGACATAATATTTTAGCACCAATAGGTGGTGCAATAGTAGCAGTAGCACATGGGCACTAGTGACTAAGAGGGATTCAAGGTCCTTCTGACTCATTAGAGGAAACCAGTATTATTAAAGGCACTTGGTGATATGATAGTTGGGGACTCTGTTAGATTTTGCATTGAAGCCCAAGCGCTTTAAGTTACACCTCTGCCTAATATCAAAGACATTTTTGAAATCTTGAATCATGACTTGCATACAAACTAGTTTTATTTATACCCTCTAGTCATGGTTGCATTACAGCTAGTTGCATTTAGCCCTCTATGTAATGCAAGGCACCAACAAACAGACCAGTGATGAAAGCAAAAAGGTGTTTATTCACCATAAACTTAAAAGTCCAGGACACTTGCTGGTAACAAGGAATAATAACAAAAACCAGGCAAGGAGATTCCAGGAATAGTCCCAACCAGTGCTGAAAGATGCTGTGCACTTGGCAGTCGAGTCACTCCAGATCTTGGGTCTGCTGCAAAGGACAAAGTTCCTGGCAGTCTTCAGTCACTAGCAGTTGTGACCTATACCTGGTTGAGGGAAAATAACAGTGGGCACTGATCACCCTGAGAGACCTCCCTTTAAATGCCTGCTGACCAATCCCAGGGTGCCAAATGTCCACTACCATAGGTGAACAAATTGCCCTGCACCTGAGTACATGGCCTAAGGCAATCACAAGTTGATTAACCCATGGCTGGCTCCCTAATCCACTTTGCTCTTGTGAGTCAGTATATTATGCGCCACTGGTCGACGAAGCGCATAAGAAGCGCGTACTCGCGACCGTGTATCCCTTTGCGAACCTGCCCTCGTGCGTACTCACGGACGCATGATTGACTCAACGCGAGTATGCGAGCGCGTGGACCCAGATGCGGAAACGGAAGTCGCAGGAGACACCGGAGACAACCCTGGCCGCGGCGTCTTGTCACTCGCCTGGCCACTCTGTCCCTGGGACTCCGACGGTCCTCCCCTCCGATGTCCACGCGAACGCATCTCCGCACTGGCTCGCAAAGGGGTCAGCGCTGGTGCATCAGAGACACGCATAACCTGTCCCGCAACTCCACGAGGACCCCTCTTGGTTCCCCTGGAGTGCAAAGCAGGTGAGTATCTTACATTACCCCCCCTCGAGGAGGCGGCTCTGAAGACTCCAAGCAAGCTTTCCCCGGATTATCCCGGTGAAAGGCTGCCACCAACTCATCCGCATGCACCTGGCGAGCAGGTATCCAACATCTCTCCTCTGGACCAAAACCCTTCCAGTCCACCAAGTATTGAAGAGACCTTTGGACAAAACGAGAGTCCAAAATTCTGTTCACCTCGAACTCCGGTACCCCTTGGACCTCCAGCGGGGATGGGGTCTGAATGAAGGGAGCGGAGTCGGCTGCCGATTTGAGAAGTGAAACATGAAAGGTGTTCACTCCTCGGATCGACGGTGGAAGAGCAACCTTGTACGTAACTCGGTTGATCTTTTGTGTCACTGGGTATGGGCCAATGAATCGAGGACCCAACTTGGAAGATGGCTGACGCAGCGGAATGTTCCGGGTGGAGACCCACACCTGATCTCCCACCTTAAACTTTTGCTCTACGGTGCGATGACGATCAGCAAATTTCTTCTGTTGCGCCACCGCACTGCGGAGATTCCGCTGGGCCGACGACCAAATGGGATGTCTATCCTCAAACCATTGATCCACCACCGGTGAGTCAGTGGAGGGTCCGGCCAAAGAAGAGAGTCTTGGATCCCTGCCCCCCACGCACCTTAACGGAGACATCTTAGTGGAAGCATGCTCAGAGTTGTTATAAGCCACCTCCGCAAAGGGTAAATACGCTGCCCATTCCTCCTGGCAGTCTGACACGAAGCACCGGAGATATTGCTCCAGGGTCTGGTTAGTCCTTTCCGTCTGACCGTTGGTCTCTGGGTGAAAACCAGAAGAAAAAGACAAATTAATACCCAATCGGGAGCAGAAAGAACGCCAGAAGCGAGAGATGAATTGCACTCCTCTGTCTGAAACAATGTCATCCGGCGCTCCGTGTAATCGAAAGACATGATTCAATAACAGATCTGCCAATTCTCTGGCCGAGGGCAATCCAGGGAGTGGGATAAAATGGGCCATCTTACTAAAACGGTCCACCACTACCCAGATTACCGTACTTCCAGAGGACCTTGGCAAATCTGTGATGAAATCCATGGAAATGTGAGTCCATGGAGCCTGGGGAATTGGCAGTGGGAGTAAAGTCCCAGAAGGGGCAGACCGGGACGGTTTACATCTGGCACAAACAGTACATGCCTGGATATAGGCCTTAACATCCACGGACATGTTGGGCCACCACACGTGACGTTTAACAAGGGCAAGGGTTTTCTCAACACCCAAATGCCCGGCAGACTTTGAGTCATGAAGCTTTTGGATGACCTTCAATCGAAGGTTAATGGGTACAAACCAACGACCCTCGGGTTTGTCAGGTGGACTCTCTGCCTGTGAAGGCTCAAGAAGAGAGGACAAGTCCTCCATTACTTCTGCGGCCCCCAGGGCAGCAAGAAAACATTTAGTTGGGAGAATGGTTTCTGGCTCAGAGTCCAGGACGGAAGCAGCCTCGGGGAAGCAGCGGGACAGGACATCTGCCTTCACATTTTTGGAACCTGGTTTATAAGTGAGGCGGAAATTGAAGCGGGTGAAAAACAATGCCCACCGGGCTTGTCGGGAGTTGAGTCTTTTGGCACTCTCTAGATACTCCAAATTTTTGTGGTCAGTGTAAACCGTGATGGGATGTTCTGCACCCTCTAGCCAATGTCTCCACTCTTGAAAAGCCAATCTTACTCCCAGAAGCTCTCTATTGCCGATATCATAATTACACTCGGCTGGAGAGAGCTTCCGAGAGAAGAAGGCACAGGGATGTAACCTCTCAGGGTCCCCAGAATACTGTGAGAGAACTGCCCCTACACCGACCTCTGAGGCATCGACCTCGAGAACAAAAGGTCTGGAGGTGTCTGGATGAGTAAGAATTGGTGCCGTGCAAAAGGCCTGTTTCAGCGTCTCAAAGGCTCTGACTGCCTCTCTCGTCCACTTAGAAGGGTTAGCTCCCTTCTTAGTGAGGTTGGTGAGAGGTACTACTATCACAGAAAAATTCTTAATAAACTTGCGGTAGAAGTTGGCAAAGCCTAAGAAACGCTGCAACCCCTTAAGATCCTTAGGCTGAGGCCAATACAAGACAGCAGAAAGTTTGGATGGGTCCATAGCCAATCCCTTTTCTGAGATAATGTACCCTAGGAAAGGCAACTCCTTCACCTCAAACAGACACTTCTCAAGTTTGGCATAGAGGCGGTTCTCCCTCAGCCTCTGGAAAACCTGACACACGTGTTTCCGATGAGAGACCAGATCCGAAGAGTAGATTAGTATGTCATCTAGATAGACAACAACACATCTATCCAAGAAATCTCTGAGAACATCGTTGATGAACTCCTGGAAGACCGCGGGAGCATTACAGAGACCGAAAGGCATCACGAGATACTCGTAATGCCCGTCTCTGGTATTAAATGCGGTCTTCCATTCGTCACCCTCTCTAATGCGAACTAAATTATAAGCACCCCTTAAATCGAGTTTGGTGAAGACTCGGGCCCCTGCCACCTGAGAAAACAGATCATCAATCAGAGGCAGTGGATACCGATTCTTCACCGTAATCCGATTAAGGGCACGATAATCGATGCAAGGTCTCAAGCCTCCATCCTTCTTCTCCACAAAGAAGAATCCAGCTCCAGCAGGGGAAGTGGATGGACGAATGAAATTCTTCTCAAGGTTCTCTTTAATATACTCCCGCTGAGCCTGAACCTCAGGCCCAGTGAGATTATAAAGATGCCCTCGTGGTGGCATGGTACCTGGCAACAGGTCTATAGGACAATCATATGACCTGTGGGGAGGTAACACATCAGCCCCCTGAGGACTGAACACATCTCGGAAATTATGATACTGCTGTGGTAAAGTACTTAATACTTCCATGGAGGCTAGTGACAGGTCGGGACGAATGCACTTAGTAAGGCATTCCGTACTCCACTGACAAATAACAAAGAAAAAGGGGGTCAGTCAGCACATCCCAAAGCGCAGGGGCACGTTGCTATGGCTGAGAACAAGACTGTTGAACAAAACAAGCAATGCAACAGCTCACTGCAAAGCAAATAAAGTACAAAATTGCATCATAATTGCAAATGCTATACTAATAAGTTAGAGATACTTGGCAAATCGTTTTGTACAAAATTATTTGAGCCCGTCTGCCGAACGTCAAGGCGGTCTCTAGTTAGACGGGTTTCTAACACTAAATATACCTGTTATGTGCCATGGCGGCTATCATATAATTCAGAAAGTGCAGGTTCCACTTGCATGCTGGATCCGCCTGAATTTCTGTCATTTTCGGTGCCAAAATGGCCTCCATTATATCCAGGGAAAGCGGTTACCAGCATGCACGCCGGGCCCACTCCACACCACCCCCGGCGCCACATGGTCACCAAGGACTGCAATGAGAGTCCACACACTATCTCTCTCCTGGTGCCAGGTGGCTTCAGCGAGTGAGGGGAAGCAGGCCAAGCTATATACTAACACTAATTAAAATCAACCTGTGGGACAGACGAGCTGGTCAGGAGTGCACGACTGGGGAGGCAGCCACACCTCCAGCACAAACTACAAAGAAAAAGGGGGTCAGTCAGCACATCCCAAAGCGCAGGGGCACGTTGCTATGGCTGAGAACAAGACTGTTGAACAAAACAAGCAATGCAACAGCTCACTGCAAAGCAAATAAAGTACAAAATTGCATCATAATTGCAAATGCTATACTAATAAGTTAGAGATACTTGGCAAATCGTTTTGTACAAAATTATTTGAGCCCGTCTGCCGAACGTCAAGGCGGTCTCTAGTTAGACGGGTTCCTAACACTAAATATACCTGTTATGTGCCATGGCGGCTATCATATAATTCAGAAAGTGCAGGTTCCACTTGCATGCTGGATCCGCCTGAATTTCTGTCATTTTCGGTGCCAAAATGGCCTCCATTATATCCAGGGAAAGCGGTTACCAGCATGCACGCCGGGCCCACTCCACACCACCCCCGGCGCCACATGGTCACCAAGGACTGCAATGAGAGTCCACACACTATCTCTCTCCTGGTGCCAGGTGGCTTCAGCGAGTGAGGGGAAGCAGGCCAAGCTATATACTAACACTAATTAAAATCAACCTGTGGGACAGACGAGCTGGTCAGGAGTGCACGACTGGGGAGGCAGCCACACCTCCAGCACAAACTACAAAGAAAAAGGGGGTCAGTCAGCACATCCCAAAGCGCAGGGGCACGTTGCTATGGCTGAGAACAAGACTGTTGAACAAAACAAGCAATGCAACAGCTCACTGCAAAGCAAATAAAGTACAAAATTGCATCATAATTGCAAATGCTATACTAATAAGTTAGAGATACTTGGCAAATCGTTTTGTACAAAATTATTTGAGCCCGTCTGCCGAACGTCAAGGCGGTCTCTAGTTAGACGGGTTCCTAACACTAAATATACCTGTTATGTGCCATGGCGGCTATCATATAATTCAGAAAGTGCAGGTTCCACTTGCATGCTGGATCCGCCTGAATTTCTGTCATTTTCGGTGCCAAAATGGCCTCCATTATATCCAGGGAAAGCGGTTACCAGCATGCACGCCGGGCCCACTCCACACCACCCCCGGCGCCACATGGTCACCAAGGACTGCAATGAGAGTCCACACACTATCTCTCTCCTGGTGCCAGGTGGCTTCAGCGAGTGAGGGGAAGCAGGCCAAGCTATATACTAACACTAATTAAAATCAACCTGTGTGGAGTGGGCCCGGCGTGCATGCTGGTAACCGCTTTCCCTGGATATAATGGAGGCCATTTTGGCACCGAAAATGACAGAAATTCAGGCGGATCCAGCATGCAAGTGGAACCTGCACTTTCTGAATTATATGATAGCCGCCATGGCACATAACAGGTATATTTAGTGTTAGGAACCCGTCTAACTAGAGACCGCCTTGACGTTCGGCAGACGGGCTCAAATAATTTTGTACAAAACGATTTGCCAAGTATCTCTAACTTATTAGTATAGCATTTGCAATTATGATGCAATTTTGTACTTTATTTGCTTTGCAGTGAGCTGTTGCATTGCTTGTTTTGTTCAACAGTCTTGTTCTCAGCCATAGCAACGTGCCCCTGCGCTTTGGGATGTGCTGACTGACCCCCTTTTTCTTTGTAGTTTGTGCTGGAGGTGTGGCTGCCTCCCCAGTCGTGCACTCCTGACCAGCTCGTCTGTCCCACAGGTTGATTTTAATTAGTGTTAGTATATAGCTTGGCCTGCTTCCCCTCACTCGCTGAAGCCACCTGGCACCAGGAGAGAGATAGTGTGTGGACTCTCATTGCAGTCCTTGGTGACCATGTGGCGCCGGGGGTGGTGTGGAGTGGGCCCGGCGTGCATGCTGGTAACCGCTTTCCCTGGATATAATGGAGGCCATTTTGGCACCGAAAATGACAGAAATTCAGGCGGATCCAGCATGCAAGTGGAACCTGCACTTTCTGAATTATATGATAGCCGCCATGGCACATAACAGGTATATTTAGTGTTAGGAACCCGTCTAACTAGAGACCGCCTTGACGTTCGGCAGACGGGCTCAAATAATTTTGTACAAAACGATTTGCCAAGTATCTCTAACTTATTAGTATAGCATTTGCAATTATGATGCAATTTTGTACTTTATTTGCTTTGCAGTGAGCTGTTGCATTGCTTGTTTTGTTCAACAGTCTTGTTCTCAGCCATAGCAACGTGCCCCTGCGCTTTGGGATGTGCTGACTGACCCCCTTTTTCTTTGTAGTTTGTGCTGGAGGTGTGGCTGCCTCCCCAGTCGTGCACTCCTGACCAGCTCGTCTGTCCCACAGGTTGATTTTAATTAGTGTTAGTATATAGCTTGGCCTGCTTCCCCTCACTCGCTGAAGCCACCTGGCACCAGGAGAGAGATAGTGTGTGGACTCTCATTGCAGTCCTTGGTGACCATGTGGCGCCGGGGGTGGTGTGGAGTGGGCCCGGCGTGCATGCTGGTAACCGCTTTCCCTGGATATAATGGAGGCCATTTTGGCACCGAAAATGACAGAAATTCAGGCGGATCCAGCATGCAAGTGGAACCTGCACTTTCTGAATTATATGATAGCCGCCATGGCACATAACAGGTATATTTAGTGTTAGGAACCCGTCTAACTAGAGACCGCCTTGACGTTCGGCAGACGGGCTCAAATAATTTTGTACAAAACGATTTGCCAAGTATCTCTAACTTATTAGTATAGCATTTGCAATTATGATGCAATTTTGTACTTTATTTGCTTTGCAGTGAGCTGTTGCATTGCTTGTTTTGTTCCACTGACAAATAAGACCCGAGCGCCAGTCCACTACTGGATTATGGAGCCTTAACCAAGGGAGACCCAAAATCACGGGAGTGGATGGCATGTCAAGGACAAAAAGGCTTAAGGTCTCCCGATGATCAGCCCCCACCGTTACCTGTATTCCCGGAGTCATCCACACTGCACGACCATCTTGAAGAGGGGAACCATCAATCGCGGTCACTGACATGGTGGTTTTCGGCTGGATCAACGGGATGCCAAGTCGACGAACCAAGGTTGAGTCCACAAAATTCCCAGCGGCCCCAGAATCGATTAGTGCTGAAAACTCATGGACCTTGTCTTGCCACCGTAAGGATATGGATACCATCACCCGGCTTGGAGGAGGGATAATAGCACCTAGGGGGTTCTCCTCTATGCCCCCTAGGTTCATTCGTTTCCCGCCGGCAGGAGGGGACAGGTTTTAACGAGGTGTCCAGACTTTCCGCAAAATAGGCACAGGCCTTTCTGTTGGCGACGAGCTTGTTCTGCCTGTGTGAGATGGGAGGATCCAACCTCCATTGGCTCTTCGGCCGATTTAAGAGGCCCTGGATGTGGTCGAGAGGATGAAAACCGAGACGACCGTTCCACTCGCCTCTCACGGATTCGCCTGTCGGCATCGATTGCCTGAGAGATAGCCATTTCCAACGAGAAGGGGGTCGGCAAGGCCAAAAGAAGATCCCGGACCGCATCCGAAAGTCCCAAACGGAAGCGATGGCGTAGGGCTGCGTCGCCCCAGGTGGTGAAAGCTGCCCATCGCCTGAATTCTGCAGCGTATTCTTCAGCTGGGCGGCGGCCTTGTTGAATATGCTCAAGATTGGTCTCTGCGGTGCGAGTACGATCCGGGTCATCGTAAATCACAGCCATAGCCTCGAAGAAGGCGTCCACTGACGAAAAAGCTGTATGGTCTTGAGGCAAATTAAATGCCCAACGTTGGGGGTCTCCACGTAGCAGTTACATCACAATCCCAATTCTCTGCCTGAGAGTGTCAGAAGCCATCGGACGCAACTGGAAATAAAGGAGACAGGAGTCCCTGAAGTTTAAGAACTCCTGTCGCTCTCCTGTGAAGGGGTCAGGCAGGGGGATCTTAGGTTCTGTTTGATGCCTTGCGATAGTGACGGGTAATGCTGAGGTTCCCTGGATAAGCTGCTGAACCTCCTCCATCACAGTTGTCAGTTGCTCTTGGATCTGCGCTGCAGCGGCTGCTGGTATATTTGGGCGTCGTTGGAACAGCAGGTTAACGGCTCCCGTTAATTCACTCAGCTGCTGCTGGATCTTGTCCATGGCAACTGTTAGTTGGGCCCACTGTTCTGTAATGCAAGGCACCAACAAACAGACCAGTGATGAAAGCAAAAAGGTGTTTATTCACCAGAAACATAAACGTCCAGGACACTTGCTGGTAACAAGGAATAATAACAAAAACCAGGCAAGGAGATTCCAGGAATAGTCCCAACCAGTGCTGAAAGATGCTGTGCACTTGGCAGTCAAGTCACTCCAGATCTTGGGTCTGCTGCAAAGGACAAAGTTCCTGGCAGTCTTCAGTCACTAGCAGTTGTGACCTATACCTGGTTGAGGGAAAATAACAGTGGGCACTGATCACCCTGAGAGACCTCCCTTTAAATGCCTGCTGACCAATCCCAGGGTGCCAAGTGTCCACTACCATAGGTGAACAAATTGCCCTGCACCTGAGTACATGGCCTAAGGCAATCACAAGTTGATTAACCCATGGCTGGCTCCCTAATCCACTTTGCTCTTGTGAGTCAGTATATTATGCGCCACTGGTCGACGAAGCGCATAAGAAGCGCGTACTCGCGACCGTGTATCCCTTTGCGAACCTGCCCTCGTGCGTACGCACGGATGCATGATTGACTCAACGCGAGTATGCGAGCGCGTGGACCCAGATGCGGAAACGGAAGTCGCAGGAGACACCGGAGACAACCCTGGCCGCGGCGTCTTGTCACTCGCCTGGCCACTCTGTCCCCGGGACTCCGGCGGTCCTCCCCTCCGATGTCCACGCGAACGCATCCCCGCACTGGCTCGCAAAGGGGTCAGCGCTGGTGCATCAGAGACACGCATAACCTGTCCCGCAACTCCACGAGGACCCCTCTTGGTTCCCCTGGAGTGCAAAGCAGGTGAGGATCTTACACTCTATTTATGAGTCCATTATATCAAGTTGCATCTGTACCCTTTAGTTACAAGTCCATTACAGCTAGTTTTATGTATATCCTCTAGTTATTAGTCTGTTACAGCTAGTTTATTTAGCCCTCTACAGAGTGGTCCAAAAGTATGGAGACACCAGAATAATTGGAAAAGGGTGGTTGACATCATCCTGTGTGTGGCATGTTGATAAGGGGAAAGGGGCAAATCTGTGAGTGTCCAACACAGCAGCCATTTTGAGAGCCACCATCTTTGAACCAAGTCAGTATTTTCAAATGGGAAGGGGTGCATGTGACATATTTATCTGATAGAGAATTTGATGAGGAATCCAAATCTGTGCTTAAATGTACTTGATGTACCGAACTTTACGTTTTTTTTGACCCCCGACCCAAACCCGAACATTTCAGTAAAAGTTCAGGTTCGAGTTCGGTGTTCGCCGATTTAATGGTGCTTTTTCAAAAGGCTGCAGGGCAACCAATCAACAAGCGTTTAACTCATGTGCCCTTAGAGGCCATCACAGCCATGCCTACTAGTGACATGGCTGTGATTGCCCAGTGCAGCATGTGACCCAGCCTCTATATAAGCTGGAGTCACGTAGCGCCGCACGTCCCTCTGATCTTACTAGTGTAGGGATAGGATGCTGCTGCTGTGAGGGAGAGAATAGGAAAGAATCTGATATCAGAACTTGCTGTTAACTCTGCGATCTTCAGCGATTTTCTTTTTTGTGTGTGCAATGCAACATTTTTGTACCCTGCCCTGAGCCCAGTGACACAGAAAAATAAGTTTTATCCATCTGTTAGTTAGGTGGGCGTCGACGGCCATTTTGGCTGCATATGTGCCAGGGACAATAATTTAATCCTGTTCTTTTAGTTCAGTGGGCAACATATACCCATTTTTTAAGTGCACCTGCACTGCATATGTGCCAGGGGAAGGGAAAATAATATAGGTAAACCATCTGTGAGTTCAGGGAACCAGGGGGTGACATATTCACATTTTTTTTCTGTAAAATACACCTGTGCTGCATATGCGAGTGTAATCAATTCAGTAAATCCATCTGTTAGATTCTGGGGGGACAAATTATAATTTTTTTGCTAAAAAGTACATTTGCGCCCTGCACTTCATTTGTGATAGTGAAAGAAAATCAGTTAAATCCATCTGTTTAAGGCCTCATGCACACGACCATTGTTTGGGTCCGCATCTGAGCCGCCATTTTGGCGGCTCGGATGCAGACCCATTAACTTCAATGTTTCAGCAAAAATAATATAACATGTACTATTCTTGTCCGCGCTTTGTAGACAAATCGCCAGGACCGGATGGCATACACCCCCGTATCCTAAAGGAATTAAGTAATGTCATAGCCAGACCCTTATTTCTGATATTTGCAGACTCTATACTGACAGGGAATGTCCCACAGGATTGGCGCATAGCAAATGTGGTGCCAATATTCAAAAAGGGGCCAAAAACAGAGCCTGGAAACTATAGGCCGGTAAGTTTAACATCTGTTGTGGGTAAACTGTTTGAAGGTTTTCTGAGAGATGCTATATTAGAGCATCTCAACGGAAATAAGCAAATAACGCCATATCAGCATGGCTTCGTGAGGGATCGGTCATGTCAAACTAATTTAATCAGTTTCTATGAGGAGGTAAGTTCTAGACTTGACAGCGGCGAATCAATGGATGTCGTATATCTGGACTTCTCCAAAGCATTTGACACTGTACCACATAAAAGGTTAGTATATAAAATGAGAATGCTCGGACTGGGAGAAAACATCTGTATGTGGGTAAGTAACTGGCTGAGTGATAGAAAACAGAGGGTGGTTATTAACGGTACACACTCAGATTGGGTCACTGTCACTAGTGGGGTACCTCAGGGGTCAGTATTGGGCCCTATTCTCTTCAATATATTTATTAATGATCTTGTAGAAGGCTTGCATAGTAAAGTATCAATTTTCGCAGATGACACTAAACTGTGTAAAGTAATTTACACTGAAGAGGACAGTATACTACTACAGAGGGATCTGGATAGATTGGAGGCTTGGGCAGATAAGTGGCAGATGAGGTTTAACACTGATAAATGTAAGGTTATGCACATGGGAAGGAAAAATGCAAGTCACCCGTACATACTAAATGGTAAAACACTCGGTAACACTGACATGGAAAAGGATCTAGGAATTTTAATAAACAGCAAACTAAACAGCAAAAACCAGTGTCAGGCAGCTGCTGCCAAGGCCAACAAGATAATGGGTTGCATCAAAAGGGGCATAGATTCCCGTGATATGAACATAGTCCTACCACTTTACAAATCGCTAGTCAGACCACACATGGAGTACTGTGTACAGTTCTGGGCTCCTGTAAACAAGGCAGACATAGCAGAGCTGGAGAGGGTCCAGAGGAGGACAACTAAAGTAATAACTGGAATGGGGCAACTACAGTACCCTGAAAGATTATCAACATTAGGGTTATTCACTTTAGAAAAAAGACGACTGAGGGGAGATCTAATTAATATGTATAAATATACCAGGGGTCAGTACAGAGATCTATCCCATCAGCTATTTATCCCCAGGACTGTGACTGTGACGAGGGGACATCCTCTGCGTCTGGAGGAAAGAAGGTTTGTACACAAACATAGAAGAGGATTCTTTACGGTAAGAGCAGTGAGACTATGGAACTCTCTGCCTGAGGAGGTGGTGATGGTGAGTACAATAAAGGAATTCAAGAGGGGCCTGGATATATTTCTGGAGCGTAATAATATTACAGGCTATAGCTACTAGAGAGGGGTCGTTGATCCAGGGAGTTATTCTGATTGGAGTCGGGAAGAAATTTTTTATTCCCCTAAAGTGGAGAAAATTGGCTTCTACCTCACAGGGTTTTTTGCCTTCCTCTGGATCAACTTGCAGGATAACAGGCCGAACTGGATGGACAAATGTCTTTTTTCGGCCTTATGTACTATGTTACTATGTTACTATGTTTGTGGACAAGAATAGGCATTATATTGACGGCCGCCCGTTACGCAAATTGCGGAAGGCACACGGACGGCTCCTGTTTTTTGCGGATCTGCGGTTTGCAGACTGCAAAAACCGGCACGGTCGTGTGCATGAGGCCAAATTGTGGGTGAAAAAATCTTATTTTTTTTTCCATAAAGTACCTTTGCGGCCTGCACTGCAAATTTGATTGTTAAATGAAATTAGTAAATCCATCTGTTTCACTGTGGGTGAAAAAAATCTTATTTTTTTTCAATAAGGTACATTTGCGGCCTGTGCTGCATTTCTGACAGTCCAATAAAAACGTTAAATACTGCTGTTACATTGTTGGTAGAAAAAACACCCTTTTTGTGCTAGATACTACATTTGCGGCCTGCGCTGTATTTCTCACAGTCCAATAAAACCGTTAAATACTGCTGTTACATTGTCGTTAGAAAAAAGAGAATTTTCGTAATGCAAATTTTTGTAATGAGAATCAAAGAGATCGTGAAAACTCAGATCCGATGGTATATTCTAACCCCCAGGCGTTCCCATGGTGACGGGGATGTTTGTCGGGGAGGAGTATGCCAAAGTGGAACAACTGTACAGATAAAAAAAAAAGACGAATATTATAAAAAGCGAATATATTTGTTTTTTAGAATATTCGTAATATTCTAAAACAAGAATATATAGCAATATAGTGAATTATTATATTACGAAAATTCGCATTATGAAAATTCGCAATCAACACTACTTCTAAAGTTAAAGATATTGCAGCCTTCTCAGGGAGGGATCATGTGTAAATCTCGAATATTCACTATATTGCTATATATTCTTGTTTTAGAATATTAAGAATATTCTAAAAAATGAATATAGAGCAATAAAGCAAATATTTAAAAAAAAACGAATATAAAGCAATTTAGCTAATATAGTGCTATAATCTTCTTTATCTAATAGTTGTAATTTTTTTCTCATCTGAAGTTCAGATTGGAAAAAAATTACAACTATTAAAAAAAAGGTTATAGCACTATATTAGCTAAATTGTTCTACATTTGTTTTTTTTTTTTGAATATTCGCTATATTGCTATATATTCTGGTTTTAGAATATTACGAATATTCTAAAAAACGAATATATTCGCTTTTTGGAATATTCGTCTTTTTTTTTTCTGTACAGTTGTTCCACTTTGGCATACTCCTCCCCGACAAACATCCCCGTCACCATGGGAACGCATGGGGGTTAGAATATACCATCGGATCTGAGTTTTCACGATCTCTTTGATTCTCATTACAAAAATTAGCATTACGAAAATTCACAATTAACACTACTCCTAAAGTCAAAGATATTGCAGCCTTCTCATTGGCCCACAATCTAGAAGCAGAGGGATCATGTGTACTGATTAAAAAAAAATCTTGAATATTCGAAATTACTAATATATATCACTATATTCTAAATATTCGCAAATTCTCAAAGTGCCGATATTCGCAATAAAAAATCGCAATTCGAATATTCGTGATCAACACTACTAGATACTACATTTGCAGCCTGCACTGCAGTCCTTAAAACCGTTAAATACTGTTCAAAAAGTTCAACGATCCAGCTCCACTTCAGTAGAGGAATTCTTTTATTTTTGCTTGCGGTAAAAACACATCCAGTTTACAAAAAGTCTTGTCTACGCGTTTCGGGCCACCAAAATACAATTCAAGCCCTTACTCATGACATCGTAAGACATTAAAATGGTGATATTTGTAGGGAAGGTTGCACCTGTCTTCACTAATTGTGGTCACGTGACTGCAAACACCCTCAAAAAACGCCACACCTTAAACAACACTTCACCTCAGAAAACGAAAAAAACATGCAGTCAATAAAAAAATCCTTGAGTTATATTTGCTTGAGAAAAGTTATTTAAAGGAATCATTCATAGATATGGGAGGCTAGAAGAACTATATATATATATATATATATATATATATAGACTATTGCTGTAAGATTAAATCTAAGCATTTATTTAAGCCCTCTGGTTGACGTGTATTTAATTCAAAGATCCAGAAGGATTCTCTTTTTAGTAATTTCCTTCTGTGGTCTCCTCCTCTTTTGGGCATTATAACCCTTTCAATGCCCTGTACCACCAGATCCGATGTGTCCCCACCATGGCAGACAGCAAAATGCAGACTAGCGGCAGATATATTGCGGCTGCCATGGTGGGGCACATCGGAAATGTGTTTGCGTACTCTGGCTTTAATGGGATTAGTAGTGCATCCCACATATTGCAATTTACATTTTCCACATGTAATTAAATAAACCGCATAAGTGTTGTTACAATTGAAATATGATTTCATATGGAAAAGTTTGCCATTTGATGTTGAAACAAAAGTAGTAGATACTGACAATATGAGTGCAAAAGATGCATCTATGATGTCCGCATCTGTAGCTCCCCTTAGTCGTTAACCATACAGGCTGCGATTTTTCTTCTTCTCCTGGTATAAACTGGGACTGACATAATTGGCAATAGTGGGCGCCCTTCTAGCTGCACATTTAACCCCATCAGCGACTATATCGATCCACTCCTTATCATAAGCTAGGATAGGAAAATGTTTTTCAAAATAACAGAAACAAAATCAGTAATTTATTTGTCACACAATACAGCATGGAGTTTACGCAAATTTGTTATATCATCAAAAAACATAGATGCATCTGTTGCACTCATATGTCAGTATATACTACTTTTGTTTCACCGACCTGTCATTTTGATTTATATAAGACACTCCTGGATGTCAATAGACTGGCCCGCAGCCTCACCCTCCGGCGACATTTTGAGGTGGGTGGAGAAGATCTTTGTGGTGCGGTGGTGGGGGAGGCGGGCCACTCTATGACATCCACGTTTTTTTTTTTTATATTCTGCTGTAAATGGTGTAAACTCATGTCCCCATGATATACAGAACATGAATTTCCAGGAAATTATGCATGCATGTGAATTACAGGAATCGAATTCAGTCCTGGAGGATCTGGAATGAAATAATAGGTCACTACATTTTTATACTAAAAATCTGGACTTTTATCCCATTCAGTCCAGATCTCCAGCACTACATGCGCACCTTTCCAAATTGCTGGCCCTGGAAATGTTGCCATTTAGGCTTATGGACACTGAGGCATTCCGCAGCCTGATGGCGATGGCCGTCCCGCGTAACTTTGTCCCCAGCCGCCAATATTTTTTGTTGTTGTGCAGTCCCAGCCTTACACCAGCATGTGTCCTGTAACATCACCCATGCCCTGACCAACACAGTTATTGGTGAAGATCCACTTAACGACTGACACATGGACAAGAGCTTTTGTCCAGGGATGCTGCATTTCCCTGACGGCACACTGGGTGAACGTTGTGGAGGCCAGAAGCGAGTCGTACCCAGGGATGGCACAGGTGCTACTGACGCCAAGGTTTGCGGGCCCTACTTCCATCAGGGTTTCCGCCACCACCTACGTTAGTGGCTGCAACCCCCCCTTCTCCTCCTCCGCCTCCTCCTCCACTTCCACCTCTGAATTATCATCTTGCAGCACCAGACAGACATCGACCAGTAGCTGGAAGCAGTGTAGCACTGCAGTGGGGAAGCTTAAACTGATCTGCTTAGGTGACAAACAGCACACCGCCTCAGAGCTGCGGCAGGAGATAAGGGACCAGACTGAGCTGTGGCTCTCGCCACTCAACCTAGAACCAGGCATGGTTGTGTCTGATAATGGCCGTAACTTAGGGGTGGCTTTGGAGCTCGTCAAGCTCACACACATACCATGCCTAGCCCACGTGTTCAACCTAGTGGTTCAGAGGTTTCTCAAAACCTACCCGAATTTTCCTAAGCTACTGGTGAAGGTGTGCCACGTGTGTGCCCATTTCCGGACGTCATCAACAGCTTCCGCCAGTCTGGCAACGCTGCAGCAGTGCTTGCAATTGCCAGCTTACCAACTGTTGTGCATCGTAAGCACGTGCTGGAAATCCACCTTCCACATGTTGGCCAGGCTTTGTGAGCAGCAGAGGGCAGTAGTGGAATACCATCTGCAACATGGTTGTCGCCTTTCAAGTCAGTTTACGCTCTTCACAAGCAACGAGTGGGCATTGATGTCTGACCTCTGTGAGGTTTTACGCAACTTTGAGGAATCAACACAGATGGTGAGCGGCGATAAAGCTATTATCAGTGTAACCATCCAACTTCTGTGTCTACTCAAACGCTCGCTGCTCACAATTAAGGCGGACGCTTTTCATGTGGAAGAGGTGGAAATGGGGGAAGACAGTTCACAGGGTGATAACCAGACCACCCTCAGTTCGTCTTCTTAGCTCGAATTGGATGATGAGGAGGAGGAGGAGCAGGAGACGGTGCCTCCGCTACAAAAGGTAGTACCCATGGAAGTTTTATTCCATCTGTTCAGCGTGGATGGGTAGAAGAGGAGGAAGAGGATGAGGAGATTGAGAGTCATCCTCCTGATGAGGACATGCCAAGTCTTGTCTGTTGGGACTTTGGCACACATGGCTGACTTTATGTTAGGCTGCCTTTCCTGTGACCCTCACATTGTACGCATTTTGGCCAACACTGATTACTGATTGTTCACCCTTCTCGACCCCCGCTACAAAGAGAACTTCTCATCTCTCATTCCTGTGGTGGAGAGGACGAGCAAAATGGTGCAATTCCAGAAGGTCATTGTGGAAATATTGCTTCAAAAATTTCCTGGCTGGCTGCAGAGTACGTAGTTCCTTGGCCAACCGAGGAGGGGGAATGAGGGGAACACACAGCAGTTCCAATAGAGGCAGGGCTACACTATCCAAGGCCTGGGACAGTTTTATGACACTCCGCCAGCACCCTCAACCTAATGCATGACCTATTGTCACAAGGAGGGAAAATTTTTGGAAGGTGGTGAATGAGTACGTAGCAGACCATAGCGTCCTCAGTGATCCCTCTGTGCCTTACAACTATTGGGTGTCTAAGCTGGACACGTGACACGAACTGGCGCTCTACACCTTGGATGCGCTGGCCTTCCCCACCGCCAGTGTTTTGTCAGAGTATGTATTTAGTGCTGCTGGGGCATAATAACTGATAAGCGCATCCGCCTGTCAACTGAATAGTCTGACCGATTGACTTTTATAAAAATGAGCAAGGCCTGGATTGCCCCTGACTTCTCTACTCCGCCAGAGGAAAGTGGCTGAACATAAAGGCAGTGTATTGAATATACTGTATTCTAGGGGAAGACACAGGCAGCAAAGGGCCCCTGTGCAAAGGATGTACCTGGAGCCCTAACCCCTCCCCCCAAAAACCACACATACAAATATATATGTCCAAATAAAAAAACATCTTGTGAATATGTTTACAATATGTATATATATATTATTTTCATACTACAGTAGGTGAACCCGATTTTGTGTCAATCTCGCTCTCTTTCTCGGCGAGATTGAGCACCTACGAGCCCCATCGCGGGAGCCAGCGCCGAGCTGGCTTGCCGCGATGGAGACAGAGCCGTCATAGAAGCGACGGGAGATCCGACTTGGATTCCCGCCAATTCTACACGTGTGCGGCGTTTGTTATGAATTCTGAGGGGGAAGTCCCCGCCGGATTTTAAATAAAAATCCGGCATGGGTCCCCCCCTCAGGAGCATACCGGGCCCTTAGGTCTGTTATGGGTTGTAAGGAGAGCCCCCCCTACGCCGAAAAAAACGGCGTAGGGGGTCCCCCTACAATCCATACCAGACCCGTATCCAAAGCACGCTACCCGGCCAGCCAGGAAGGGAGTGGGGACGAGCGAGCTTCCCCCCCCCCCCCTCCTGAGCCGTACCAGGCTGCATGCCCTCAACATGGGGGGGTTGGGTGCTCTGGGGCAGGGGGCACACTGCGGCCCCCCCACCTGAGAGCACCCTGTCCCCATGTTGATGAGGACAGGGCCCCTTCCCGACAACCCTGGCCGTTGGTTGTCGGGGTATGCGGGCGGGAGGCTTATCGGAATCTGGGAGCCCCCTTTAATAAGGGGGCCCCCAGATACCGGCCCCCCACCCTAAGTGAATGAGTATGGGGTACATCGTACCCCTACCCATTCACCTGCAAGAAAAGTGGTAAAAACACAAATAAACCACACAGTGTATTAAAATATTTTATTTTTCTGCTCCGGAGGCCGCCCCCTGTCTTCTTTATTAGCTCTTTTACCAGGGGGGGCTCTTCTTCTTCCGCTATCCCGACGGGTCTTCTCCGCTATCCGGGGGGTCTTCTCAACTCTCCGGGGTTCTCCTTCTGTCTTCGCCGCTCTCCGTTGTTGACTCGGCGCACCCCGGTTCTTCGTCTCGCGAGATCTCGGATTTTAAATAAAAATTTAGCGAGACGAAGAACCGGGGTTCTCCTTCTGTCTTCGCCGCTCTCCGTTGTTGACTCGGCGCACCCCGGTTCTTCGTCTCGCGAGATCTCGGATTTTAAATAAAAATTTAGCGAGACGAAGAACCGGGGTTCTCCTTCTGTCTTCGCCGCTCTCCGTTGTTGACTCGGCGCACCCCGGTTCTTCGTCTCGCTAAATTTTTATTTAAAATCCGAGATCTCGCGAGACGAAGAACCGGGGTGCGCCGAGTCAACAACGGAGAGCGGCGAAGACAGAAGGAGAACCCCGGAGAGTTGAGAAGACCCCCCGGATAGCGGAGAAGACCCGTCGGGATAGCGGAAGAAGAAGAGCCCCCCCTGGTAAAAGAGCTAATAAAGAAGACAGGGGGCGGCCTCCGGAGCAGAAAAATAAAATATTTTAATACACTGTGTGGTTTATTTGTGTTTTTACCACTTTTCTTGCAGGTGAATGGGTAGGGGTATGATGTACCCCATACTCATTCACTTAGGGTGGGGGGCCGGTATCTGGGGGCCCCCTTATTAAAGGGGGCTCCCAGATTCCGATAAGCCTCCCGCCCGCATACCCCGACAACCAACGGCCAGGGTTGTCGGGAAGGGGCCCTGTCCTCATCAACATGGGGACAGGGTGCTCTGAGGTGGGGGGGTCGCAGTGCGCCCCCTGCCCCAGAGCACCCAACCCCCCCATGTTGAGGGCATGCAGCCTGGTACGGCTCAGGAGGGGGGGGGGGGGGGGGGCGCTCGCTCGTCCCCACTCCCTTCCTGGCTGGCCGGGTAGCGTGCTTTGGATACGGGTCTGGTAGGGTCTGGTAGGGGGGGCTCTCCTTACAACCCATAACAGACCTAAGGGCCCGGTATGCTCCTGAGGTGGGGACCCATGCCGGATTTTTATTTAAAATCCGACGGGGACTTCCCCCTCAGGATTCATAACAAACGCCGCACACGTGTAGAATTGGCGGGAATCCAAGTCGGATCTCCCGTCGCTTCTATGACGCGCTTGCTGGGATGTGCTGTCACTATTCCAGTGAGTGCGAGATCTCGGCACCATGTCGCCGAGTATCAGCGCGACGCTGTCGTGCTAAAAGCACAATATCACAAACACCTACTGTAAGTCACACCTCTAACTCTGCCCAAAGCATAACTATACACATCCAGTACCCCTAATGCCCCCACATAGTAATTTATTCCCCCTTTGTGCCAGTGCATAGTAGTTATGTCCAGATATGTGACCCCTCACAGTAGTAATGGTCAGACATGTGCCCCCTTCACAGGAAGTTAAAAAAATATACTCACCTAGTTCCTCATGATCACAGTTCAGTCGCTGGCGCTCCACAGCAGTAGGAGGATATAGTGTCACACATTGCTCTGCAGGTCTGTGTAGGAGGAGGAGCACAGCATATTCCCGGCCGCACCGCTCCTCCTCATGCACAGACCAGCAGTGTGATGTGTGACACTACATCCTGCTACTGCTGTGGAGCCAGGTCCATATTTAGATTTGATGCTGCCCTAGGCACTTTAGTACCAGCTTTCTCCCCCCAATGAAGTCCATTGCTGATGGTAAAATGCTCTCTAGGCATTTAGCTATCCCTCAGGACTCCCTCATACACTTGGACAATTAAAGAACTGACCTGTTACGTGTGTTCTTGGCAGCTGAAGGCATCTGTGTTGGTACCATGTTCTTATATGCCTGCTTTGCTGAGAAATATGATGTTTTATTATATACAAACGGGGGGCGTTAGCATTACACCAAGAGGCTCCGCTCTCTCTGTAACTGCCATGTCCTCTGCACTTTAACATGGCCCGATGGGATGACATTTTCACTGCCAGGCTCTGTCAAAGTAGACAGGTGGCAGTTGCAGAGACAGCAGAGCCTCTAGAAGTAATGGTAGCGCCCCCTTGCTCCTAGTGGATCATTTGTATATATTCAAATATTCATTATTTTTCTCAATAATGCAGGCATATATGAACATGGGCCCAACACAGACCGGCACTGATGGGTGGCTTTAGCGCTGCCCTAGCCAATTTACAGGCTAAGCCACCGCTAAAGCATGTCCATTAGTGCCAATGACATCACCGGGCTCACTGCCAGGCGGAAGCTACCCCCAAATAGTATCCCCAGTGGTAATAGGGCTCCCTACAGTGCCCTCAGTACTAATAAGGCCTCCCTATACAGCACCTCTTATAATCTATAAGGCATTTCTACAGAGCCCTCATTAGCAGTAATGCCCTCCACCACTGCCCACAGTATTTATAATGTTCCCTGCAGTGCCCCCTGTAATTATAATACCTCCTGCTGTACCCTCTGGAGTTATAGTCATCTCTGTAGTGCCCCCATAAATTATAATGCCGGTCCTCTCCCTCCAGTCTTCTATACCATGCAGTCCCAGGTAAATAACACCAGTCGTCTTCCACCAGTCTTCTATATGATACAGTCCCATGTAAATAACCTATCTTCCTAACAGTCTTCTATACGATGCAATCCTATGTAAATAACTTCACTCCTCTCCCTTCAGTCTTCTATACCATGCAGTCCCATGTAAATAACCCCAGTCCTCTCCCTCCAGTCCCATGTAAATAACTTTTCTTCCTTACAGTTCTCTATAACATACAGTCCCATGTAAATAACTTAAATCCCCTCCTTAAACCCCCTCCAACACATAGTCCCATATAAATAACATCACCATTTACCCTCCAGTCTTCTAAAATATCCAGTCCCATGTAAATAACACCAGTCATCTCCCTCCAATCTTCTATAACATACAGTCCCATGTAGAAAATATATCTTTCTTATAGTCTTCTATAACATACAGTCCTATGTAACTGACACCCCTCCCCTCCCTTCGGCCCCTCTAACATACAGTCCCAGTTAAATAACATATTTCCCTCCCACTAAGCAGGGAGGAAGTATAATAGGGAGAACCACATCTCCCAGCATTTCTCTGACACTTACATTCATTCCATGGCATCACAGGACTCCACTGCTGAGCGCTGCCTCTTTCTGCACTGGTCACATGACAGTGACCGCATCACAGGTCCTACCTCCACTTCCACTGCTGAAAAGATCACATGACTATGAAATCATCGAAGGTCCTTCAGCTATAGAGTTTAGACACAAACTGGCAGCAGATTCGCAGTAAGTGCAGATCAGGCCCCCAAAAAACTCTGCCCCCTCCCGTCCTCCACCCCAAGGTGCCAAGGTTACCCTGCTGGCAGCGGTAGACAATGAAAAATATGATAAGATAAAAAAATAAACGCCTCTGCTGGCACTGGGATGGGCCCCCTCCCTTGCTGGGCCCCTGAGCAGCTGAACCAGCTGCACAGGCGGTATGTCCACCCCTGATATATTCCCTTGCACCCCTTCCACCACTAAAATGGGTATATGGTTCAATCTCCCTTTTCTCATCCTCCTCCTCCATCATATCAACATGCCTTTTAGACTGCCCTCGCTCCTAATGTTTTAGATGGTGAGGTCTAGAGGTGGGACAACGAATCCGTCGAATCCACAAATCTCTTGAATTTTGCTGGATTCGTGGGTTTCGTGGACTCGAATCCCGACGTAATTTACAAATTCGATTTTGTCGAATCCCGTCGCGACGTCACGTCCCCGCTTCTCCCGAGACGCCTGCTATTTCCCTACCCATGCAAGCACCGCATAACAGAAGCCTGATGAGCGCACTCACCTTGGGTCCAGGGTGGCTGCCTCTGCCGTGCCCGGGCAACGGGTGACACTCCCTGGACTTGTTTGCACTAAAAGTAAGGACAATTTATTTTTTCATATTAAAAGAATATTGAGTTTGGATCACTTTGTTTCTTACACCGTTCACACAATTCTTATGTACAGGATTCGTAGGATTCGAGATTCGAAAGATTCGATATATTCGAGAACCTTTTCGGATTCGGATTCGAAAAAAATTGGAATTGTCCCATCTCTAGTCAGGTCAGCTCAGCAGCAGGCCCTCAACCATAATGTTTTTGAGTGTCACTAGCAGGCCCTCGCCCCTAATGTTTCATATGGTCAGAACAGCAGGCCCTTGCTCCAATAGTTTTTGAGGGTCACCAGCAGGCCATCAATCATAATTTGTCAAGGGTGTGTATGATGCCCTCCTTTATGTGTAATAAAGGGTGTATTGGAGTGCCGATTCCTTGTAATTTTTGGCAGCCCTTTCACTTAGTGCATAGACTTTATGAGTGTAGGAGTCCCACTACCACAATGTGAATGAGGCCCTACTTTATGTGATATACAGGTTGTATCGGAGTGCCTCTTCCTTGTAATTTTTGGCAGCATTGGCACTTGTTATACAATAATAATACAGGAAAGAATGTTTCCTAACAATTTTTCCTCTAAAATCGATTTTAGCTTTGGTCTTGTGCGTATTATTGTCAGTCTGTAAAAGTGGCTTACTACTCAGACAACATCATTCCCAGCAGCGACCTGGGAGTCCAAGATGCATCCAGACATCCTCCCATGCTGTTCCTGAACCATTTCAGTGGTGTTTCCATCAATTTCTGAACTTTTCATGTAAACCAGACATCCTCCCCTCTTCAGAGCAGGGGGTGCCTGGTTTAATGCTCGGGTTCTCCCATTGACTTCCCGAGGTGTTCTACTCGAGCACCCGAGCACTTTGGTGCTCGACCAACACTAAATTTAACATCTAACCTAAGCCATCCCCCAACCCATCGAAACGTGTTCTCTTTCAATTATTTTTCCCAGTCTCAATTTTTATTTCCGATTTTTCCATTTTTTTAATATATTTTTTTCATTTTTATTCTCATCTTTATTCTCATTTCAATCTATATTTATTGACATTCTACTTTGTTCTTGTAGAGGGAAGTGCATATATTGGATATATACAGTATATATACACTGCTCAAAAAAGTAAAGGGAACACTTAAACAACACAATGTAACTCCAAGTCAATCACACTTCTGTGAAATCAAACTGTCCACTTAGGAAGCAACACTGAGTGACAATAAATTTTACATGCTGTTGTGCAAATGGGATAGACAACAGGTGGAAATTATAGGCAATTAGCAAGACTTTCCCAATAAAGGAGTGGTTCTGCAGGTGGTGACCACAGACCACTTCTCAGTTCCTATGCTTCCTGGCTGATGTTTTGGTCACTTTTGAATGCTGGCGGTGCTTTCACTCTAGTGGTAGCATGAGACGGAGTCTACAACCCACACAAGTGGCTCAGGTAGTGCAGCTTATCCAGGATGGCACATCAATGCGAGCTGTGGCAAGAAGGTTTGCTGTGTCTGTCAGCGTAGTGTCCAGAGCATGGAGGCGCTACCAGGAGACAGGCCAGTACATCAGGAGACCTGGAGGAGGCCGTAGAAGGGCAACAACCCAGCAGCAGGACCGCTACCTCCGCCTTTGTGCAAGGAGGAACAGGAGGAGCACTGCCAGAGCCCTGCAAAATTACCTCCAGCAGGCCACAAATGTGCATGTGTCTGCTCAAACGGTCAGAAACAAACTCCATGAGGGTGATATGAAGGCCCGACGTCCACAGGTGGGGGTTGTGCTTACAGCCCAACACCGTGCAGGACGTTTGGCATTTGCCAGAGAACACCAAGATTGGCAAATTCGCCACTGGCGCCCTGTGCTCTTCACAGATGAAAGCAGGTTCACACTGAGCACATGTGACAGACGTGACCGAGTCTGGAGACGCCCTGGAGAACGTTCTGCTGCCTGCAACATCCTCCAGCATGACCGGTTTGGCATTGGGTCAGTAATGGTGTGGAGTGGCATTTCTTTGGAGGGCCGCACAGCCCTCCATGTGCTTGCCAGAGGTAGCCTGACTGCCATTAGGTACCGAGATGAGATCCTCAGACCCCTTGTGAGACCATATGCTGGTGCGGTTGGCCCTGGGTTCCTCCTAATGCAAGACAATGCTAGACCTCATGTGACTGGAGTGTGTCAGCAGTTCCTGCAAGACGAAGGCATTGATGCTATGGACTGGCCCGCCCGTTCCCCAGACCTGAATCCAATTGAGCACATCTGGGACATCATGTCTCGCTCTATCCACCAACGTCACGTTGCACCACAGACTGTCCAGGAGTTGGCAGATGCTTTAGTCCAGGTCTGGGAGGAGATCCATCAGGAGACCATCTGCCACCTCATCAGGAGCATGCACAGGTGTTGTAGGGAGGTCATACAGGCACGTGGAGGCCACACACACTACTGAGCCTCATTTTGACTTGTTTTAAGGACATTACATCAAAGTTGGATCAGCCTGTAGTGTGTTTTTCCACTTTAAGTTTGAGTGTGACTCCAAATCCAGACCTCCATGGGTTAAAAAATTTGATTTCCATTTTTTTATTTTTGTGTGATTTTGTTGTCAGCACATTCAACTATGTAAAGAACAAAGTATTTCAGAAGAATATTTAATTAATTCAGATCTAGGATGTGTTATTTTTGTGTTTCCTTTATTTTTTTTGAGCAGTGTATATACACTGCTCAAAAAAATAAAGGGAACACTTAAACAACACAATGTAACTCCAAGTCAATCACACTTCTGTGAAATCAAACTGTCCACTTAGGAAGCAACACTGAGTGACAATCAATTTCACATGCTGTTGTGCAAATGGGATAGACAACAGGTGGAAATGATAGGCAATTAGCAAGACACCCCCAATAAAGGAGTGGTTCTGCAGGTGGTGACCTGACCACTTCTCAGTTCCTATGCTTCCTGGCTGATGTTTTGGTCACTTTTGAATGCTGCCGGTGCTTTCACTCTAGTGGTAGCATGAGATGGAGTCTACAACCCACACAAGTGGCTCAGGTAGTGCAGCTTATCCAGAATGGCACATCAATGCGAGCTGTGGCAAGAAGGTTTGCTGTGTCTGTCAGCGTAGTGTCCAGAGCATGGAGGCGCTACCAGGAGACAGGCCAGTACATCAGGAGACGTGGAGGAGGCCGTAGGAGGGCAACAACCCAGCAGCAGGACCGCTACCTCCGCCTTTGTGCAAGCAGGAACAGGAGGAGCACTGCCAGAGCCCTGCAAAATGACCTCCAGCAGGCCACAAATGTGCATGTGTCTGCTCAAACGGTCAGAAACAAACTCCATGAGGGTGATATGAGGGCCCGACGTCCAGAAAACACTAAGATTGGCAAATTCGCCACTGGCGCCCTGTGCTCTTCACAGATGAAAGCAGGTTCACACTGAGCACATGTGACAGACGTGACAGAGTCTGGAGACGCCGTGGAGAACGTTCTGCTGCCTGCAACATCCTCCAGCATGACCGGTTTGGCATTGGGTCAGTAATGGTGTGGGGTGGCATTTCTTTGGAGGGCCGCACAGCCCTCCATGTGCTCGCCAGAGGTAGCCTGACTGCCATTAGGTACCGAGATGAGATCCTCAGACCCCTTGTGAGACCATATGCTGGTGTGGTTGGCCCTGGGTTCCTCTTAATGCAAGACAATGCTAGAACTCATGTGGCTGGAGTGTGTCTGCAGTTCCTGCAAGACGAAGGCATTGATGCTATGGACTGGCCCGCCCGTTCCCCAGACCTGAATCCAATTGAGCACATCTGGGACATCACGTCTCACTCTATCCACCAACGTCACGTTGCACCACAGACTGTCCAGGAGTTGGCAGATGCTTTAGTCCAGGTCTGGGAGGAGATCCCTCAGGAGACCGTCCGCCACCTCATCAGGAGCATGCACAAGCGTTGTAGGGAGGTCATACAGGCACGTGGAGGCCACACACACTACTGAGCCTCATTTTGACTTGTTTTAAAGACATTACATCAAAGTTGGATCAGCCTGTAGTGTGTTTTTACACTTTAATTTTGAGGGTGACTCCAAATCCAGACCTCCATGGGTTAAAAAATTTGATTTCCATAATTTTTTTTTGTGTGAATTTGTTGTCAGCACATTCAACTATGTAAAGAACAAAGTATTTCAGAAGAATATTTAATTAATTCAGATCTAGGATGTGTTATTTTTGTGTTCCCTTTATTTTTTTGAGCAGTGTATATATATATATATATATATATATATATATATATATATATCAGTCAAGTTATTATGCTCTCATCCACCTTCTCTGCCACCAATCCATTTCCAATAACCCTTTCATCCCCTGCATTGCCATGCAACCTATAACCCCTGCCTTAACCCCTGCTATCCCTGCCCTGATTACAATATTCCCTGCCCTTTATTAACCCCTGCAATACTCCTCTCCAACATTGAGTCATCATTAGACAATTCATGCCTATTTATGAATATGAATTATTAATATTAACCCAACATATTAATAATTACTATTTCCTTTAACACTTCTCTTTCATTTTAGTTACACCATTCCTCTTTTAGTTAGTACTCTCTCTATCACAATCCACTGTACATTTTTTACATAAACAATCTTGGATCCCCGATACTACAATCTATTCTATCTGTCGACAGACCGTATATAGTACTCCACTAATGCTACTATCAATTAGCTATCATAGCGTTTTCATTTATGCAGACTTCATCCACAGTCTCCTGCACTTACAGCTTCACAATCTCTAGTACACTTGTGCACGCTCTTCAACACGGTCACATCATCACGTCACCTCTCGTTAGGACATACCCTCTCTATATATAGGCGGTACAGCCAGCATGGCGTCCGACTCCAGATGTAACTACATAGACTTGGACCACAGGTATTTTATTGTTCCTTCATTTATGATCTACAAATGATTCCTGATGCAGACATATTGCTGAAGTTGGATATGTTTATCATCATCAGTATAATTTTCAATTTGATTCAGGCTTAGTTTGATTTCACTTGTGTCTTTTCTTACTTATGTTACTTCCTTTTGGCGATTATATTCCCCATATAAGACTGGTTGGCACGCATAATATCTTATATAGCAGTTAGAGATAAGCAAATTTCTCCAAAATTGGATTCGGTCGGTACGCCGAATTTTCCGAAAAGATTCGAGTCGATCCGTATTAATTTGTGGCGAATCACGTTAAAAAACAGCTAATTCCTGGCTGCAGAGAGTCTGTATAGTGGTGTAGAACACTATGCCTTGCAGCAACAGACATAGTGAGTCTGCTGTGGTAGTAAAACAATACTGTGAGTCAGTATGACACGCAGATGACAGGCGTCACTCATAGAATCACTACACACTTTACTTCTTTGGGCAGTTATGGGTCAAAACTGATAAAATAACTCAAGTATGAACTCAGCCATACAGGTCAATGTTAGCGTCAGGTATAAAGAACTGTGCAGAGACCCAAGATCCTACTATAGCGTGAAAGAACGCACTTATTTTACATCGTCATCAGCTGATTCCACATAGATGTCTACAGTACCTGTTCTATTAAACTCTTATACAAGTAGAGACCCCCGACAGAGTGGAGATGGTGTCAGCAGTAAGTTTTTGTTAACATCACAGATTATTTTGCTCTTCCTCTGATCCGGACTGTTGAGCACCCGTCTTCACTCGGTCAGCATTTGGTCAGTAATACATCAGTATTGCTAATACCAAAAATAAACAGGTGTGGTTCAAAAACAGAGATGACACGTGAATGGAATATTTGCATATCTTCTATGTTTAGTACCCACTCCTGCTTTTGGCTACTAAATCATAAGACAATTCTGATGGGACCATACAGGCTTTACAGCTGCTACACAGACATGATCCATTGTGTGCCTCATTTTTCCTTCCTTCTGACAGATCAGAAAAAGGGTAAAAAAAATGATGATGTCAACCACACCAAAAAGGCTAAATAGTGGCCCAGTTATGAAGTGGAGATAGTAGGAACAGCATAAGTAGTCCACAGAGTGGCCCAATGACATTGTGAGAAGGTGGTAGCAGCATAAGGAGACCACAGAGTAGCAAGGTGACATAGTGTGGAGGTGGCAGCAGCATCAGGAGACCACAGAGTTGCAAGGTGACATAGTGTGGAGGTAGCAACAGCATCAGGAGACCACAGAGTGGCACAATGACAGTGTGGAGGTGGCAGCAGCAGCATGAGGAGTCCACAGAGTGGAAAGTTAACATAGTGTTGAGGTAGCATCAGGAGACCACAAAATGACAAGGTGACATAGCTTGGGGGTGGCAGCAGTAGGTGGAAACAGCATCAGGAGACCACAGAGTGGCAAGGTGACAAAGTTTGGAGGAAGCAGCAGCATCAGGAGACCACAGAGTGTCACAATGACAGAGTGTGGAGGTGGCAGCAGCATGAGGAGGCCACAGAGGGGCAAAGTGACATAGTGTTAAGGTAGCACCAGCATCAGCAGACCTTAGAAAGGCAAGGTGACATAGTGTGGAGGTAGCAGCAGCATCAGGAGACTAAAGAGTGGCAAAGTGGCATAGTGTGGAGATGACAGCAGCATCAGGAGACCACAGAGTGGCAAGGTAACATACTGTGTAGGTGGCAGCAGCATCAGGAGACCACAGAATGGCAAGGTGACCACAGAGTGGCACAATGACATAGTGTGGAGGTGGCAGCAGCATTAAAAGGCCACAGAGTGGCAAGGTGACATAGTGTTGAGGTTGCAGTAGCATCAGGAGACCACAGAGTGGCACAATGACAGAGTGTGGAGGTGGCAGCAGCAGCATGAGGAGGCCACAGAGTGGCAAGGTGACATAGCACCAGCATCAGGAGACCACAAAAAGGCAGGGTGACATAGTGTGGAGGTGGCAGCAGCATCAGGAGACCAAAGAGTGACCTGGTGACAGAGTGGGGAGGTGGGTGGCAGGCACTAAAAGTACTCACTGACGATGGTGAGTGTAAGAAGGAGCACTTGGCATCAGATGTGTGGCATCAGGCGGGTGGCAGCATCAGAATAGTAGCTGAGGCCGGTAGGCAGAAGAAACCAGTCTCTTTTGTCAAGGTTTGGGTGAGGCAGCATTAATGATCTAATCTGATGCATCAGGCATTGGTGGGTGGAAATCCTGGCTGATCCACACTTGATTCATCTTGACAAAGGTCAGTCTCTCCACATTTTGGGTGGACAGGGGAGTTCTCGTTGGGGTAACTTTGGCCCCCGTCGCAGTAAACACCCGCTCTGATGCCACACTACTGGCCGAGCAGGACAGATTTTTCAGGGCAAGCTTGGCCAGTTGTGGACACAAATCCAGTTTGGCTGCCCAGTAGTCTAGTGGACCTTCAATGATGGCTGGCAGGGTGCACTCCAAGTATGCCACCACCTGCTGGTTCAGGTTCAGCTCTGTCTAGCTGCTGGTGTAGTTTCTTAACTAGGCGGGTGAAGAAAGCTGCTCATCAGCGACTCTAGACTCAGGCTGTTGCTGATGGAGCTGTTACTGCTCTTACCCCCCCACCCAGCAGCCATGGCAGTGGAACGTGAATGCAGAGGGCCCCCCCGGTCAGACCTTCGAGAGGATGGACGATGGAGCAGATAGGCAGCGGCCAACTGACTACAAAGGATTTCTCTATAATAGTTTAGTTTGTCCTTTCTCTCAGCGGGTATAAAAAAGGCCCCCATTTTGGACTGGTAGCGAGGGTCTAACATGGTGGAGAGCCAGTAGTCATTCCTCTGGCGAATGGTGACAATTCGGCTGTTACTACGCAAGCAAGTGAGCATGCATCGGGCCATTTGCGCCTCCATCTCCACTGCATAATTCAGCGGTGTGTCTAGGCCATTTGCCTCGCCTTCCTCATCTCCCTCTTGCTCCTTTGGCTGCCCCTGCTCCTCCTCTCCTGTCAGCTGGTTAGAAAAATCACCCAATTCGATACACATTGCTTGTGCTCCAATATCCTCCTTCTCCTCCTCCAGTTATGAGCCGTGAGATATAGGCGCCACATCTCCAGTCCCCGGACAAGCCAGATTCATCAGCATATTTTCCAGGATATAAATCAGTGAAATAATGTTGTTCATCCCGTAGTCTTGGCGACTGACAAATAAAGTGGTCTCCTCAAAGGGCAAGAGCAAACAACAGGTGTCGCGCATGAGCTGCCACTTGCTAACATCGAAATTACACAGGGGATTACCTCTGTCCGCTTGGATCATCATGAAATCGTTTATGGCCTTTCTCTTATCGTACAGTCAACATATGGAGGGTGGAATTCCAACTGGTGGAAACGTTGTGCCTATGTTGGGGGGACGACATTCTGCCGCTGTAGCTCAAGGAGGATGTGCTTGGCGGTGTACGAGTGGCTGAAGTGCATGCAAAGTTTCCTCGCCATTGTTAGGATGTCTTGCAGATGGGTGGAAGATTTCAGGAACCACTTGACAACCATATTGAACACGTGTGCTATGCAGGGCGCATGGCTCAGTCCTTGACGCAGCGCCGACACCATGTTCTTCCCATTGTCGGTCACCATGGTTCTGATTTTGAGTTGACACAGAGAAAGCCAGGATTTGATTTCTTGATGCAGGACACGGAGCAGTTCCTCCCCTGTGTGACTCCATCCACCAAGGCAAACTAGGTGCAGAACAGCGTGACACCTCTGTGCCCTGCACATGTGGTATGCTGGTGGGGCACTGTGAATTGTCCCTGTATTGGAGTCTGAGGACAAGTTGGAGGATGAGTAGGCAGCGGCAGAAATTTCGAAGGACCAACAGCGTGAGAACGTGGAGGCGGAAGCAGCGTCACCTGGCCAAGTTCTGGTTTGGCTGGGCAGTAACCACATTTTCCCACTGGGCCGTAAAGGACATATATTGTCCTTGACCATAGTTACAGCTCCAAACATCGGCGCTACCGTGCACTTTGGCAGACACCAACAGGCTCAAGAACTGGCCCACCTTCTGTTCTACATAAGGCTGGTACTGCCTTTTTGGCAAAGAAATGGGGGCTCGGGACTCTCCACCTCGGCTCGGCATGAGCCATCAGTTCTGTGAAAAGTTTACCACTTGGAAAGGGAGGGAATGCAGTACCAGAAACTTGGCCAGGAGCACATTCAGCTTCTGCGCCATTGGATGAGTGCACGCATACTGTTGTCTCTTGGCAATCACTTCGGTGATTGATTGCTGATGGAATGACTGACTAGGAGGAGCAGGAGCATCAGGACCAGCAGATGATGGGAAGACAGACAGATTCCTTTGGCTGAGGTAATGGAGCCTTGACTGCCTGAAACCGGGTGTGTACCACTAGGTGATCCAGCAGTTGCTGGGACAGGCTGGACCACCACATTGGAGCCACTGTTCTCCCAAGCCACTTTATGGTGACGCTGCATATGTTGACGCAGAGCCGTGGTGCCAACATAGGAACCCTGGCCATGCTTCACCTTCTAACCACAGATTTGACAAATGGCCGTGTTTACCTCAAAAAACGGCCACACCGCCAAGTAAGTGATTTTACCCCAAACACTCCACACTGACTGACTTCTACCACCACTGCCTAGGTGAACCCCTGCACCACCAGTTTCCTGGCAGATAGGATCCTGCGAAGCGGGTGGTCTATCCCGGGCACGTTTGGCTCCCGACCTCTCACTGCTGCCACCCTGCTGACTCCCGGCCACACTACAGACTTGATGGCTCCACTGCTGCCTCACGCACCAGCTGCCATCCTCTTCTCCGATGATGATGAAGCCCCTAATTCACCCATCTTCCAAGTGCGATCTGCTACATCGTCATCATCGAGTACTGTCTGCGCATCACTGATGTCCTCCTTACTGGTCTCTGGGTCAGGAGCATGACAGCCAGCTCCCACGCCACTCTCCTCACCACTACTTTCCCGCCTACCGGAAGAAGCAGTGGATGTCTCCTCCTGATCTTGGCTGGGCAGTAGCTGCTGACAGTCCTCTAGTAGCTCGTCTTCGCTGTATAGTGGAGCTGAGCCAACAGCATATAATACTTGTCTGAGGAAACAGAAAAGAACAGCGCAGGTGAACAGGTGAGGGCACAGGGCCTGCTCCCGGGCCATGCCAACTAAGGGTTGTGTTTGACGAATAGTGTTGGGTGCGAATATTCGAAATAGCAAATATTAATCGCGAATATCGGCACTTCGATAATTTATGAATATTTAGAATATAGTGATATATATTCGTAATTTAGAATATTCTAGATTTTTCTTTCTCATCAGCAACCTCCCTTCTTGCTTGTGGGCCAATGAGAAGGCTGCAATGTCTTTGTCTTAGCTTAGCAACATCCCTAGCAACCAATAGACAGCAGTGTTATTGCTGTGCTCTCTGCTTTCCTATGTCATTACATTAGATAGTTAGTTAGTTAGCTTATACACTCACCTAAAGAGTTATTAGGAACACCATACTAATACGGTGTTGGACCCCCTTTTGCCTTCAGATCTGCCTTAATTCTACGTGGCATCGATTCAACAAGGTGCTGATAGCATTCTTTAGAAATGTTGGCCCATATTGATAGGATAGCATCTTGCAGTTGATGGAGATTTGAGGGATGCGCATCCAGGGCACGAAGCTCCCGTTCCACCACATCCCAAAGATGCTCTATTGGGTTGAGATCTGGTGACTGTGGGGGCCATTTTAGTACAGTGAACTCTTTGTCATGTTTAAGAAACCAATTTGAAATGATTCGAGCTTTGTGACATTGTGCATTATCCTGCTGGAAGTAGCCATCAGAGGATGGATACATGTTCTCATTCTGTTTACGCCAAATTCGGACTCTACCATTTGAATGTCTCAACAGAAATCGAGACTCATCAGACCAGGCAACATTTTTCCAGTCTTCAACAGTCCAATTTTGGTGAGCTCGTGCAAATTGTAGCCTCTTTTTCCTATTTGTAGTGGAGATGAGTGGTACCCGGTGGGGTCTTCTGCTGTTGTAGCCCATCCGCCTCAAGGTTGTGCGTGTTGTGGCTTCACAAATGCTTTGCTGCATACCTCAGTTGTAACGAGTGGTTATTTCAGACAACGTTGCTCTTCTATCAGCTTAAATCAGTCGGCCCATTCTCCTCTGACCTCTAGCATCCACAAGGCATTTTTGCCCACAGGACTGCCGCATACTGGATGTTTTTCCCTTTTCACACCATTCTTTGTAAACCCTGGCTCCTCTGACGGGAGCTTCGTGCCCTGGATGTGCATCCCTCAAATCTCCATTAACTGCAAGATGCTATCCTATCAATATGGGCCAACATTTCTAAAGAATGCTATCAGCACCTTGTTGAATCAATGCCACGTAGAATTAAGGCAGTTCTGAAGGCAAAAGGGGGTCCAACACCGTATTAGTATGGTGTTCCTAATAATTCTTTAGGTGAGTGTATAATACAGATAGTTAGTGGGAGATAGTCAGTGTAGGATAGATAGTGATATAGTGTAGCTGGTTCTGCTGTCCATACATACATGCTACATACATACATAGTGCTGTGATGTCACAAGTTCACAGCAATACTTAGTGCACCAATCACTAATAAGTAGTCAAACCTGTTAAAATGTGAAGTTGCACGTATTGCGCCAAAATATTTGCATCATTAGTGCCGATTTCTCAATCGAGAATATATTGGAGCGATTACTCTATCTGCATATAAAGCTATTGTAATGTTCTGCCATGCCAACCATTTTCTCCAGTCTCAGGAAACTTCTAGCAGCTTGAAAAATGTAGCTATAGTGACCCACGGCGATATTTTGCGAATAATATAATATATATTTTTTGCCACTAATACACACCAAAAAGGGCTGTAATTTTCTCACTTTACCACACAACGGCTAATAAGCACCTTTTTTCCCCCCACTAATACACGGCAAAAAAAGGCTTTAGAACATATATTTAACTGCACCGCACAAGGGCTAATAAGACCCCAATAACAAGAACGGTTTGCTGGAATTTCAGAGGTATTGCAAACCTGAAATGAGCAGCAGTAAAATGGCAATTTGGACCCGCAGTCAGTGCAGCAAGGTGTAATAGGATTGTTCCTATTACCCAGGCTGTAACCTCCCCTACTGAACCCCATTCTGCTTTAATACTGTGGATTAATTCCTCCCTATCATTTCCTTACACTTCTAATGCTCTTTCACTGAACTTCTATTGAGCAAAATATAAGTTTTTAAGTCTTTCCTAGCACTGTCCCTAGCACCTGCTGACGTCTCTCTCTGCACTAAGTGCACTGGAAAATGGCTGAATCCAGGATGGCTGAGGCTTTTTATAGGCCTGTGACATGACAGGGCTGGCTGGCTGCTGATTGGCTGCATGCATTGTGGGTGATCCCTTGTTCCCAGAGTTCCTTGCTCCATGTCCTAATATGTGCAGCAGCCATTTTAGGAAAAAATTTGATTTGTAATTACGAAGCGTGAGGAAATTTGGATTTGATGAGAATCGAATAATTCCTGAAATCCGGATCAAATTACACTTTGTCAGCTTCGATTCGCTCATCTCTAATAGCAGTATATAATATGAACTCTAATACTTTATGGACTTGCAGTAGCAGAATATATTTGTTGATATTAGTGAACATTCTCTATTGAACGCATTACATATAATTGGACTATACATGCTGGCATTTTCTACAAGTGTATGAATTGATCATTTTGTAAATCTCAACCCCACATATTTACTATTCCCCACAGATCCCTTGAGAAAGGTCGTCCATCGACCAAAACGTTGGGACCTTGTATGGCCTGTTAAGATTACTATATAATCTGGACAAAAATGTACAAAATGATGTGAATATGAATACTGATTAAAACAGCATTGAAAAAATATTTTGGTGTGCCATAGATCTACCTACATATCGGATAGACTCTGGGTGCTCTTGATGAAGCATGCCAAGATAACCATTGTTGTTGCTTCATCTCTGGCAGTTTTGTTACGTCTACTTTTTTACAGGTCTAACACAGAACCTGGTTGGCAAAATATGGCAAGCAATTGCCATTGGAGATGGGGGGTTTGTTAGGTGTAAGTAGATTTAAAATCTGTTGAAGAAGATTTAAATTATCATTCACAACTAAATCTTAGGGAATGTACCAAAGCCAATGACCCTGTGTACTTTACCCTACTACTATCTCTCCACCACTCTCCCTTTTTAGAAAGTGGTGAGGGTAGTGTACAAAGACTACTTGTGCCTAAATTTAAGGGAAGTGACGAGATGAGCAAATGCAACGAATGTGAATTTCCTCCCGCTTCGTGGTAACAAATCGCAATTTTTCCTAAAATGACAGCTACAATGATGGCTACACGTGTAAGGACATGGGGAAAGAAACTCTGGGAAGGCGGGATGACCCATAATGACATGCATGCAGCCAATCAGCAGCCAGCCCTGTGATGTCACAGCCCTATAAATATGGCGGCCATCTTGGATTCAGACACTTTCCAGCGTTCTGAGTGCAGGAACAGACGTGAGAAGGCGCTAGGGACAGCAATAGGAAAAACCTAAATGTGAAAAAAAATGAAAAAAATATTTTGTGCAGGGAAAGGATAGGGAGGAATAATTTCACAGCATCTTAGTGCAGGGAGAGACGTCAGAAGGCGCTAGGGACAGTGCTAGAAAAGCAATTTACAAGTGCAGGGAAAGATTATTTGGGGATCCAAAAAGCCGTTATATATCTCTGTCATTCCAGCAATTTGTTCTTGCTATTGGGGTGCAAGTGCTATGTTGAAAAGCCTTTAGTGGCCTATTTCAGTACAAAAATAAAAATGTATACACACTTCACTGTTGCAGTTATTTGTGGTGAAAGCGTTTAGTGGCCTATTTCAGTACATAAAGAAAAATATATACGCATTTCACTTCTGCAGTTATATCGGTTGAAAGCATTTATTGGCCTATTTCAGCACAGGAAGAAAAATATATACGCACTTCACTGGTGCAGTTATTTGTGGCGAAAGCGTTCAGTGACCTATTTCAGTCCAGATAGACAAATATATACACACTTTACTATTGCAGTTACTTGTGGTGAAAGCGCTTATTTTCCTATTTCAGTACAAAAATAGAAATATATTGTCAGTTCACTTCTGCAGTTATATATGTTGAAATCGTTTAGTGGCCTATTTCAGTACAAAAAATATATATATATGCACTTCACTGTTGCACTTATTTGTAGTGAAAGCTTGGCTTCCTCACACTGCCACCACCTTCAGACTAATTGTGCCACTCAGTAGCCTTCTCCTGATGCTGCCAACTCCAGACTCTGTCATTGTGCCACTCGGTGTCCTCCTCATACTGCTGCCACCTCCAGACTCTGTCATTGTGCCACTCGATGGCCTTCTCCTGATGCTGCCAACTCCAGACTCTGTCATTCTGCCTCTCAGTGGCCTCCTCATACTGCTGCTACCTCAAGACTCTGTCATTGTGCCACTCGGTGGCCTCCTCTTACTGCTGCCACCTCCAGATTCTGTCATTGTGCCACTTGATCTCCTCCTCCTGATGCTTCTGCTGCTGCCACCTCCAGACTCTGTCATTGTGCCACTCAGTGGCCTCCTCATGCTGCTGCCACCTCAAGACTCTGTCATTGTGCCACTCGGTGGCCTCCTCATACTGCTTCCACGTCCAGACCCTGTCATTGGGCCACTCTGTGGTCTCTTCATGCTGCTTCCACCTCATCACTATGTCATAGGTCCACTCTGTCGACTTCTCATGCTGTTCCCACCCTCCCCACTTTATGACTGGTCCACTATGTTGGCTTTCAGCCTAGCTGACATCATCATTTATTTGACCTTTCTTCTGATCTGTCAGAAGGAAGAAAAAATGAGATGCACAATGGATACTATCTGTGTAGCAGCTGTAAGGCCTTTATGGTCCTATCAGAATTGGCTTATGATTTGGTAGCCAAAAGCAGGAGTGGGTACAAAACACAGAAGACATGCAAATATTCCATTCACGTGTCATCTCTGCTTTAGATCCACTCCTGTTTTTTTTTACATTAGCATTACTGATAGATTTTTGAGCAAATGCTGACCGAGTGAAGGCATATGCTCCACAGACAGGATCCGTTTTTTCTGGGTTATTGTTCTGACGGATCAGAGGAAGGGCAAATTAATCAGTGACGTCAACACAAACTTACTGCTAACACCCTCTCCACTCTGTCGGGGGGGCTCTACTTGTATAAGTGTTTAATAGAACAGGTTCTGTAGACATCTATGTGGAATCAGCTGGTGACGGTGTAAAAGGGGTGTGCTTCTTGTTGAAGCTAACATCGACCTGTAAGGCTGAGTTGATACTTCAGTTATTTGGTCAGTTTTGGCCTCGTGACTGCCCAAATAAGTGAAGTGTTCAGTGATTCTAAGAGCGACGCCTGTCTTCTGCATGTCATACGGACTCACAGTATTATTTAGCTACCACAGCAGACTCCCTATGCGTGTCACTTCAAGGCACAGTGTTATGCACCCCTCTCTCTGCAGCCCGGAAATAGCTGTTTCTTAACGTAATTGACCACAAAAAAATTTGGATCAAAGCAAATCTTTTCGAAAAATTTGTTGAACCGGCCGAATCAAATTTTTTTGAAATTTGCTCATTTCTAGAAGTGACATTTAAAAATTCACAAAGTTTAGCAACTTTTTTACACCAGTTTCTGACATAGGGGGTGATAGTATATGACCCCCTGTGTATTTACATATAAAGCATTTTAGCACCATAGTTGTTATGTGCTACTTGAGCCAAGAGATCTCAGCAATTGCCCAGACTTGTGTATGCCAGTTTTGTGCAATACTTGTATTTCTGTCATACTGTTAGAGAATGAGAGGGTGACACAAACGTCAGAGGACAGACATCACACTAACATTGTCACAAAGAGAAAAAAAAAACACCTTTCTAGGCAAATCATACCACCACAAGCCATAACAGATTGCCAATGTCTCATCTCATGCCACAAATTTATTTGCTTCTATTTTGGCTTGTCATGCTCTGTAGAGTACATAGGGAAGCTTGCCAAAATCCAATTAAAAAGGAATGAACCTGAGTATTGGACAGCAACTTCTTTATTATAAATTAATGTAAGACAGTTCAATAAAGACATATAATGGCAAAAATTCAAAGACATGCTCATAAATCAGTCTGTGTACAGATGGAGCATGGTTGTTTCAGGTCAGTAGTTCAATTCAGCACCTGTTGTTTAGTACATTGGTAGCATAGCCTACAGCTAATCATGATTGTACATCCATAAGTTATAATAGAAAGTGGGTGAGGCTGATACACTGTGATACAGAATGTACTTAATATCTTTGGAGCGTCCAACTAACTTGTACAGTGTCTTGTGAAAGTATTCAACCTGGAGTTAGAATGGATTTTTGGGTAGTTACACCATTTGATTTACACAACATGCGTACCACTTTGAAGGTGCGAATTATGATTTTTCCGCGTCGCAATAACAAACAATAATTAGCACAAAAAATAAATAAAACTTTAATGTACATAAGTATTCACCCGCTGAAAGTCAGTACTTTTTAAAGCTTACTTGGGGTACTGTATGTCTCCATTAGATTAGCTTATCTGGACTCTAAGATTCGTGCCTATTGTTCCAGGCAAAACTGCTCCAACTACACGTACCGTACTTCTAGTTGAAGATGAGTTGTGTTGGTGTACCACAGTCTTCAAGTCATGCCACACATTCTCAATTGGCTTGAGGTCTATGCTTTGACAAAGCCACCCTAAGGCTCCATTCACACGTCTGCAATTTCGTTCCGCATTTTGCGGAACGGAATTGCGGACCCATTCATTTCTATGGGGCCGCACGATGTGCAGCCCGGATCTGGAAATGCGGACCCGCACTTCCGGGTCCGCAATTCCAATCCTGAAAAAAATTGCGGACATGAATAGGCATTTTCTATTAAGTGCCGGCGATGTGCGGTCCGCAAAATGCGGAACGCACATTGCCGGTGTCCATGTTTTGCGGATACGTGGATCCGCAAAAAAACACACGGACGTCTGAATGGAGCCTAAGACATTTAAATGATTCCTTTTAAACACTTCCAGAGTAGCTTTAGCAGTTTGTTTGAATTGATTACTCTGCTGGAAGGTGAACCTCCGTCTTGGTCTCAAATCTCTGCCAGGTACTAGAAAGCTGGTCACTCAGTATTGAAGAAAAGATGGCAGATGACTTCAAATTCCTATTTTAAAATGTTTTAAAATATGCAGATAGGAATGCCGAAGTTATCCACCAAAGTCTCGTGTAACTTTGTCCGAGACAAAGTTTTTTTTAATAAATCGACTTTGGATCTTTGATCCGAAGCTCAATTCACTTAAGCCTAGTTACTTGGTTGGACCAGTCCTTATTTAGGGATTTCATAGCAAAGGGGATGAAAGATCATTTTACGAAAGATATTAACAAATTAGACTACAATATATTGACTAGTCTAATTTGACTACACAGTATCTAGATTCAAATTCACTTAAATTCCAGTCTATAATTCAGCACAGGTAAAAAACACAAAGGGTACTTTCTTAAGTCAATGTAACTACAAATGAAGCATGCAATAAAGTACTTTAACTAATTACAGTCTCTATAATACCTGAGGTGTGCTTTGTGTGTAACCTGCTGAAGGGGCCACTTCAGAAGTCACTTAGTATTGTTTGAGTACAAAATGGTGGCTACTCAATCTATGCATAACCTTTTATTTGACAGCATTTGTGTCTAAACTATGACACTGTATAGCATTATTATTTAGGCAACTGTATGGAAATGTTTTTGGTGATCGTATGACACTGTGAGGCAGTACACTATATGTGTGTGTTGGGAAAAGGAGAGCACACACCAAAAAATGCACTACTCTTCACCATCCATTGTAATGCCAACCTGTTGCATTCTCTTGGCTGGCATTATAGTCACTTGGTCCATGTCAATCAGTCGGCATCCTGCACCAGTTCTTGGAGGACCTTTGCCCTCAGAGTGACTTACAATAGATCTTTTGTGACATGGGTTCATATGGAACTCTGGAACTCATTATGCTTGTTTTCACATACAGCCCTTATGGAAGAAATGCACTGCAGTCTTTGGTGCAGTTTTTTCAAGCCAAAGCCAGCAGGAAGGAAAAGTATATGTCGATCATAGTCCTTTTGCTTTTGAATCCACTTCTGGATTTGGCTCCATATAAAGTACATACGTAGTACCCTAGACCTGGGGGTATCTGCAATTGTTTTATGTAATATATATTGTTATAGTACATCAGCAATGATAAGGTATGGTTGGCATTAGGAATGGGACTTACCATCCTATACCTCCCCTCTTGGTGGGAGTGGGCTAGTTTGACTTTCTACAAGGAGGGACAGCTCTATAAAGTGTTAGGGAGAGCTATCTAGGCTATTGAGGAGTGAGGAAGCATAACCATCTTCTCCCACCCCCAGGCTCTTTAGGGCGACAGAATCAGCTCAACTGTGTGGAATATTGCTCCAGTGAGACTGAACGTCCAAGACTTTGGATATTCGTCAGAGTTACAGTCAGTGGAGTGACCAGCAACTAAAGATTCACAGATCCTACTGCAGGTGAAGGAGAACACATTGAGACACCCATCTCCATAGTACAGATCAGGCAAACTCAAAAGCCTGTATTTATCAAGTGGACACTTACAGGCACAGATGCCAGTTTATAGTCATTGTGAAAGGAACTCAGGAGAGAGAGAATGACTACTTTAGAGTGCTGTTGTCTGTCTTTTTGCTTGCCATCATACTTCATTGTCTGGAGATATAGACATTGCACCTTTTACAAACAACAGTTGGATGTACTGTAACTCATACTTTGCATTTAGTAAAGAAAATGTTTGATGATCTACATCTGCCTGATCTTTTTACAACACATTTTTCACTGCACTGAACCCCAGGGAGCGATGGCATGAGGGAGCGCACCTTGACTCATCCCATCTCATCAGACTCGCTACCATTTCCACCCTTTGCATCGGCCCCTCAGGGGCTCGCTGCACATATACACTGTGAATTTCCTATTCCAACATACTCAAAAGATGCCTCACTTGGAATATGATAACAGTGCAATATACAGAACTCATAATCATATCCACAGAACCAGTGGTTTTATGTTATTTATGACATGGTTAATTATCTTGCAGAAAGTAAATGGAAGATGTGTATACAGCAAGCGTAAGGGCATACACAAACAGTTTGAGGTTTTTAAAAAGGGCCAAATAAGAATGGCAAGTGTCTGTTTTTTTTTGTTTTTTTTTGCAAAAAGAGCACTCACATGTCCTTGTGCCATATCTCGCATTGTATGCTCAACTTCTGTTCCATTCAACTCCACCTAGCCAGGGTCTTGTGGCTGAGTGAGGATCCCAGTGGTCAAACCTCCACTGATGTAGATTTATTGCCTATTTAGTGGATATATATCTTTTTCAGGTTGCAACACATAGTATAGAACTGCAATACCAGACATAGCCCATGGACAAGAGTGGTGCTATTTCTGTAAAAAAACACACAAAAAAAACAACAACAATGCAGGATGGATTAAATTACTTTATGGAAATTCTTACAATACAATCTGTATGGTGCAACAGTAATTTTATTACCAGGCAATGTTTTTTTCTAATCCTAAACTTGTGCTCACTGTAGAGTATTTAGTATTCTGTTCTAGGAATAAAACTACAGTAGTTCTGGTCTTCTACTTCTGTAGCCCATACATTTGTAGCAATCACCTGAGGAGCCAGTGCAGAGGATGGGAGTGGTAGTGACCCTGATGAGGTGTTGGGTCATGGTGTATTCCATCAGGCTGTTGCTCCCTGGGGATCAGTGCAATGGAAATGAAGTTTGAAGAACTAGGCCAGAGGTAAATTTATAACAGTCTCTTTTTACTGAGTGCAAAATATAAAGTGTGGAACATGCAGCAGCAGTAAATACAAAGTGCAGTTTCTGGCATCAGTTAAGGAAGTATGGTGGCAGGTTGGATGACTATAGATTGGCACTTGTGGCTAGAGGTGTCCACTGTAAGATTCAGACTAGAGCTTTGTTTGGTTTATTGGTAGTTTAGGCTATGGGTGTCTGAGCCATAGTCGCTGACCTTGCAGCAGTGTCTGTAAAGCTGTATTTCGCTGTTCACTTTGCTGTCTTGTCTCACTGATGCTTTCTGGAAGCAGTATTCTGGAGTTTGCTGATTTCTCTGGAGTGTTGGTCTCACAGGAGGAGTATCAGGTTCCTAGAAGTAGGAGCTCTGTCATGTGTTTCCTCTGCCTTCCTGCTAAGTACTTGAACTCCCCCTACTAGCAGGAAGCAGGACTAGCCCACTCTTACCAAGAAGGGAGGAACAGACTGGTTAGCCCTGTTCCTGCCAACCATTACCCACCATTACCTCCTCTGCTGGAGAACACAGCTAAAACAATCAAAATGCACAACAATGCAATATACAATTATATACAATTGCAGAGGTCTGGGGTATGGTTCAAAAGGGAAGTAGTACCATAGGGCTTTTGCAGGACAGATTTTGCAGGATTGGCTTTTGGGAGCTATGTCGCATAAGAAGACACCCTGAGGTACCCCTAGAGTGGAAACTCCCAAAATGTTACCCCATTCTTGGAACTACACCCCTCAAGGAATATTTCAAGATGTGTAGTGAGAACGTTGTTCTCAATGGTGATTCATGGAATTGGCTGTGAAAATGAAAAATTATTTTTTCCCCCCAAAAATATGGACTTTTGGCCAAAATTTCCACCCCCTCATTTATTGCCCATTTTCTCCTGATTACAGCAATAACGGATATGTGATTGTATACTGCTATATGGGCGTACAACAAGGGGCAAAAGGAAAGGAGCACCAAATGACTACTAAAAGGCAGATTTCACAGGAATAACTGACAGGCGCCATCTTGTAATTGAACACACCCTGAGGTGGCCTTACAGTGGAAACCCCCATAAAGTGACCCCATTCCGGAACTACACCCCTGAAGGAATATTTCAAGGTGTGTAGTAAGTACTTTGACCCACCAGGCGTTTCACAGAATTGGGAAACGATTGGCTGTGAAAATGAAAAATTACAATTTTTTTTTCAGAAAATGTTGCTTTACACCCACATTATTCACTTTCACAAGGGGAAACAGGACAAAATGCAACCCACATTTTGTTCCCTATTTCCCCTCGAATCCGCCAACACCCCATATGTGCTCCAAAAATGATGTATGGATGCCTGGCAGGGTTCAAAAGGGAAGTAGCACCATAGGGCTTTTGCAGGACAGATTTTGTAGGATTGGTTTTTGGGAGCTATGTTGCATAAGTAGACACCCTGAGGTACCCCTACAGTGGAAAGCCCTAAAAAGTGACCCCATTCTAGAAACTACACCCATCAAGGAATATTTCAAAATGTGTAGTGAGAACATTGTCCTCAAAGGTGATTCAGGGATTTGGCTGTGAAAATGAAAAAAAAAATTTTTTTTCCAGAAAAAGTTGCTTTACACCCACGTTTTTCACTTTCACAAGGGGTAAAATGAAAATCCCAGAAATGAAAATCCCCAAGAAGTGAAAGAGCACCCCCGTACGAACATTTTAAGTGGTGAAAAGGGTACTTTTTACCTAACAGTTTTCTTACAGAAAAGATTATGTAGTGGTTGTTGGAAAGTGGGCATGCAAGTGAGGTGGACTAAATCAGAGATGTGGAAATATTACAGGGCGCATAAAGGATGAAATTAAAAATCCATGGAAGTGGTAGGTATGCAGAGGCCATGCAGAGGCCTGGTTTATCAGGTGTTGCACTGATAAATGGTGTCCTTTCGTATTCCCCTTTTGTAACAAACCCAACATCTTTTTTGGGTCTTTCCCCTTTTTGCTGTTTGTGGCACTTCACCAGGGAAATGTTGTCCTGGTACAACACAGGCACCATGACCTCCTGAAGTACTCATGCCCTCCCCTTCCTGACTTTGGAAAATTAGGGCCTTTATTACCGCCTCTTGGAACTGAAGGAAAGTTTCTGTGTGATCTGCAGTTCGATGTAAAATGTACGCATTGTACATTGCCCTCTGTACAATGTATAAGGAAAGCTTTTGGTACCACACCTTAGTTTTATGCATGGCACTGTAAGGCTTCAGAACTTGATTGGACAGATCAACCCCTCCCATGTGCCTGTTGTAATTAAGGATGCAGTCTGGTTTGTTGAGAGGGGTAGTGGTACTTCACACTTGGGCAGGAGAACTGGTGTTGGTGTGAATGGTGATTAGTACAAGGACATCCCTCTTGTCCTTGTATTTAACCGCCAGCATGTTCTCATGGCAGAGAACCTTAGTCCTCTTTCACACGGGTGTCGCGTGTGAGGGCCAGACAAGAAGCGGGTGCATTGCAGGAAAATGCATTTTCATGCGTTTTGCGCGCGCGTAAGAGAAATCGGCATGTCTGGTACCCAGACCCGAACTCATACTTCTTCACAGAAGTTTGGGTTTGGGTTAAGTGTTCTGTAGATTTTATTATTTTCACTTATAACATCGTTATAAGGGTAAATAATAGCGTTCTTAATACAGAATGCTTAGTAAAATGTCCATTGAGGGGTTGAAAATAATAAACAAATTTAACTCACCCCATCCACTTCTCCTCTTCTTTCTACTTTTTTCAGGACCTGGCTAAAGGACCTTTGATGACGGACCATGTGATGAGCGCAGTGACATCACCATGTGATGAGCGCAGCCCGGCTTCTCTTCTGCCTTCATATGTGAGGAAAAGGACCTGTGGCAACGTCACCATGGTAAAAGATAAAGTGATGGACCATGTGATGAGCGCAGTGACATCATCAAAGGTCCTATTCCTCAAAGAAGAAGACAGAAGAGAAGCCGGGCTGTGCGAACAAGTGGATTAAGGTGAGTTAAATTTTTTAATATTTTTTTTAACCCCTCCAGCCCTATTGTACTATGCATTCTGTATTAAGAATGCAATTATTTTCCCTTATAACCATGTTATAAGGGAAAATAATACAATCTACACAACACCTAACCCAAACCCAAACTTCTGTGAAGAAGTTCGGGTTTGGGTACCAAACATGCTGATTTTTCTCACGCGCGTGCAAAACGCATTACAATGTTTTGCACTTGCGCGGAAAAATCGTGCATTTTCCCTCGACGCACCCTCATCTTATCCGGGCAGAAACATGATGCCCGTGTGAAAGAGGCCAGAAGTGTCAGGGGGGTGTATTTAGTGATTCAACACGTGAGGGGGCTTGTAATGAATCTAATTAAAATAAAATTTATGATAAAGAAAAGAAGAGAAAGAAAGAAAAGAGAAAAAGATAAGTGAAAGAATAAGATATAAATTTAGAAAAAAAAGGCTAAATAAAAATAAGATTTTTTTAAAAAAAAAGGCACTAAACCTGAGCAGACACAGTCAATAATTGACAGTACTGACCGGTTCTCAACAGGTGCCTGATGTCCCCTCCCTGACCTTGGAGGTGACATGGGCTGATGTCATCACCTCTGTCTCAGCCACCAGCAGCACCACAGATTGGCTAATTGTACTATAGCGCTGTCATAGGCTGGAGCGTTGCTCCAGCCAATCGCAGCGCTGGGAAGGGACACCTGTGTCTGGTGTCCCCTCGCTGACCTAGGAGGAGACATGGGCTGATGTCATCAGCCCCTCCCACCTCTAGCCAAGCCCCCCTGCAGCTCCATACAATGCTGACGCTGCGATGGGCCGGTCTTCACTAGCCAGCCAATCTCAGCGATCGGTGATGCAGGGGGGCGGAAAAACTCCTCCTCGCTTTCATCTAACATGACTGACTGCCGATTAGTTCAGCCAGCTCACTACGGTCACCGCACAATGACTGGAGCTATCCATGATGCACTATTAGGTCAAGATGCGGTAAGTCACCGACTTTCATGAGGTAGTAGTATGTCATGTGTCGGGAAGGGGTTAATCTAGTGGTTTCCCTTGTTGTGCTTACTCCTGAAGAATTGCCCAGTAACCTTAGACGTGTCAAGCTCTTGATATGTTTATCCTCTTTGGTATATTGTTTTGCTCAAATATATAGAACCAGGATTCGATACTTTAACAAGGATCTGAAGAATCAATTTTTACTGCGGACTTATTCGGTAATATATTTACTACTGAATGGCAAACCTTTGCTGTTTCATTATGTTTGACAGTATAGCAGTGCTACAGTGAGTTATTTTGCACAATGTGTTCCATTTCATTTCCATACGATTGTAGATAAATTTATGTTATTGCAAAAATAAGTTTTATGTTAAATATATTTTCTAAAATAATTTTTGGTGACATACTATACAATTCTACAGTTCATACTGGCCACAAAGCCTAATTATATTGATTATATGCAGGCAATTCCTGTACTGTAGATTCCTGTGCTGTAGATATCACTTCTCACCAGTCATCGAATCGAAGTTGACGAGGTGGAATTGGCACCAAATCCGAATTTCTTCACGCTTCGTGGTAATGAATCACATTTTCTCTTAAAATGGCTGCTGCACGTATTAGGACATGGAGCAAGGAACTCTGTGAACGAGGGATCAACCACAATGCCATGCATGCAGCCAATCAGCAGCCAGCCAGCCCTGTGATATCACAGCCCTCAGCCATCTTGGATTCAGCCATTTTCCAGTGTACTTAGTGCAGGGAGAGACATAGGCAGGCACTAGGGACAGTGCTAGGAAAGACTTTAAAACTTTTATTTTGCTGTATAGAAGTTCAGGGAAAGGATAGAGAGGATTCATTCCATAGTATTGAAGCAGGATAGGGTTTAGTAGGGGAGTTTCCAGCCGGGGTAATAGGAAAAATCCTATTACACCTTGCTGCACTGATTGCGGATCCAAATTGCCATTTTACCGCTCTGTATTTCCAGGAAACTGTTCTTGTTATTGAGTTGCAAGTACTGTATGATACAGCCATTAACAGGGTTTATTACAAGGAAATATTTCTATGTTTTATTTGCCCTTGTGCGGTGCAGTTATATGTTCTAAAGCATTTTTTGGCTTGTATTAGTGGGGGGGGGGGGAAGCTTATTAGCCGTTGTGTGGTAAAGTGAGAAAATTACAGCCCTTTTTGGCGTGTATTAGTGGCTCAAAAATATATATTATTTGCCGTTCAGTGGTGCAGTTATATGTTCTAAAGCCCTTTTTGGCGTGTATTAGTTGAAACCAAAAAATTATTTGCCGTTCAACGGTGCAGTTATATGTTCTAAAGCCTTATGTGGCATGTATACCGTATTTTTCGCCCCATAAGACGCACTTTTTCTTGCCCCAAAATGGGGGAGAAATGCCCCTGCGTCTTATGGGGCGAATGCTTGCCGTTTTACATCGCAAGCTGCGATGTAGGAGCGAGCGGGGACTCGGGGAGGGACTGGGAGGAGGATCTGGGGGCTGGCAATAGCGGCGGGGCGGTGCAGTCAGTGTAGTATAGCCCCGCCCCGCCGCTCCGGTATACTAATATAAGATGTCATATTCATTTATTGGTTATTAAACATGCCCCCTCAGTCCTATTACTACCTTACATCCTAATCGCATCTGTAGAATTCAGGCAGCACAAGCCGGGCGGCAGCGTAACTCTTGTCATGTGCCTGAATGAAGCCGGCGGCGCAGGCAAGTGACGTCAGTGAGAGACGCGCCGGCCGCCCGGCTTGGGCTGCCTGAATTCTACAGAAGCGATTAGGATGTAAGGTAGTAATAGGACTGAGGGGGCATGTTTAATAACCAATAAATGAATATAACATCTTATATTTGTATACTGGCGGCAGCGGGGGGGGGGGGGAAGGAGGCGGGGGCGATCTGTGGATGGCACAGTTATGGGCTGGGGGGGTCTGTGGATGTCACTGTTATGGGCTGGGGGCGATCTGTGGATGGCACAGTTATGGGCTGCGGGGGTCTGTGGATGTCACTGTTATGGGCTGGGGGGGGTCTGTGGATGGCACTGTTATGGGCTGGGGGGTCTGTGGATGGCACATACAGTGGGATGCGAAAGTTTGGGCAACCTTGTTAATCGTCATGATTTTCCTGTATAAATCGTTGGTTGTTACGATAAAAAATGTCAGTTAAATATATCATATAGGAGACACGCACAGTGATATTTGAGAAGTGAAATGAAGTTTATTGGATTTACAGAAAGTGTGCTGTAATTGTTTAAACAAAATTAGGCAGGTACATAAATTTGAGCACCACAAAAAAGAAATGAAATCAATATTTAGTAGATCCTCCTTTTGCAGAAATTACAGCCTCTAAACGCTTCCTGTAGGTTCCAATGAGAGTCTGGATTCTCGTTGAAGGTATTTTGGACCATTCCTCTTTATAAAACATCTTTAGTTCATTCAGGTTTGATGGCTTCCGAGCATGGACAGCTCTCTTTAAGTCACACCACAGATTTTCAAATATATTCAGGTCTGGGGACTGAGATGGCCATTCCAGAACGTTGTACTTGTTCCTCTGCATAAATGCCTTAGTGGATTTTGAGCAGTGTTTAGGGTCGTTGTCTTGTTGAAAGATCCAGCCCCGGCGCAGCTTCAGCTTTGTTACTGAGTCCTGGACATTGATCTCCAGAATCTGCTGATACTGAGTGGAATCCATGCGTCCCTCAACTTTGACAAGATTCCCAGTCCCTGCACTGGCCTCACAGCCTCACAGCATTATGGAACCACCACCATATTTTACTGTAGGTAGCAGGTGTTTTTCTTGGAATGCTGTGTTCTTTTTCCTCCATGCATAATGCCCCTTGTTATGGCCAAATAACTCAATTTTAGTATTATCAGTCCACAGCACCTTATTCCAAAATGAAGCTGGCTTGTCCAAATGTGCTTTAGCCCACCTCAAGCGGCACTTTTTGTGCTGTGGGCGGAGAAAAGGCTTCCTCTGCATCACTCTCGCATACAGCATCTCCTTGTGTAAAGTGCACCGAATGGTTGAACGATGCACAGTGACTCCATCTGCAGCAAGATGATGTTGTAGGTCTTTGGTGCTGGTCTGTGGGTTGACTCTCACTGTTCTCACCATTCGTCGCTTCTGTCTATCCGAGATTTCTCTTGTTCTGCCACTTTGAGCCTTAACTTGAACTGAGCCTGTGGTCTTCCATTTCCTCAATATGTTCCTAACTGTGGAAACAGACAGCTGAAATCTCTGAGGCAGCTTTCTGTATCCTTCCCTTAAACCATGATGGTGAAAAATCTTTGTCTTCAGGTCATTTGAGAGTTGTTTTGAGACCCCCATGTTGCTACTCTTCAGAGAAAATTAATAGAGGAGGGAAACTTACAATTGACCCCCTTAAATACTCTTTCTCATAATTGGATTCACCTGTGTATTTAGGTCAGGGGTCACTGAGCTTACCAAGCCAAATTGAGTTCCAATAATTAGTTCTAAAGGTTTTGGAATCAATAAAATGACAACAGTGCCCAAATTTATGCACCTGCCTAATTTTGTTTAAACAATTATAGCACACTTTCTGTAAATCCAATAAACTTCATTTCACGTCTCAAATATCACTGTGTGTGTCTCCTATATGATATATTTAACTGACATTTTTTATCGTAACAACCAATGATTTATACAGGAAAATCATGACGATTAACAAGGTTGCCCAAACTTTCGCATCCCACTGTATATAACAGTGCCACCCACAGATCCCCCCAGCCCATAACAGTGCCATCCGCAGATCCCCCCCTGTAACAGTGCCAGCCACAGATCCCCCCCCCTGTAACAGTGCCAGCCACAGATCCCCCTGTAACAGTGTCCGTCATCCACAGATCCCCCCCATAACAGTGTCCGTCATCCACAGATCCCCCCCATAACAGTGTCCGTCATCCACAGATCCCCCCCATAACAGTGTCCGTCATCCACAGATCCCTCCCCATAACAGTGTCCGTCATCCACAGATCCCCCCATAACAGTGTCCGTCATCCACAGATCCCCCCCATAACAGTGTCCGTCATCCACAGATCCCCCCCATAACAGTGTCAGTCATCCACAGATCCCCAGTAATAGTGCCATCCACAGACCACCATTAGTTCCAAACCCACCAAACACACAGCACACCTTTTGGTTAAAAATATTTTTTTTCTTATTTTCCTCCCCAAAAACCTAGGTGCGTCTTATGGGCCGGTGCGTCTTTTAGGGCAAAAAATACGGTAAGTGGAAAAAAGTAAGGGCCTATTTGCCATTCAGCGGTGCAGTTATATGTTCTTAAGCCCTTTTTGGCGTGAATTAGTGGCACAAAAAAAAAGTATTTGCTGTTGTGTGGTGAAGTGAGAAAATTACAGTCCTTTTTGGCGTGTATTTGTGGCAAAAAAATATATATTTGCTGCTCAGCAGTGCAGTTATACGTTTTAAAGTAGTGTGTGGATGAAAATATACAAATACATAAATCACTGCAAAAGGTGCACCACAATAATATGCAACTGACATATCATTGTGGTGCACCTTTTGCAGTGATTTATGTTTTTGTATATTTTCATCCACACACTACTCCATCTTGTGTAGGATGCCTTTGTGGTGCATGTGGTCCGCTGCTGACATTCTCCATTGTATGCATTTTTTGCTGGGGATTGCCGTTAGCAGCGCATCGCATGCGGAGGAATTGCTCCCCCGGTTATAAACACGCTACAGTGTTTGGGGTTTTAAAGCATTTCCTCCCTTTTAGGCAACTTTATTTTAGTGATTTTTCTTTATATGTATGGAATGTGCCATTGCGCCATGCTGGTAACATTCTAGTGCACCTGGTAGCCTGTGTCACATGGCCTGTTATAGGTGGGGCTTACAGCCTTATCCCTTCTCCCACTACATGAGTGCTCTCCCTATGGAGGTATGTGGGAGCTTGGCTGTGAGTTCAATCTTAGCACCTTTCAGACCGTGTTCACACACCATAGGTAATCTAGTGGTAGGACCCATGACACACCTTGACGGTGGGGCAAAAGGGCTCCGTTGTGTTCCTGACTGGAATACATTGGCTAAAGTCTCAGTTTCTAACATCAGTCTGAGGGATTAGCCGGTATTGTCAGTTGCATATCATTGTGGTGCACCGTTTGCAGTGATGTATATATATCTAAAGCCGTTTTTGTTGTGCATTAGTGGCAAAAAAATAAATAATATTTGCCGTTCAGCGGTGCAGTTATATGTTCTAAAGCCTTTTGTGGCGTTTATAAGTGGAAAAAATTAAGGGCCTATTTGCAGTTCAGCGGTGTAGGTATATGTTTTAAAGCCCTTTTGGCATGTATTAGTGGCAAAAAAATATATATTATTTGCCGTTCAGCGGTGCAGTTATATGTTCTAAAGTCCTTTTTTATTTTGATTTGATTTGATTCAACTTTATTGTCATTACATATGTATAAATACAAAGTAACGAAATACAGTTTGCATCTAATCAGAAGTGCAGAGCAGCAAGTGCAATAAAATAAAATAAAAGTTATATACAGATCAGGATAGTGTAGAAAGTAGGAATAGTTATGTACAGATTATGTACAAATAGGTTAAGTTGTTTATATTGCTATATAGAAAGCAAATATACAGATGTACTGTGGACAGATATACAGATGTACTGATATATACATATATACAGATATGCAGATGTGCTGATGTATACATATATACAGATGAACAGTTCTATATTGGTATACAGACGGCAAATATACAGATGTACTATGAACCAGTTTACAGATATACTATGAACAAGTATACAGATGTGCTAAATATATACAAATTCACAGATGTATATTTCAGCGGGGGACTGAGTTCAGTAGGGGGACAGCTGTGGGGAAGAAACTGTTCCTAAACCTGCTGGTTTTAGTCTGAAGGATCCTGTAGTGCCTTCTGGAAGGAAGGAACTGGAAGAGTTTATTGGCAGGATGAGAGGAGTCCCTAAGAATGACGAGTGCCCGACGTAGATATCTCTTCTTGTGAACAGCCTTCAATAGCAGGAAGTGGAGTCCCTGTAATGGTTAGGCGGTTTTCACCACCCGCTGCAGTGCCTTGTGGTCAGCAACAGAGCAATTCCCATACCAGACTGTAACACAGTTGGTCAGGATGCTCTCTATCGCACAGCAATAAAAGTTACCCAGTATGTCAGCAGACAGAAGGTTTTTCTTCAGTGTCCTCAAAAAAAAAGAGGCACTGATGTGCCTTCTTGACCAGGCTGGAGATGTTGGTTGCCAGGACAGATTCTCAGAGATGTAGGTCCCCAGGAAATTAAAGCTGGGAACCCATTCAACAGCCATGCCATTTATGTGGATGGGGTCATGGGTGTCTCTCTTCTCCTTCCTGAAGTCCACAATGAGCTCTTTTGGTTTGCTGGTATTCAAGAGCAGGTTATTGTCAGTGCAACACACAGCTAGGTGGTTTACCTCTTCCCTATAGTCAGACTCATCGTTGTCAGTGAGACCAAACACCGTGGTGTCATCTGCAAACTTGATGATGGAATTAGATCCATATCTAGGCCTGCACTCATAGGTGAAAAGGGTATAGAGTAACGGGCTCAGCACACAGCCCTCCCTGTGGAGTGCCAGTATTGAGTGTGATGGTGGTGGAATAGTTAATTCCTGACCTAACATGCTGGGGTCTGTTGGTCAGAAAGTCCATGATCCAATTACAAATATGGTTGCCGATTCCAAGATCCACAAGTTTAGTGATCAACTTGGAGGGAATGACTGTATTGAATGCTGAGCTGAAATCAACAAACCGCATTCTTGCATAAGTATTAAGTATTCTTGTTGTCCATATGTAAGAGTACACAATGAAGCGCTGTAGCTACAGCATCCTCTGTATTCCTATTACTTCGATAGGCAAATTGGCGAGGATCCAACGTGGGGGGCAAGCATAACTTTAGGTGTGCCAAGACCAGTCACTCAAAGCACTTCATAACTATAGGCGTGAGTGCTACAGGGCGATAGTCGTTCAGGTCAGGCACATTGGTGATGAGTGATTTGGCACAATAGAGGTGGTTTTAAAGCACGCTGGTACTACTGCCTGGGCAAGCGACAGGTCGAACATGTCAGTAAAGACCCCTGCAAGTTGCTCAGCACATGCTCGAAGCACACGTCCAGGAATGCTGTCAGGGCCAGCAGCCTTGCGAGCGTTGATACTGATCAGTGCGTTATGGACATCTATGATGGTGAGAGTGAAGGTATGGCAGTGGGTAGGGTTTTGGCAAACTTTTTCTTATTGTTCTTATCATAACGAGCGTAGAAGTAATTTAGCTCATTGAGGGAGGACACAATCATGGCTATCTGTGTGATATTGCTGAGATTATAGTCAGAGATGACCTGAATGCCCAGCCACATGCGTCGTGGGTCAGAGTTGACAAAGTGTTTCTCCACCTTCAGCTTGTAGCTGTGCTTGGCCTTCTTGATGCCCCTCTTCAGATCTGCCCTGAACGTACTGTAGGCCTGAGTATCACCTGATCTAAAGGCCATGTTATGTGCCTTTAGTAGAAGCTGCACTTCCTTGTTCATCCATGGTTTCTGTTTTGGGTACATTGTGATCTGATTTTCTGTGGTAACATTGTCAATTGTGGTGTTAATGTATTCCACTACTGAATACGTGTAAGAGTCGATATTAGTGTGAGAAACACAGGTGGCCTGGGAGGCAAACATGCTCCAGTTCATGTCTTTAAACCTGTCCTGGAGTACAGAATCTACCCCCGCTGGCCACACTTTGATTGTCTTCACAGATGGTTTCACAAGGTTGATAAGCGGCAAGTACTTGGGGGTGAGAAACAAAGAAAGGTGATCAGACTGTCCAAAGTGGGGAAGGGGTGTTGCCTTGTAGGCTCCAACAATGTTTGTGTAGACATGGTCCAAGGATTTTTCACCTCTGGTATGGCAGGAGACATGTTGATGAAATTTAGGTAGCACTGACTTTAGGTCGGAGTGGTTAAAGTCACCCGCTAAAATAAATGCAGCCTCAGGGTGTGCAGATTGTTGTTTGCTGATGACTGCATGAAGTTCGTTCATAGCAAGCTTGGCATTAGCATCCAGTGGGATATATGCAGCTGTTATTATAGTGGAGGTGAACTCCCTCAGCAGATAGAACGGTCTACACTTAACCATTAGATACTCTAGGTCAGCTGAACAGTGTTTTCCAACAATGACAGAGTTCGTACACCAAGCCTTGTCAACATAAATGCACAGTCCTACGCCTCTTGTCTTACCGGAAACATCTGCTATTCTATCCACACGGAGAGTATGGCGTCTGACCAGCTCGACAGCACTGTCAGATATTCCGCTTTGTAGCCATGTTTCTGTGAGCATCATGACATTACAATTCATAAGTATCCTATTGTCAGCGATCCATAGTCGTAACTCATCCATTTTGTTCACCAGGGACCGCACATTAGCAAGGAAAATGCTGGGTAAAGAAAGCCGATACGGTGTTAGCCTTAGCTTAGCCCGCCGCGCTTCCCCGCCTTTGTTTGAGGTCCCTGAGCCGTCTTCGAGCACTTCAGGTCAGCCGAGTAGCCTGTGAAGTGTCGGGTGTTCTTATTTCAGGGATAAGTCGAAGATTGCTGATTAAACAGTCGGAGTTGTGTAATCCTATATCCAAAAGCTCTTGTTGGGTGTAAGATGTAAAAGCGAAGCTGTTCTGAACGAACAGACCCGAAATGAGCTGAAATAAGATTGCTAACTTAAAAAATCTAAAGAGACGCTGGGCCACGCACCGCCATCTTGGTGTCACTTGTGTTATCAGCCATGGACTTTGCAGGAGCTCTGTGTGACCCTAGTTGAAATGTCTCCAGCTGCTCAGCTCCACAGACCAGACAATTTTGGCATGTATTAGTAGCAAAAACAAATACATATTTGTCGTTCAGCGGTGCAGTTATATGTTTTAAAACCTTTTGTGGCTTGTATAAGTGGAAAAAAATGGAAGGGCCTATTTGCCATTTTGCGGTGCAGTTATATGTTCTAAAGCCCTTTTTGGCATGTATTAGTGGGGAAAAAACAGGCTTATTAGCCATTGTGTGATGAAAATTACAGACTTTTTTGGAGTGTTTTAATTTCCTTTTTAATTATTTATTTATTTTATCTAACAGTATGTCACACAGAGAAGTGCCAGGCCCTGCATGGGAGTGGCAGAGGCCTAAATGTTTCTGGCGCAGGCACAGGTCGAAGGAGAGTAAGGTGGAGTGGCAGCAGGAGTCGCAGGGAGAGGCCTGAGCTCCCGGTGTCATCTAGCAGTCGTGTATTGACCAGCAACCCAGCGGTTCTTGAATGGTTAACTCAGTCATCCACTTCATCCCAAGTGACAACAGACACCCCCAGCCAAGAGTCGGTGGGTTTGTCAGACACAACCCTCAGTTCGCAGGGCCCTGGAGCAGGCAGTATGCCCTCACCTGTCCTCAACCTGCCTCTGTCCTTTTCTGTTCTCTCAGCCAGAGAAGTATTATAGTATATGCGGTGGGCTCAGCTCCACTATACTGCAAGGATAAGCTACTAGAGGACAGTCAGCAGCTACTAGCCAGCTAAGATGTGGAGGAGACATCCGCTGCTCCCTCCGGTAGGCAAGTAATGAAGAGGAGAAACTACTCACCAGCAGCAGCACCTAGACCTGGAGCAAAACCTGAACCAGCAGGTGGTGGCATACTTGGACAGCACCCTGCCACCCAACATTGAAGATCCGCTGGACTACTGGGCAGCCAAACTGGGTTTGTGGCCGCAACTGGTCGAGTTTGTCCAGGAAAAGCTGTCCTGCCCGGCCAGTAGGGTGGCATCAGAGTGGGTGTTTAGTGCGGCGGGGGCCATAGTTACCCTAAGAAGAACTCGCCTGTCCACCCAAAATGTGGAGAGACTGACCTTTGTTAAGATGAATCAGCAAAGATTTCCACCCACCAATGCGTGATGCGTCAGACTAGATCATCAATGGTGCCACACCAACACTTTGACAAAAGAGACTGGTTTCTTCCAGCTACCTATCTCAGTTACTATTCTAATGCAGCCACCCATCTGTTGCCACACATCTGATGCCAAGTGCTCCTTCTTTCCCCCACCATCTTCAGCTGGTACTGGTATTGTCACCCATCTCCCCACTCTGTCACCGGGCCACTCTGTGGTCTCTTGATGCTGCTGCCACCTCCACACTATGTCATCTTGCCACTCTGTGGTCTCTTGATGCTGCTGACACCTCCATACTGTCATTGTGCCACTCTGTGGCCTCCTTCTGATGCTGCTGCCACCTCCAGACTCTGTCATTTGGCCACCTGTGGTCTCCTCATGTTGCTTCCACTTTACCACTATGTCATAGGACCACTCTATAGACTTCTCATGCTGTTCCCACCCTGCCCACTTCATGACTGGGCCACTATTTTGCCTTTTGGCCTGGCTGACATCATCATTTTTTTTACTCATCTTCTGATCTGTCAGAAGGAAGGAAAAATTAGACGCACAATGGAACCTGTCTATGTAACAGCTGTAAGGCCTGTATGACATGGTCCCTATTTTGCATCAAAATTGGCTTATGATTTGGTAGCCAAAAGCAGGAGTGGGTACAAAACACAGAAGAAATGCAAATATTCCATTCATGTGTTATCTCTATTTTGGATCCACTCCAGTTTTTTGGGCTTTAGCAATACTGATGGATTACTTACCAAATAATGACCGAGTGAAGGGGGATGCTCTACGGACCGGATCCATTTTTTTGGGGGTTATTGTTCTGACGGATCAGAGGAAGAGCAAAATAATCTGTGACGTCAACACAAACTTACTGCTGACACCCTCTCCACTCTGTCAGGGGGGCTCTACTTGTATAAGCGTGTAATAGAACAGGTTCTATAGACATCTATGTGGAATCAGCTGACGATGGTGTAAAAGGAGCGCACTTCTTCCTGACGCTAACATTGACCTGTAAGGCTGAGTTCACACTTGAGTTATTTAGTCAGTTTTTACCCCGTAACTAGAGTTGAGCGGACACCTGGATGTTCGGGTTCGGCAGGTTCGGCCGAACTTTAAAAAAAGTTCGGGTTCGGGACCCGAACTTGACCCCAAACCCGAACCCCATTGAAGTCAATGGGAACCCAAACTTTTGGCCACTAAAATGGCTCTAAAATAGCCCTGGAAACAGCTAGAGGGCTGCAAAAGTCAGCAAAATGTGCTTAAAGGGCTTCTGTCAGCCCACTAAACCGTTTTTTTTTTTTTTTTTTATTAATAATAACCCCTACACTGAGATTTATCCATACATAAGTAAAATAATAATTTTGGTTCAGTAGAATTTGCTAAAACCCTATTTTTATAATATGTAAATTACCTTGCTACCAGCAAGTAGGGCGGCTACTTGCTGGTAGCAGCCGCATCCTCCGATGGTAATGACGCCCCCTCTGCTTGTTGATTGACAGGGCCAGCGGACGGGATCTTTCTCCGCTGGCCCTGCCTGTTTTCATTCAATATCTGGCGCCTGCGCCGCGGCCGTACTGTCACAGCCAGACAGCTGAGAAGCGCTCACAGGAGCTTCTCAGATCCTCCTCCTTGAATTTCTTTGTTTTGATTTAGTTTCTCATCTCGTTAGTCTATCTCAGCTGTCATGCAGTTGGACTGATTGCTACCCTTTAAGTTCCTCCACATAATGCAGTAGTGTGCGGCTGATACAACTTCCTGGAGTGTGTGTGCATGCTGTTCCCAGTTCCCAGTTCCCTGTCCTCAGTCGTCAGTCGTCTGCAAGATAAGTGCTGTTTATGTATTTATGATTTTGTCTTTTCTGGATCCAGGTGACCCTGACTCCCTCCGTGTCAGTGTAGGGAGCCGGTGGTCGTGTCCCTTCACTATTGTAGGGTCTTCAGGTAATAGATAGCCGAGGAACGTGGATATGCGGCCATCCACCTTTGGGGTGTTCTCATAGGCTGAGCAGTGAGGGAGAGCGGCAGGTCTATTGCAGGGGTCTCCCTTTGTTCCTTAGTTGTGGATCCAGAGAGACATTGTTTATATTGTATTGTCTTGTTTCCTGTACACCATCCGTGACATTATCAGCCGCCAAAACCGTCTCAAGCATGGATCCGGTTTCACTTTTGGCTGAACGCTTTCAGGGTCTTTCTTTGGAGGTAGCTGATCTCTGTAAGACTTTTTCTCAGTTTCAAGTGACCGGTTCAGCTTGCGTTCATGGAGTTTGTTCTGAGCCTAAGATCTCGCTCCCGGATACGTTCTCCGGGGGTAGTGAGAATTTTGTGCGTTTTAGAGAGGCTTGCAAACTCCATTTTCGCCTTCTTCCCCATTCTTCTTGTGATGAAGAACGGAGGGTGGGGATCATTATATCGCTGCTCAGGGGTAACGCTCAGTCCTGGGCCTTTTCGCTGCCGGAGGGGGCACGGCCCCTTCGTTCAGTGGATGAATTCTTTTTAGCCCTGGGTCAGATATATGATGATCCGGATCGCATTGCTCTGGCTGAGTCTAGACTACGTCTGTTATGCCAGGGTAAACAATCCGCAGAGATATACTGTTCAGAATTTCGGAGATGGGCAGCAGATACGGGTTGGAATGATGCTGCACTCCGAAGTCAATTTTGCTATGGTCTTTCAGAGGGATTGAAAGATGCATTTGCCTTTCATGAAAGACCTACCTCCTTGGATTCTGCTATGTCTCAGGCTGTTCGTATTGACAGGCGTCTTAGAGAGAGGAGAGATCTCTCCTTCCTGTCATACTCAGTCCCGGGACAGTGCAGCGGTCTCATTCTGTGCACAGGGGTCTCAGTCGCTGTCAGCCCCTTCTGAGCAGGAGTCCATGCAGCTGGGGTTGATTGCCTCTGACAATAGAAGATTCAGCCCGCAGGGGAGGGTTTGTTTTTGTTGTGGAGGTATAAATCATCTGGCAAATGTTTGTCCCTCTAGGAGATTCAGGCAGTTTTCTGGGAGTAATAAAGAGACAAAAAGGAAAAAAAATCTTTTAAAAATGTTCCGTCTGTTACTATTGGCAGGGTTGAGGCGGAAATTGAAGGTTTTCCGTTTGCTTGTAGTTCCCGTTTTGTCCTGCCTGCTAGGGTGGCGCTAGAGAGCAAGAGCATTTTTTGTGAGATTTTTGTGGATAGTGGAGCAGCTGTCAACCTCATTGATAATCAATTTGCAATAACTCATGGTTTCCAGGTATGCACTTTGGGAAAGGATATTCCTGTTTTTGCTATTGATTCAGCTCCACTTTCTCAGAAATCATTAAAGGGCATAGTTCACAATATCCGTTTAATTGTGAGTAATGCTCATGTTGAGGATGTGTCATGTTTCGTCCTTAGCGGTTTGCCTACTCCTCTAGTGTTGGGGCTACCCTGGCTCACTAAACATAACCCCACCATTGATTGGCAAGCGAGGCAAATAAATGGTTGGAGTAACTTTTGCAGAGAGAATTGCCTCATAACATCTGTTTCTGAGGTTTATACTAAAACTGTACCACCTTTCCTCTCTGAATTTTTGGATGTCTTCTCTAAAAGTGGAGTTCAGGATTTGCCCCCGCACAGGGAGTACGATTGCCCTATTAATCTCATCCCACGCGCCAAGCTGCCTAAATATCGTTTGTACAATCTCTCCCAACCTGAGAGGGTCGCTATGCGGGCTTATATCTCTGAGAGTCTGAGAAAAGGACACATACGACCCTTGAACTCCCCTTTTGCCGCTGGTTTTTTCTTTGTTAAGAAAAAAGATGGTTCTTTAAGACCTTGTCTGGATTTCAGGGAGCTGAACAGTATCACTATTCGTGATCCTTATCCGCTTCCTCTGATCCCGGACCTGTTTAACTAGGTTGTTGGGGCTAAAGTCATTTCCAAATTAGACCTAAGAGGGGCATACAACCTGCTTAGGGTCAGAGAAGGAGACGAATGGAAGACGGCTTTCAATACCCCTGAGGGCCATTTTGAGAATTTGGTTATGCCTTTTGGTTTGATGAATGCCCCAGCCGTTTTTCAGCATTTCGTCAACAGCATTTTTTATCATTTAATGGGAAAATTTGTATTAGTGTATTTGGATGACATTTTGATTTTTTCTCCTGATTTCAAGACTCATAAGGAACACTTACGTCAGGTCTTGCTCATCCTGCGGGAGAATAAATTATACGCGAAACTGGAAAAATGTGTGTTTGCGGTTCCAGAAATCCAATTTCTGGGGTTTCTTGTCTCCGCTTCTGGTTTTCGCATGGACCCCGAGAAGGTCCGCGCTGTGCTTGAGTGGCAGCTTCCTGAGAATCAGAAGGCGCTGATACGTTTTTTGGGCTTTGCCAATTATTACAGGAAATTTATTTTGAATTATTCCTCTGTTGTTAAACCACTCACTGATATGACCAGAAAGGGGGTAGATTTTTCTTCCTGGTCGGTAGAGGCGCGTAAGGCCTTTTCTAATATCAAGGAGAGTTTTGCTTCCGCTCCCATCCTAGTACAACCTGATATTTCGTTACCCTTCATAGTTGAGGTTGATGCTTCTGAGGTAGGGGTGGGTGCGGTCTTGTCTCAGGGTTCCTCTCCTGCCAAATGACAACCGTGTGCCTTTTTCTCAAAGAAACTCTCCTCCGCAGAGAGAAATTATGATGTGGGAGATAGGGAATTGTTGGCCATCAAGTTGGCTTTTGAGGAATGGTGCCATTGGCTAGAGGGAGCCAGACACCCTATTACCGTGTTTACTGACCATAAAAATCTGGCCTACTTGGAGTCAGCCAAGCGTCTGAACCCGAGACAGGCCAGATGGTCTTTGTTCTTTTCAAGGTTTAATTTTGTTGTTACGTTCCGCCCTGGGGTTAAGAATGTGAAGGCAGATGCCCTGTCACGTTGTTTTCCGGGAGGTGGGAATTTTGAAGACCCGGGTCCCATTTTGGCTGAAGGTGTGATGGTCTCTGCTCTTTTTCCTGAATTGGAGGCAGAGGTGCAGGCAGCCCAGTCAGAAGCTCCTGATCTTTGTCCTCCTGGGAGGTTGTTTGTGCCTCTCGCTTTGAGACACAAGATTTTTAAAGAACACCATGACAGGGTCCTTGCTGGGCACCCGGGGGCAAGAGCCACACTGGATCTCATCGCTCGGAGATTCTGGTGGCCTGCGCTTCGTAAGTCGGTTGAGGGTTTTGTGGCAGCTTGCGAGACTTGCGCTCGTGCCAAGGTCCCTCATTCACGGCCATCAGGTCCTCTCCTTCCTTTGCCCATTCCTTCCCGTCCTTGGACACATCTGTCCATGGACTTCATAACGGACTTGCCTCGTTCCTCGGGGAGGTCTGCGATTCTGGTGGTGGTGGACCGTTTTAGCAAAATGGTGCATTTTATCCCTTTTCCTGGTTTGCCCAATGCTAAGACGCTGGCGCAGGCATTTATTGACCACATTGTCAAATTGCATGGGATTCCTTCAGACATAGTCTCTGATAGGGGCACGCAGTTTGTTTCCAGATTCTGGAAGGCTTTCTGTTCTCGCTTGGGGGTTCGGTTGTCATTCTCTTCTGCTTTCCATACGCAGTCGAATGGCCAGACAGAGCGCGTCAATCAGAATCTGGAGACATATCTGCGCTGTTTTGTGGCGGAGAATCAGGAGGATTGGTGTTCTTTTTTGTCCCTTGCTGAGTTTGCTTTAAATAACCGTCGTCAGGAGTCCTCTGATAAGTCACCATTTTTTCGTGCATATGGGTTCCATCCACAGTTTGGGACTTTCTCGGGAGAGGGCTCTTCTGGTTTGCCTGATGAGGACAGATTCTCCTCGTCTTTGTCATCTATTTGGCAAAAGATTCAGGATAATCTAAAGAGCATGAGTGGGAGATATAAGCGTGTGGCGGATAAGAGACGTGTGCCTGGTCCGGACCTGAATGTTGGTGATCTGGTGTGGTTGTCTACCAAGAATATCAAATTGAAGGTTCCCTCCTGGAAGTTTGGTCCTAGGTTTATTGGGCCTTACAAGATCCTGTCTGTCATCAATCCTGTTGCCTACCGTCTTGATCTTCCTCAGACTTAGAAGATCCATAATGTTTTTCATAAGTCCTTATTGAAACCTTATGTTCAACCTATTGTACCCTCGCCTTTGCCTCCTCCTCCGATTATGGTTGATGGAAATCTTGAATTTCAGGTCTCTAGGATTGTGGATTCTCGTCTTGTCTGCGGTTCCCTCCAGTACCTCGTTCATTGGGAGGGTTATGGTCCTGAGGAGAGGATGTGGGTCCTAGTGACGGACATTAAGGCCTCTCGTCTCATCAGGGCTTTCCATAGGTCCCATCCTGAGAAGGTGGGCTCTGAGCGCTCACAGGAGCTTCTCAGATCCTCCTCCTTGAATTTCTTTGTTTTGGTTTAGTTTCTCATCTCGTTAGTCTATCTCAGCTGTCATGCAGTTGGACTGATTGCTACCCTTTAAGTTCCTCCCCATAATGCAGTAGTGTGCGGCTGATACAACTTCCTGGAGTGTGTGTGCATGCTGTTCCCAGTTCCCTGTCCTCAGTCGTCAGTCGTCTGCAAGATAAGTGCTGTTTATGTATTTATGATTTTGTCTTTTCTGGATCCAGGTGACCCTGACTCCCTCCGTGTCAGTGTAGGGAGCCGGTGGTCGTGTCCTTTCACTATTGTAGGGTCTTCAGGTAATAGATAGCCGAGGAACGTGGATATGCGGCCATCCACCTTTGGGGTGTTCGCATAGGCTGAGCAGTGAGGGAGAGCGGCAGGTCTATTGCAGGGGTCTCCCTTTTGTTCCTTAGTTGTGGATCCAGAGAGACATTGTTTATATGGTATTGTCTTGTTTCCTGTACACCATCCGTGACACGTACCTATCTTCAATCGGCGCAGGCGCACTGAGAGGCGGCCACTCACTCGGCCGCTTCATCCTCAATGCGCCTGCGCCGATGACGTCACATCTACACCCGGTGCAGGCGCATTGAGGATGAAGCGGCCGAGTGAGTGGCCGCCTCTCAGTGCGCCTGCGCCGATTGAAGATAGGTACGGCCGCTGCGCAGGCGCCAGATATTGAATGAAAACAGGCAGGGCCAGCGGAGAAAGATCCCGTCCGCTGGCCCTGTCAATCAACAAGCAGAGGGGGCGTCATTACCATCGGAGGATGCGGCTGCTACCAGCAAGTAGCCGCCCTACTTGCTGGTAGCAAGGTAATTTACATATTATAAAAATAGGGTTTTAGCAAATTCTACTGAACCAAAATTATTATTTTACTTATGTATGGATAAATCGCAGTGTAGGGGTTATTATTAAGCAAAAAAAAAACGGTTTAGTGGGCTGACAGAAGCCCTTTAAGAGCATGGCAAATGCTCTGCAAGCAAATGTGGATAGGGAAATGAATTAAAAAAACATAAAAGACCTTAAAAAAATTAAAATTAGGAATGATGTATGAGGAAGAGGTTGAGGAGGCGGTGAATGGGTGGATGTGGCCGTGTAGGCTCACGTGGCGGTCTAGGTGGAAGCGGCGGCGAAGGAGGAATAGGTAGCCAACACAGATGTATGTTATTTTGCATTTTTACATAGGGGTATCCCCCAAAATATTTGGACATATAAAAAATAAAAAAAGGAATAAGTGCACTTGAGTACAAGGATGGATGGTTGAGGCTGTTAGAACTGTCTATTCTGCACAAGGTACAGACAAGTCCTGAGGGATCCAAGCCTGGTTCATTTTAATGAACGTGAGCTTGTCCACGTTGGCTGTGGACAAGCGACTGCGTCTGTCTGTAATGACGCCTCCTGCCGTGCTAAATACACGTTCAGAGAGTACACTGGCTGCAGGGCAGGCCAGCACCTCCAAGGCATACAGGGCAAGCTCTGGCCATGTGGACAATTTGGAGACCCAGAAGTTGAATGGGGCAGAACCATCAGTCAGTACGTGTAGGCGTGTGCACAGGTACTGTTCCACCATGTTGTTCAAATGCTGCCTCCTGCTAACACACTCCATATCAGCAGTTGGGGCCGGTTGTTGCGGCGAGGTGACAAAAGCTTTTCCACATGTCGGCCATGCTAACCCTGCTTTCTGAGGTGCTGGCGCTGACACAACTGCGTTGGCAACCTCTTCCTCCTCCCCTGCCTTCGCCTTGTGCTTCCACTTGTCCTCCGGCGTCAGTCGGGAATGCTCTCAGGAGCGTGTCTACCAGCGTGTGCCTGTAGTCGCGCATCTTCCGATCACGCTCCAGTGAGGGAATTAAGGACGGCACATTGTCTTTGTAATGGGGATCCAGCAGGGTGGCCACCCAGTAGTCAGCACACGTTAAAATGTGGGCAACTCTGCTGTCGTTGCGCAGGCACTGCAGCATGTAGTCGCTCATGTGTGCCAGGCTGCCCAGAGGTAAGGACAAGCTGTCCTCTGTGGGAGGCGTATCGTCTGCGTCCTCTGTATCCCCCCAGCCAAGCACCAGTGATGGGCCCGAGCTGCGTTGGATGCCACCCCGCTGTGAACATGCTTCATCCCCATCCTCCTCCTCCTCGAGTAGTGGGCCCTGGCTGGCCAAATTTGTACCTGGCCTCTGCTGTTGCAAAAATCCTCTTTCTGAGCCACTTCTAAAAGACTGGCCTGAAAGTGTTAGAGATGACCCCTCTTCCTCCTGGGCCACATCCTCTTTCATCATCGCCCTAAGTGTTTTCTCAAGGAGACATATAAGTGGTATTGTAACGCTGATAACGGCATCATCGCCACTGGCCATGTTGGTGGAGTACTCGAAACAGCGCAACAGGGCACACAGGTCTCGCATGGAGGCCCAGTCATTGGTGGTGAAGTGGTGCTGTTCCGCAGTGCGACTCACCCATGCGTGCTGCAGCTGAAACTCCACTATGGCCTGCTGCTGCTCGCACAGTCTCTCCAGCATGTGCAAGGTGGAGTTCCACCTGGTGGGCATGTCGCATATGAGGCGGTGAGCGGGAAGGCCAAAGTTACGCTGTAGAGCTGACAGCCGAACGGCGGCAGGATGAGAACGCCGGAAGCGTGCACAGACGGACCGCACTTTATGCAGCAGCTCTGACATGTCGGGGTAGTTGTGAATGAATTTGTGCACCACCAAATTCAGCACATGCACCAGGCAAGGGATGTGCGTCAAACCGGCTAGTCCCAGAGCTGCAACGAGATTTTGCCCATTATCGCACACCACCAGGCTGGGCTTGAGGCTCACTGGCAGCAACCACTCGTCGGTCTGTTGTTCTATACCCCGCCACAACTCCTGCGCGGTGTGGGGCCTGTCCCCCAAACACATCAGTTTCAGAACAGCCTGCTGAAGTTTACTCCTGGCTGTGCTGAAGTTGGTGGTGAAGGTCTATCGCTGACCGGATGAGGTGGTGGTAGAAGAGGAGGAGGAAGCCGAGTAGGAAGAGGAGGCAACAGGAGGCAAATAATGATGCCCTGCGATCCTTGGCGGTGGAAGGACGTGCGCCAAACAGCTCTCCGCCTGGGGCCCAGCCGCCACTACATTTACCCAGTGTGCAGTTAGGGAGATATAGCGTCCCTAGCCGTGCTTACTGATCCATGTATCTGTGGTTTGTTGGACCTTGCCACAGATGGCGATGCGCAGTGCACACTTGATTTTATCCGATACTTGGTTGTGCAGGGAGGGCACGGCTCTCCTGGAGAAGTAGTGGCGGCTGGGAACGACGTACTGTGGGACAGCAAGCGACATGAGCTGTTTGAAGCTGTCCGTCTCCACCAGCCTGAATGACAGCATTTCAAAAGCCAGTAGTTTAGAAATGCTGGAATTTAGGGCAAGGGATCGAGGGTGGCTAGGTGGGAATTTACTCTTTCTCTCAAAGGTTTGTGAGATGGAGAGCTGAACGCTTCCGTGTGACATGGTGGAGATGCTTGGTGACGGAGGTGGTGTTGTTGGTATCACATCCTCTGTTTGCTGGGCGGCAGGTGCCAACGTTCCTCCAGAGGCAGAGGAAGAGGGCGAGGCAGCAGCAGAAGAGGGAGCAGGAGGGTCCTGAGCCCCTTCTTGGTTTTGAAGGTGCTTACTCCACTGCAGCCCGTGTCTCGCATGTAGATGCCTGGTCATGCAGGTTGTGCTAAGGTTCAGAACGTTATTGCCTCGCTTCAGGCTCTGATGGCACAGCGTGCAAACCACTCGGGTCTTGTCGTCAGCACATTGTGTGAAGAAGTGCCATGCCAGGGAACTCCTTGAAGCTGCCTTTGGTGTGCTTGGTCCCTGGTGACGGTGGCCAGTAGCAGGCAAACTGTTTTGGCGACCGCTGCTCTGCTTTTGCACCCTGCTCCCTCTTTTGCTACACTAAACTCTATATGACAGCGGTATTTGTGGCCTAAATTTCACAGTAACTTATGCACGTCTAATCCCAGATGTGCAGTATATTAGGTTTTTTTTTCACCCCAGTAATCAAAAAGCCGTATTTCTGGCCTAAATGTGACACTCACTTATGCACGTCTAATCCCAGATGTGCAGAATATCAGAGGGTTTTTATAACCCCATTAAGCAAAAAGCCGTATTTCTGGCCTAAATGTGACACTCACTTATGCAAGTCTAATCCCAGATGTGCAGTATATCAGAGGGTTTTTTCACCTCAGTAAGCAAAAAGCCGTATTTGTGGCCTGCTACCGCCTCTTCCGCTGCACTCCCCAAGCTCCCCAGAACTTATTTGACGTGCCAGGTGAGACGTTGCCATGCTGTGCTGCGGTTGTTGTGCCTGGAAGCCAAGAGCCACACCGTTCCTGCACTGCTTTCAGCTCTGCAGTCACAGGCTGATCAGAGGCTAACCCCGCTCAATTTGACAGTTGGTAAAGTGGTGTGCGACAACGGTGCCAATCTGCTGAGCGTGCTGAAGCAGGGCAAAATGACACACATCCTAAACTTAGACGTGCAGCGATTCGTTGCCAAATACAACAGGGTCCAGGAAAATCTCTGCCCATTTTAGAAGATCTTACACGGCCATGGCTCACCTTGCTGACGTTCAGGGGTGATACCACTTGACCGTCAGACGTCTGATTTGTGACTGCTTGACGCGCTGGAACTCCACCTTGTATATGCTTGATAGGCTGCTCCAGCAGAAACATGCCGTTAACGACTACCTGTACAAACTCTGCAGCAGGACAGGTTCTGGGGAGCATGCAGACTTCTGCGGCCATTTAATGAGATCCCAAACTGGTCAGTCGCAGCCAGGGCGCCATCAGTGTCATCGTACCTTATGCCTTCTTTCTGGAGCATTCATTGCGTTGTGTCATTGATCAAGCCGTCGAGGAGCAGGAACTGGAAGATATGGAAATCTCAATGCCGAATGAATTCCCAGGGGGGACTACTCCATTTGAGACAAAAACCTACAAATTATTGCCAGATCGCTTATAAACAAATATCACTTTATTGCATGATTGCATATGACTTACAAACATGATTAAAAGACATAGATGCAGGGAAAAGAAGGGTGACCCCCAGACGAAGGTCCGCCCAAACGCGCGTCGGGGTTGGCGCCATCCTGGAGGAGACACAGCATGGGTAAGCATGTTCTTTTGATTGTAAATGAATTTGGTTTTGCACTAGCACTTTAATGGTCAACCAATATTAACCGGACAGATTAATATCAAAAACATCGGACCCCCAAGGAGTCATAATAATCACCAAAAAAATGAATGAAAATAACTTACATATGTATGAAGATCCAAACAACTTTATTGTAAGTATATATAAACATATAAACAATACATACATATATAATAAAACAGGCAGCACAAGGCGGGACACACAGATGAGTAGCAGGACCCAAGGAGAGGCCGGGAGATCGATGCACGAAATAACAGGGAAAAAGAATGCTAGCTGAAAGAGCATACCTCAAAACCTCATAGCAGCAATGCCCCAAACAAAGTGCAAAGGAGGCGATTGTAGAGATTGAGGTTGAAATAAAAAGGACAAAGTATAAACATACCCTGGATGGTGCAGAGATCTCTCGGCCGACTCCTGACCCAATGCCGTTTCGCCAGCAGATCTGCTCCGCTGTGTACTGGTGCTTATTCTGACACTAGGGCTGGGTTCACATCCTATTTTTGCCATCCATTTAATGTATACCAAAAATGTATGCGTTAACAGATGCCTCAGACTGATGCCATACACCAGGCATCCGTTCACCATACAGTTCCACTGTAGAAAAAAAAATTAAATTAACGTATGCATTTTTTTAATGGACTCTGCAGGATACAAAAACTTGGAGTGCTGCACATTTGTATACATCAAACCGATAGGAAATAAAATTTATCTAGGCTCCAGCAGAGTTTCACTTTAAGATGCATAAAAATGGCCCCTGATTAAAATACATATTTTTGTGGGAATGTTTGCCAATGATCCCCTCTGGTATGTCACTGTCCATGTTGTGGGACTATTTGTGTACTTCTAGTAAGTGTTTGCTGGCTGCAAATATGACCTGAAGGTTTTTCAGGTTCGCCTGCCAATAAAGTGAATGAGGCCCGCCGCGAATCGTCCCGGCCGATGTTCCTCCATCACTAATCCTGGAGATGTACATGTAAAGCTCTTTTTTGTTTTATATATAATTTTCCTTGGTTCAAAGTGAGGTTTCTTATGAGTCAGTTTTTTCAGGCATCAGTTGATCTTTGTGGTTGAACCAACAGCTTCTATCTGCCTCTATTGTAAAGAAAGTGTCAGAACTATATCTAAAGCCTGGTCACCTTTTGAAGCATAGTAGTATTGGAGACGAGAAAATAAAATCAAGAACAAAAATACTATTCACAAATGAATAATAAACTATGAAATCATGTTATAAAGTGATATATCCAGAAGCCATATACAGTATAACGCAAACAATGAAATTGTCTATGTACAATGGTACTTAAAATTTCTGTTTAAATTTGACGTGAAACTGCATCAGATTTTCACAGAAATCCTAAAAGTAGATAAAGGTGACCAAATCAAACAAATGAGTTTGGTTCAATGTTACATGTCTGTGCATGGCTAAAGTATGTGAACCTTTAGGGCTGTTTCACACGAGCGAGTCAATTGCGGGAATCGCGCTCCGTGTGTGAGTGTGATCCTCTGCTCTGGACTTGCAGGAGCGCACGGCATTATCATGATTTATAATGCTATGTGCCTCTGCTTGACCTTATTTCTACAGAATCATACTGACAGCTTTATGTCACTATGATTCTGTGGAAAAAAGGCCATGCAGAGACACATAGCATTATAAATCATGATAATGAATGCGGTGCGCTCTTGCAAGTCCAGAGCAGAGGATCACACTCACACACGGAGCGTGATTCCCGCAATGGACTCGCTCGTGTGAAACAGCCCTTACTTTCTGGTGTGCAGCAATGACTGCAACTTAAAGGGGTTATCCCATCATAATGATCACTGTTAAATCAGTTAATGATTTGACAGTGATCATTTTTGTAAATATACTTTATTAACAAATTCCCACCGTTTTGGAGAAAATTCATCCCCACTTACCTTATTGTTGTGACTCGGTCTCCCCTGGTTACGGCCACCGCTCTTCTCCAGAATCCCGATGGTCGCGCTTGCTCAGAAGACTTCTTCTTTTCTCCCGGCTGGGCTGCTCGCTGTCCTGAACGCGCACGCTGCCGCGCATGCGCGACGGTGACTTCTTCCCGGCCAGAATAGTACAGAGCTGCGAACGTGCACGCCGGCTCTGTACACTACTGGTCACATGGCGCATGCGCGGCAGCGTGCGCGTTCAGTCCAGCGCGCGGACCGGCCAGGAGAAGACTTCAATCAAGATGAAGCCCGCCCCCAGCCAGAATCCAGGAAGTGAACGGCGCGGTGGCAGCTGGTAAGTATGAAAAGGGGAAGTGGGATAACCCCTTTAACATTTCTGTTAATTGTTGATTAGTCCTGCACATTGACTCTGTTGTGTTGGTGGTTTTCCTCCCAGGTCTTTCCACAAAATGTCTATCATATTATGGGCAGGACTTTTGACATAGTCATTCCAAAACATTAACTTTATTCTTATTTAACCAGTTCCCAACCGCTCATAGACTATAAACTTTCGAGCAGTCGGAACATAACTCTGCACTGTTGTTTTAAAATGTCAGCGCAGAGATAGCAGTTGCATGCTAATCATGCAGCCACTAGAGCAGGAGGCCAGCTGTCAAGTAACAGCAGAGCTCCCCATAGAAAAGGCTGAAAGGCTGGGATGATTTTTTACCAAGCCTGCCTTCCCTATCGCTGTATACAAAGAGCTTAACTATAGGGTACCTACGGGTATTTTAAAATGCAACATGGTGACTACAAACCATCCCAGCAAAATTTTCACTCCAAAAGCCAAAATGTTGCTCCATCCCTTCTGAACCCTGTGGTGTGCCCCTGCAGCAATTAGCCCTTGGCTATTGATTTATGTGTATTTTCAAAAAAATTCTATATTTTTTTCTAAACTTACCTGCAGCAGTTTGTAACCACATATGGGGTTTTGGAATATTCAGGATAAAATGGGTAACAAGTTATGGGGTGCTTTTACCCTTGTTACCCCTTGTGAAAAAATAAGCACTTTATTGGAAAAAATATAATTTAGAGATGACACATCAAAATGGAGTTATTTTGGGGGAATTTCCACTGTAAGGTTACCTATCTTCAAATGTGACATGGCACCTGAAAACCATCATAGCAAAATGTGCCCTCCAAAAATCATATGGTGCTCCTTCCCCTACCATTTAAACATGCAATGTCACAACCCTTACAGTAAACACAGACATTTAACATATCCCCAGATAGCTCAAGTCTGAGTGCATATTATTAGGTGAATGGCACTCAGACTACACAAATACAATAAAATTAGCTATCTGGGTACCCTCACATAACATAAAATACAATTCCAAAGACAGATTTAAGCTGTGCGGCGGTCTGTCTTCTCCTTTAAAGTTAGTATGGGCCATAATCCTGAGGCAAGAGGCTGGTAGCCAGGCCCCTCCGAAACACAGTGGCGAGGTTGGTTTCGCCACACATCTCCCCCTCCCAGGGAAGACTAACCAGATACCTTACCTCATGCCAGTCTGTATCTGAGTTAGTTTGGCAGTCCACCCACAACCCAATACGGGACCTGTTGAATTTTGGGGCCTGACTCTGTTCTGTATGTCCCCAGCTGTTGAGGGGGCATCTGCTACTCCTTGCTTCCTTGTTGCTCTCTAGCTTGGAGCTGTAGGTACTTGGTGGGCAGAGGCCGACTGCGCTCTGCCCCGATGCCAGCTCTTCCGCTGGGGTAGCCTGTGGGAAGTCCGGCTCTGGAGAAGAGGATAGGGGAGGGCAGAGGCCTACTGCGCTCTGCCCAGATGCCAGCGCTTCCGCTGGGGTAGCCTGTGGAAAGTCAGCCTCTGGAGAAAAGGATAGAGGAGGGCAGAGGCCAACTGCGCTCTGCCCAGATGCCAGCTCTTCCGCTGGGGTAGCCTGTGGGATGTCTGGCTCTGGAGAAGAGGATAGGGGAGGGCAGAGGCTGACTGCGCTCTGCCCAGATGCCAGCTCTTCCGCTGGGATGTGGTCAGGGAATCCTATCCCCAAGACCTTTTTGCAGATCGGCTGTGGAGAGGAGGAATCGCTTACCTCCTCCTCCTGGCACTCCTGCAGGGTTGGTGGGGGATCTGAACCGGCTGTCCAGCATCCCGGTAGGCCTGGTGCAGAGACCGCGGTCCCATCTGCACCATCGGAGTTAGGGGTGCTGTCCCCCTGTAATTGGGGAGAGAGATCGGTTGTCTCTTCTCTCTTTACAACACACTGCTGCTGGGGAGTCAGACCAACTGTGTCAAGTCCCTAAAACTCCGGCTGCCGTTTGGGATCTGGGCCGACTGCCCAGCATCTCTGTAGGGCCGGTGGAGAGACCTCGGTCCCATCTCCACCTGCCATCGGGAGGTCTTCCCAGAACCAGTCGATGAAGTTCCCTACTTTGGGAGTTGGTAGGGAAGCAGGGGGTATCGCCGGCAGGTCTTCCCAGTTGTAGGAGGGCAGATCTGGCTCTGCTTGTCGAGTAGGTTGGGGATGAATGGAGCTGAGCATGTGTTGGTAGGTCTGCTCCAGCTCCCACTCCCTTGTTACCAGGTGGGTCATGTCTTTGCTCACCTCCCTCCTGTCAGCATAAACATGCATGCCCATCCGGTAGTCGTAGATGTCCCAAAACCTAGACTCCTCCGTGCTGCCAAGATCAATGGCCTCCTCCAAGGCATCCCATAGTAACCCAAGTCCATCATAATCCTCACCCTCGGGTCTGTCGTGCTCAGCCATCCAGGGGGAATGTTGAATGACATGCCACCTTAGGGCCTGTTAAGCGTCCTCTAGCCAAAGCTCCTTACATACCAGGTTCTGGAGCTCTGTTACCCAGTCATCCAGGGGCTGCTCTCCCAAGAGACCAATCCGCATCTCAACACGCTTCTGTAGCTGCTGCTCATAACAGGGGAGACGCTTACCTCGCCGCCGCTGGGCATTTTCCAGGGCATCATACCAGACTTCCTTTCTGTCTCCATCCCTGTAGTCTGCGGCTACCTCCTCCTCCTCGTCATAGAACGCTGTCCGAAGACTAGCCGATTCCATCCTGCTGTAGCCAGGGGCGCTGTACGGATACTAGCGTTGCCCTCAATTTAGTAAATCCACGAACGGTGTCTCCGAGCTGCTTCTCCTCTCACTAGGACGCCATCCCACTGCTTGCCACCAAATGTAATGGAACGCCTAGCACCCCGACCGGTTACCTCCGTTGATAGTGCTCCTAGTGCTTTCCGAGGACTCCAAGCACTCCACTTGACACCGTACGCACTGCAGACCCCACGAACCACCGAAGCTTGGTTGAGGTCTCACCGTCTCCTACCCACCCTGGATCTACGACAAGGCTCCAGGCTCCAGTGGGTGAACTTCTCCTAAAGCCAGAGAGCAGGAACAGCTCTTACAAGAGCTAGTAGTAAGAGCTTTTCCAAATGTTCTGTGAATTCTGAATATTTGTTCATAAATAAAGTCAAACTTTATTGAATGTTTCTCAGAATCACTTGGATAAGTAAAAGCATTCCAAAGTTATTCCCACATAAAGTGAGACATCAGATTTGCAAAATTAGGCATAGTCAGGAAGGGGGTAAATGGCATGGTCTGGAAGTGGTTAACAATTTTTGGGTAGAACGACTTGTGTGCTTAGGGTTGTTGTCTTGCTGAATGACCCACACTATCTTGAAATTGAGTTAATAGACAGATGTCCTGACATTTTAATTTAGAATCTGTCAGTATAATTTAGAATCCATTGTTCCATCAATGATGGCAAGCCGTCCCAGCCCAGGTACAGCAAAACAGGCCCAATCCATGATACTACTACCACCATGTTTTACAGATGGAATAAAGTATTAATGCTGGGATGCAGTATTTTCCTTTCTCCAACATAACATTTACAGTATACCAACAAGTTCTATTTTTGTTTGATTTGTCCACAAAAATTATTATAATAGCTGTTGCCTTGTACATGTGATCTTTAGAAAACTGCAGGTGGGCAGCAATGTTCTTTTTGGAGAGCTGCAGTTTCTCCTTGCAATTCTGCCACACACATTATTATTGTTCAGTGTCCTCTTGATGGTGGATTCATGAACATTAAAATTAGCTAATGTAAAAAGGCCTTTAGTTGCTTAAAGTTTACCTTGAGTTCCTTTGTGACCCCAAGGACTATTACGCATCTTTCTCTTGGCATAATCTTTCTTAATCGGCCACTTCTGGGAAGGGTAATAATTAGTGTTGGTCGAGCACCAAAGTGCTGGGGTGCTCGAGTAGAACACCTCACGATACTTGGGTGCTCTGCCGAGCACAATGGAAGTCAATGGGAGAGCCTGAGCATTAATCCAGGCACCCCCTGCTCTGAAGAGGGGAGGGTGTCTGGTTCATAGGAAAAGGTCAGAAATCGATGGAAACACCACTGAGATGGTTCAGGAACAGCATGGGGAGGATGTCTGGATGGATCTTGGACTCCCAGGTCGCTGCTGGGAACAATGTTGTCTGAGTAGTACGCCACTTTACAGACTGACAATAATACGCACCAAACCAAATTTGGTTTTAGAGGAAAAATTGTTAGGAAACATTCTTTCCTGTATATTTACTTGTATATAAAGTGCAAGTGCTGCCAAAAAGTACAAGGAAGAGGCACTCCGATACAACCTGTATATCACATAAAGGACGGCCTTATTTACATTGTGGTGCAATTGTTCAGGTAGTTCAGGTAGTGGGACTGCTACTCTCATAAAGCCTATGCGCAAGTGAAAAACCTGCCAAAAATTACAAGGAACCGGCACTCCTATACACCCTTTATTACACATAAAGGAGGGCATCATACACACCCTTAAAAAATTATGATTGCTGGCCTGCTGGTGACCCTCAAAAACATTACGAGCAAGTGCCTGCTGGTGACCCTCTAAAACATTAGGGGTGAGGGCCTGCTGCTGATCTGACCATCTAAAATATTAGGGGTGAGGGTCTGCAGCTGAGCTGACCATCTAAAACATTAGGGGTGAGGGCCTGCTGCCGATCTAAAAAATTTTGTGGGTGAGGGCCTGCTGCCGAGCTGACCATCTAAAAATTTAGGGGTGAGGGTCTGCTGCTGAGCTGACCCTCTAAAACATTATGTTTAAGGGCCTGCTGGCGACCCTCTAAAACATTATAGGTGGGGCGTGGCTTGGCTGCCGAGTCTGATGGACGCATAGCCCAGCAGCTCCTGCACTATAGCGACTTATAACAAGCACAGAACCTCCAAATCCACCTGGAACAGCCCGAAAAGAGGTCTATCCAGCTCTGTAAAAGATGGGGAAATCTAAAAGACTGCTCCCAAGGATTAATAGCGAAAATCTGGAGAAATATTTTGAGAAGGGGAAAATACAAGATGGCGCCCGGAGCCCTGGAGCCGCTACTGCTCCCGCCACACCACCACTGAGCGCTCCATCTCCAACACAGGTCTCGGAGCATTTCTCCTCCGTCTCTCCCCCTATCCTCCTGGATCCCTCTCACCTCAAAACGCCTCCGTTTCCTGCTACACCAGAGGACATCAGAGCGGTGGGACCGGGACATCAGAACACACAAGATGGCGCCGCAGGCACTTCCAGCTCGCCTTCCTCTAGCCCACAGAAGAGGAGACCGAGAATAGAGCTACCTGACGATTTCCAGGTTGGTCTGGTTACCTCTACTCAAAATCTGGCACCTCAAGAGACAGAATTATTCACTAACTACCCTGTCTCTGATAAACTAGTGTCAGAAGACACTCTAAAACAAATGCTGCTACCTTTAAAATCAGCAATGCAACATGATCTAGCAGCCTTAATTGCTCCCATGTCTGCTAAATTGCATAACGTTGAGCAAAGGGTGACGCATATTGAGTCTAAAATGTCGGACTTTGCAACATCCCAAAATGAAGTAATTGATGCTCATAATGACGAAATGGAAAATATCAAGCTAAAAATGGCAGACCTAGAGGATCGCTCGCGACGGAACAACATTAAGTTTCATGGGATCCCAGAAGATATTACCAACATAGAACTGCCTTCTTATATTCAGAAGCTTTTTGTGTCTCTTATCCCTAAGCTCTCTCCTCAAGAATTAATTGTTGACCGAGCTCATAGGGTTCCGAAACTGAAACATCTGGGACCAGATATCCCTAGAGACACATTTGCGCATATCCACTTTTTTCCAACAAAAGAGGTGGTGATGCTGGCAGCCTGAAAACTGGGCACCCTCCCGGCTCCCTACCAATCCATTAGATTGTATACAGATCTATCTGCGGCCACCTTGAGACAGAGCCGTGAGCTTCTACCTATCACGCTTTCCCTACGCAAACATGAAATTGTTTATAAATGGGGATATCCTATGAAGCTACTTATATCTAAAGATGGACGTTCTCACTTAGTCCGGTCCCTTGAAGAAGGGAAAAATCTCTTGAAAGGTTGGCAAATTACCATCGCCACTCCAGTTCACAATAATCCGTATACACCTCAACATCAAAAGTGATCTTCATAACTGTCTTCTCAAGGACTTTTCCTGTCCACTTGCAAGTTATTGTCACTATTCTTACCCTCACGCTGAAATGCTGTTTGCAGACTATACGTGGGCAAGCCATGAAGATTTTAGAAGAAAAAGATGCAGTTACATCCTTTTCTTACTTCAACGGATTTAACAAGTGACTGTTACCCATTACATGTTTATTCTTGATTTTCTATCTAGGCACCACAGGTGGTGTAACTCGTATTCCAGCTACATTTATATTTATAGCTATCATTGGTGCGTTTCCGGTTATGCTATACTCCACCAAGTTTGAATCGGTTCCTATACTTGGTTTCAACATGGAACTTTTGCCCCTCTCAGTAGACAAGTCGTACTGTCTACTTCTGTTTTTATTATCTTTTTCTTTTATATTCCTCAGATTTTTTCCAACAATGCTTCACTTTATATTGTTTTTAATATTGCTTATATCTCCCTCAGGTCATTTTGAGAAGTGTGGCGGCCACCTTCAGCGCCATGGAACAAGACCATGGGACTGACAATTCTTTCTCTCAACTCCAGGGGATTAAACTGCCCACAGAAGAGGGCTTATATTTGGAAAGAAACGATGTCTAGTAAAGCTGATGTACTATGTATTCAGGAATCTCACCTGTTGCAGAAAGATGCCTACAGGATTAGACACCGCTTGTTCCCAACTATAGTTCATTCTCATAATGTACTGAAAAACAGAGGAGTATTTATCGCTGTCAAAAACTCAGTGTCCTTTTCTATACTTTCACAGGTGATAGATCCTCGGGGCAGATACGTTGTCTTGGTATGTGTGGTGAATAATATCAAATACACACTAGTGAATATTTACGGGCCAAACGAACACCAGATTTCTTTTCTACATAGAGTTATAAAGAAAGTCCACAAAATTAAACAAGGTAAACTAATCATCTGTGGAGACTTCAACTCAATAATGGATCCCTCTCTTGACTCAACTAATCCCTCCAGATGCTCTCCTATAGGCTTAGCAGCTTTTCTCCACTCCAAAGGCCTCATAGACGTCTGGAGGGCTCAGCACAGCCAGGAAAGGGACTACACCTTCTTATCCGCCTCACACCTCTCTTACTCTAGAATCGATATGTTTCTAGTAGACCAAACAACTAGGGATAAGCGAACCCGAACTGTATAGTTCGAGTTCGTACCGAATTTTGGGGTGTCCGTGTCACGGACCCGAACATTTTCGTAAAAGTCCGGGTTTGGGTTCGGTGTTCGGCTCTTTCTAGGCGCTTTTTGAAAGGCTGCAAAGCAGCCAATCAACAAGCATCATACTACTTGCCCCAAGAGGCCATCACAGCCATGCCTACTATTGGCATGGCTGTGATTGGCCAGTGCAGCATGTGACCCAGCCTCTATATAAGCTTGGGTCACGTAGCGCTGCACGTCACTCTGCTGATACAAGCGTAGGGAGAGGTTGCAGCTGTGACGTTAGGGCGAGATTAGGCAGATTAACTCCTCCAAAAGACTTCATTCAGTGATCGATCTACAGCTGTGGATCATTGAAGTGCTGATATTCAATTGCTCACTTTTTTTAGGCTGCCCAGAGCGTTTTTATATCACTTTTTTCTGGGGTGATCGGCGGCCATTTTGTGGCTTGTGGTGCGCCAGCACAAGCTACCACCAAGTACATTTAACCATCAATAGTGTGGTTATTTTTTGATATATCCTACATCAGGGTCAAGCTTTCATCAAGTGCATTTAACCATCAATAGTGTGGTTATTTTTTGGCCATATACTATATCAGGGGCAAGCTGAGCTTGTGTCACCCAAGTGCATTTAACCATCAATAGTGTGGTTATTTTTTGCTATATCCTACATCAGGGTCAAGCTTTCATTAAGTGCATTTAACCATCAATAGTGTGGTTATTTTTTGGACATATACTACATCAGGGGCAAGTTGAGCCTGTCACCCAGCGCCTAAAAAATAGGCCTCACATTTATATTCAACCAAATCTGTACTGTTTTAGCTGGTCAAGTTATTGTTTGTGACCGTGAAAGCACAGTTTTTGTTCTGGGTTGGAAAACAATTCCCAAATTTGCAATTCTCAAAATTAGTGGATTCTGCTGTATCAGGCCTACTTTTAATCTATCCCTAAAAGGGTATATTAGATTCAAGGTGCTGATAGGGTCATTCTGAAAAACTTAACACACACGCTACAGTGCAGATCCAAGTCTAATTCTGTGATTAAACGTATACCTGTCACCCAGCGCCTAAAAAATAGGCCTCACATTTATATTTAGCTAAATCTGTCATTACTGGTGTGCCTGTATTAGTGTAATACGGTACCTAAATAGATAGCCAGATAGTGTTAGGTGTCTGTAAAAAAAGGCCTGAATTGGAATTCAATACATTGGCCCGAATAATATTTTTCTTATCGTGGTGAACAGTAACAATGAGGAAAACATCTAGTAAAGGACACGGACATGGTCGTAATGGTGTTAGTGGACCCTCTGGTGCTGGGAGAGGACGTGGCCGTTCTGCCACAGCCACACGTCCTAGTGTACCAACTACCTAAGGTCCCAGTAGCCGCCAGAATTTACAGCCATATTTGGTGGGGCCCAATGCCGTTCTAAGGATGGTAAGGCCTGAGCAGGTGCAGGCATTAGTCAATTGGGTGGCCGACAGTGCATCCAGCACGTTCACATTATCTCCCACCCAGTATTCTGCAGCAGGCGCACAGATGGCACATGAAAACCAAGCCCATCAGTCTGTCACATCACCCCCATGCATATCAGGGGAACTGTCTGAGCCTCAAGTTATGCAGCAGTCTCTTATGCTGTTTGAAGACTCTGCTGGCAGGGTTTACCAAGGGCATCCACCTAGCCCTTCCCCAGGGGTGGAAGAGATAGAATGCACTAATGCACAACCACTTATGTTTCCTGATGATAAGGACATGGGAATACCACCTCAGCACGTCTCTGATGATGAGGAAACACAGGTGCCAACTGCTGGGTCTTTCTGCAGTGTGCAGACTAAACAGGAGGTCAGGGATCAAGACTGGGTGGAAGACGATGCAGGGGACGATGAGGTCCTAGACCCCACATGGAATGAAGGTCGTGCCACTGACTTGCACAGTTCAGAGGAAGAGGCAGTGGTGAGACCGAGCCAACAGCGTAGCAAAAGAGGGAGCAGTGGGCAAAATCAGAACACCCGCCGCCAAGAGACTCCGCCTGCTACTGACCGCCGCCATCTGGGACCGAGCACCCCAAAGTCAGCTTCAAGGAGTTCCCTGGCATGGCACTTCTTCAAACAATGTGCTGACGACAAGACCCGAGTGGTTTGCACGCTGTGCCATCAGAGCCTGAAGCGAGGCATTAACGTTCTGTACCTTAGCACAACCTGCATGACCAGGCACCTGCATGCAAAGCATGAACTGCAGTGGAGTAAACACCTTAAAAACAAGGAAGTCACTCAGGCTCCCCCTGCTACCTCTTCTGCTGCTGCCGCCTCGGCCTCTTCTGCTGCTGCCGCCGCCTCGGCCTCTTCCTCCGCCTCTGGAGGAACGTTGGCACCTGCCGCCCAGCAAACATGGGATGTACCACCAACACCACCACCTGTGTCACCAAGCATCTCAACCATGTCACACGGCAGCGTTCAGCTCTCCATCTCACAAACATTTGAGAGAAAGCGTAAATTCCCACCTAGCCACCCTCGATCCCTGGCCCTGAATGCCAGCATTTCTAAACTACTGGCCTATGAAATGCTGTCATTTAGGCTGGTGGACACAGACAGCTTCAAACAGCTCATGTCGCTTGCTGTTCCACAGTATGTTGTTCCCAGCCGGCACTACTTCTCCAAGAGAGCCGTGCCTTCCCTGCACAACCAAGTATCCGATAAAATCAAGTGTGCACTGCGCAACGCCATTTGTGGCAAGGTCCACCTAACCACAGATACACGGACCAGTAAGCACGGCCAGGGACGCTATATCTCCCTAACTGCACACTGGGTAAATGTAGTGGCGGCTGGGCCCCAGGCGGAGAGCTGTTTGGCGCACGTCCTTCCGCCGCCAAGGATCGCAGGGCAACATTCTTTGCCTCCTGTCTCCTCCTCCTCCTACTCAGCTTCCTTCTCCTCTTCTTCCACCTGCTCATCCAGTCAGCCACACACCTTCACCACCAACATCAGCACAGCCCGGGGTAAACGTCAGCAGGCCGTTCTGAAACTCATATGTTTGGGGGACAGGCCCCACACCGCACAGGAGTTGTGGCAGGGTATAGAACAACAGACCGACGAGTGGTTGCTGCCGGTGAGCCTCAAGCCTGGCCTGGTGATATGCGATAATGGGCGAAATCTCGTTGCAGCTCTGGGACTAGCCGGTTTGACGCACATCCCTTGCCTGGCGCATGTGCTGAATTTGGTGGTGCAGAAGTTCATTCACAACTACCCCGACATGTCAGAGCTGCTGCATAAAGTGCGGGCCGTGTGTTCGCCCTTCCGGCGTTCACACCCTGCCGCTGCTCGCCTGTCTGCGCTACAGCGTAACTTCGGCCTTCCCGCTCACCGCCTAATATGCGACATGCCCACCAGGTGGAACTCCACCTTGCACATGCTGGACAGACTGTGCGAGCAGCAGCAGGCCATAGTGGAGTTTCAGCTGCAGCACGCATGGGTCAGTCGCACTGCAGATCAGCCCCACTTCACCACCAATGACTGGGCCTCCATGCGAGACCTGTGTGCCCTGTTGCGCTGTTTCGAGTACTCCACCAACATGGCCAGTGGCGATGACGCCGTTATCAGCGTTACAATACCACTTCTATGTCTGCTTGAGAAAACACTTAGGGCGATGATGGAAGAGGAGGTGGCCCAGGAGGAAGAGGAGGAAGAGGGGTCATTTTTAGCACTTTCAGCAGAGGCCAGGTACAGGCCAGACAGGGCCCACTACTGGAGGACGAGGAGGACGAGGATGAGGAGGAGGTGGAGGAGGATGAGGATGAAGCATGTTCACAGCGGGGTGGCACCCAAAGCAGCTCGGGCCCATCACTGGTGCGTGGCTGGGGGGAAACACAGGACGATGACGATACGCCTCCCACAGAGGACAGCTTGTCCTTACCTCTGGGCAGCCTGGCACACATGAGCGACTACATGCTGCAGTGCCTGCGCAACGACAGCAGAGTTGCCCACATTTTAACGTGTGCGGACTACTGGGTTGCCACCCTGCTGGATCCCCGGTACAAAGACAATGTGCCCACCTTACTTCCTACACTGGAGCGTGATAGGAAGATGCGCGAGTACAAGCGCACGTTGGTAGATGCGCTACTGAGAGCATTCCCAAATGTCACAGGGGAACCAGTTGAAGCCCAAGGCGAAGGCAGAGGAGGAGCAAGAGGTCGCCAACGCAGCTGTGTCACGGCCAGCTCCTCTGAGGGCAGGGTTAGCATGGCAGAGATGTGGAAAAGTTTTGTCACCACGCCACAGCTAACTGCACCACCACCTGATACGGTGTCACGGAACCATGAACCAGACGTACAACAAGAGATAAGTGAAAAAGAGAAGGCTTTATTGAAAATAAAGCTGTAAAGCAAAAGTCCAAACGGATGGTGAAACCGAGCAGAGTCTTTGCGAAGCCAGAGGTCAGGAACCAGAAGGGTAGTCAGACGAAGCCAGGATCAGGAACCAGCAGGGTAGTCAGACGAAGCCAGGATCAGGAACCAGCAGGGTAGTCAGACGAAGCCAGGATCAGGAACCAGCAGGGTAGTCAGACGAAGCCAGGATCAGGAACCAGAAGGGTAGTCAGACGAAGCCAGGATCAGGAACCAGAAGCAGCAGCAGTCTTAGAAGCATGTGAACACAAGAGGACCAAGCAAGGAACTGAAGCCACAGACCTCCTATATATATGAGCTAGGCATCCAGCTCCTCCCAGGGGAAGGAGGAGCCGCAGGGTGGAAGGCTACAAGAAACCCAGAATCCAAGATGGCCGCCAGCACATGTCAAACGAAGGAGAGCAGCAAGCAGGTAAGACCATGACAGTACCTCCCCCTCAAGGACCCCTCCTCCGCGGAGCACAAAATGGTTTCTGAGGAAAGCGTGCGTGGAAGGCTCGGAGCAAGGCAGGAGCATGGACATCTGCGGAGGGAACCCAGGAACGCTCCTCTGGACCATAACCACGCCAATGGACCAAAAACTGCAACCGACCGCGGACCAGGCGTGAGTCCAGGATATTGCTCACCTCATATTCCTCACGATTGCCCACTTGGACCGGACGAGGCCGAGGAACCGAGGAAGTGAAACGATTACACACCAGTGGCTTCAACAGGGAGACATGAAACACGTTGGAGATCCGCATGCCAGGAGGAAGCGCAAGGGCATAGGCTACCGGGTTTACCCTGCGAAGCACTCGGAAGGGACCAACAAAGCGAGGCGCCAGCTTGGGAGTGGGCACTCGAAGGTTGAGGTTGCGGGTGGACAACCATACACGGTCTCCGACCTGGTAGGAAGGAGCAGGCGCTCGTCTGCGATCAGCCTGGAGTCTCTGGCGCTGCGCAGAGACCTCAAGAGACTTCTGGATCTGTACCCAAGAAGCACGTAGGACGGAAAGGTGATCCTCCACAGCCGGAATATCCTGGGGAGAGAATACCTCCGGTAACACGGCAGGTTGGAACCCATAATTGGCCATGAAGGGAGACGTCCCAGAGGAAGAGTTCACCGCCGTGTTCCTGGCAAACTCAGCCCAAGGCAGGAGGTCAACCCAATTGTCTTGGTGATCGGAGACATAGCAACGAAGGAATTGCTCCAAGGCCTGATTGGATCGTTCTGCGGCCCCATTGGACTGAGGGTGGTAGGCCGAGGAGAAGGAGAGATGAATCCCCAACTGGGAGCAAAAGGCGCGCCAGAACCTGGACACAAACTGACTCCCCCGATCCGACACAATCTCCTTAGGCAAACCGTGCAACCGGAAGACCTCCCTGGCAAAAATCGTGGCCAACTCTTGTGCAGAGGGTAACTTCTTGAGAGGAACACAGTGGCACATTTTGGAAAACCGATCCACAATCATGAGAATGACCGTATGGCCTCGGGATGCAGGGAGGTCCACAATGAAATCCATCCCCAGGTGTGACCATGGACGCTCCCCGGTGGCTATGGGTTGCAGAAGGCCCAACGGAAGGTGCCGAGGGGACTTACTCTGGGCACAAACGGAGCATGCCGCTACATATGCGGCGATGTCGGAACGTAGGGAAGGCCACCAGAACAGACGTGAAACAGCCCAGGACAGCTGATTCTTTCCAGGATGCCCCGCGGTCTTGGAGTTATGGTAGGTACGCAACAACCGAGTGCGCAACTCCTCAGGCACAAAACATCTGCCGTTGGGTCTCCCAGAGGGAGCACCAGATTGAGCCGCCAAAATCTGCTCACCCAGGGGAGAGGTCAGGCTGGTGCGAATGGCAGCCAGGATCTGATTCGGAGGTATGACCGAAGTCGGAATCGACTCCTCCCTGGACAGCTCGGAGTACTGCCGTGATAAGGCATCCGCCCTGATGTTCTTGGAACCGGGTAGGTAGGAGACCACGTAATTAAAACGTGACAAGAACAGAGCCCATCTGGCCTGACGTGGTGTCAATCTCTTGGCCTCAGAAAGGTAGGTCAGATTCTTGTGGTCCGTCAGGATGAGAACCGGAACCACCGAACCCTCGAGCAAGTGCCTCCATTCTTTAAGGGCCTGCACGATGGCCAATAACTCCCTGTCACCAATCTGATAGTTGCACTCCGCGGAAGACAGTTTCCGGGAGTAAAACCCACAAGGAAGCAGAGGACCCTCTGGTGTTCTACGCTGAGACAGAAGGGCGCCTACTCCCGTCTCAGACGCGTCCACCTCGAGGACAAAGGGCAACCCAGGGTTGGGATGCGACAGAATCGGAGCCGACACAAAGGCGGACTTTAGGGCCTCAAAAGCTCGGATGGCCTCGAGCGGCCAGACCTGGGAATTACTGCCCTTCCTGGTCAGATCCGTGAGAGGCTTGGCCAGCATGGAAAAGTCCCTGATGAACTTCCGATAATAATTGGCGAAGCCCAAAAAGCGCTGCAGGGAACGAAGACCACTGGGCTGGGGCCACTGTAAGACAGCCGAAACCTTCTCAGGATCCATGGAGAACCCCTCAGCGGAAATGATGTAACCTAAGAAGGTTACCTGGGATCGGTGAAATTCGCATTTCTCAAGCTTACCGAACAGCTTGTTCTCTCGTAACCGTTGCAACACTCGTCTGACATCCAGAATGTGGGCCTCCATGGATTCAGAATATACCAAGATGTCATCCAAATAGACTACCACACACTGCTGCAACAGGTCACGGAAAACATCGTTGATGAATTCCTGAAAGACTGCGGGCGCATTGCACAACCCAAAGGGCATAACCAAGGATTCGTAATGACCGGTCCTGGTGTTAAACGCGGTCTTCCACTCATCGCCCGCCTTGATCCTTACCAGGTTATATGCCGCCCTCAGGTCGAGTTTGGTAAAGACCGTGGCCCCTTTAAGGCGATCGAACAGCTCGGAAATCAAGGGTATCGGGTAAGCGTTCTTGATCGTGATGCGATTGAGACCCCTGTAATCGATGCAAGGCCTCAACTCACCGCCCTTCTTTTTCACAAAGAAAAATCCAGCCCCTGCCGGGGATGAAGATTTGCGAATGTGTCCGCGTGAAAGCGCCTCCCTCACGTACTCCTCCATGGCCTCATTCTCCGCTACCGACAGTGGATAGACTTTGCCACGAGGAGGAACGGCACCAGATTGTAACTCTATGGCACAATCATATGGGCGGTGCGGAGGTAGGGCAACCGCGCGCACCTTATCGAATACATCCCGGTACTCCTCATATTCAGGAGGCAACAGAGAGTCCGAGGAAGTACACAGCAACTTGACAGACCCATGGATGCAACTAGCCCCACACTGCGGTGACCACGAGAGGATCTCGACCGATCTCCAATCGAAAGTCGGATTATGCTTCTGGAGCCAGGGGTACCCCAAGACCACCGAGTAGTGTGGAGACGAAATAACCTGGAGGCAGACCGACTCTCTGTGAACGGCACCAATGGCTATCCCCACTGGAAGGGTCTCATGAGTCACGTGTGGCGGCAGAAGGGGTCTGCCGTCTATCGCCTCAAGAGCCAGTGGGGAACCTCGAGCCTGCAGAGGAATGGAATTGGCGGCAGCGAACACACTATCAATGAACAAACCACCAGCACCAGAGTCCACCAACGCCTGGGTCGTCACCGAGCCCCCGACCCAGGAGAGGACAACAGTGATCAGTGGTTTGTCAACACGGGAAACCGGGGACGAGGAGACTCCACCCAAGATCTGCCCCCGACAGGATCTCAGGGTACGAGCGTTTCCCGGACGGTTCGGACATGCCAACCGAAAATGCCCACCGAGACCACAGTACATGCATCGGCCCTCACGTCTCCGGAGTGCCCTCTCCCCCTCGGACAGGCGAGCAAACCCCAGCTGCATGGGTTCACCCCCAGACAAGTCATCCCCAGGAGGCGTGGGAGGAGAGGGAGGCACGGGTGGGACAGCAAACGTAGGCACCAATCTGTTAGAAGACCTCCGCAGGTTCTCCTTAAAGGAAGGTCTCTCCCTGAGTCTGGTGTCAATCAAAATCAGGAAAGAAATAAGAGACTCGAGCTCAACTGGTAGGTCCTTAGCTGCAACCTCATCCTTCAAGGCATCCGAGAGACCATGAGAGAAAGCAGCGACCAGAGCCTCATTATTCCAGCCCACCTCTGCTGCCAGGGTACGAAACTCAATGGCGTATTCAGCTACGGATCGTGAACCCTGTCTGATGGACATAAGGAGCTTCGCAGCAGAGGCAGCACGAGCCGGCACATCGAATACCTTCCGAAGAGAAGCAACAAAACCGGAAAACTCGGCAACCACCGGATTGTTGTTCTCCCATAAAGGGCTGGCCCAGGCCAAGGCCTTGTCCGAGAGCAGCGAGATCAAGAAGCCCACCTTTGATCTCTCAGTAGGAAAGGCATGTGGCAGCAACTCGAAATAAATGCCCACCTGGTTAAGGAAACCTCGGCACTGAGTTGGCTCTCCCCCAAAGCGCTGTGGAAGAGGGGCAGAACCGGTCATACCCCGAAACACCGCAGGCGCAACAACAGGTGTCGGGGTAGACTCTGGCGCAACAACAGGAGCGGCAGTAGGAGCGAGCCCAGGAGCGACAACCGACCCATCGGCAACGGGAGCGAAATGAGCCGTGCGTTCAAGCAGGGTTTGCAACGCCACAGCGAACCGACCCAACAGGTGATCCTGCTGATCAAGTCTGGCAACCAGCGTGGGTAGCGAGGATGGCCCTGTACCGTCAGAATTCATGGCTTGGTCCTAATGTCACGGAACCATGAACCAGACGTACAACAAGAGATAAGTGAAAAAGAGAAGGCTTTATTGAAAATAAAGCTGTAAAGCAAAAGTCCAAACGGATGGTGAAACCGAGCAGAGTCTTTGCGAAGCCAGAGGTCAGGAACCAGAAGGGTAGTCAGACGAAGCCAGGATCAGGAACCAGCAGGGTAGTCAGACGAAGCCAGGATCAGGAACCAGCAGGGTAGTCAGACGAAGCCAGGATCAGGAACCAGCAGGGTAGTCAGACGAAGCCAGGATCAGGAACCAGAAGGGTAGTCAGACGAAGCCAGGATCAGGAACCAGAAGCAGCAGCAGTCTTGGAAGCATGTGAACACAAGAGGACCAAGCAAGGAACTGAAGCCACAGACCTCCTATATATATGAGCTAGGCATCCAGCTCCTCCCAGGGGAAGGAGGAGCCGCAGGGTGGAAGGCTACAAGAAACCCAGAATCCAAGATGGCCGCCAGCACATGTCAAACGAAGGAGAGCAGCAAGCAGGTAAGACCATGACATACGGAACGTGTTAGCAGGAGGCAACATTTCACTAACATGGTGGAACAGTACCTGTGCACACCCCTCCACGTACTGACTGATGGTTCGGCCCCATTCAACTTCTGGGTCTCCAAATTGTCCACGTGGCCAGAGCTAGCCTTTTATGCCTTGGAGTTGCTGGCCTGCCGGGCGGCCAGCGTTTTGTCTGAACGTGTATTCAGCACGCCAGGTGGCGTCATTACAGACAAACGCAGCCGCCTGTCTACAGCCAATGTGGACAAGCTGACGTTCATAAAAATGAACCAGGCATGGATCCCACAGGACCTGTCCATCCCTTGTGCAGATTAGACATTAACTACCTCCCCTTAACAATATATTATTGTACTCCAGGGCATTTCCTCATTCAATCCTATTTTTATTTTCATTTTACCATGATATTGCAGGGCAACCCAAAATTGAATGAACCTCTCCTCTGTCTGGGTGCCTGGGCCTAAATATGTGACAGTGGCCTGTTCCAGTGGTGGGTGACGTGAAGTCTGATTCTCTGCTATGACATGAAGACTGATTCTGTGCTGACATGAAGCCAGATTCTCTGTTACAGGACCTCTCTCCTCTGTCTGGGTGCCGGGGCCTAAATATGTGACAGTGGCCTGTTCCAGTGGTGGGTGACGTGAATCCTGATTCTCTGCTATGACATAAAGACTGATTCTGTGCTGAAATGAAGCCAGATTCTCTGTTATGGGACCTCTCTCCTCTGTCTGGGTGCCGGGCCTAAATATGTGACAGTGGCCTGTTCCAGTGGTGGGTGACGTGAATCCTGATTATCTGCTATGACATGAAGACTGATTCTGTGCTGACATGAAGCCAGATTCTCTGTTACGGGACCTCTCTCCTCTGTCTGGGTGCCGGGGCCTAAATATGTGACAGTGGCCTGTTCCAGTGGTGGGTGACGTGAAGCCTGATTCTCTGCTATGACATGAAGACTGATTCTGTGCTGACATGAAGCCAGATTCTCTGTTACAGGACCTCTCTCCTCTGTCTGGGTGCCGGGGCCTAAATATGTGACAGTGGCCTGTTCCAGTGGTGGGTGACGTGAAGCCTGATTCTCTGCTATGACATGAAGACTGATTATGTGCTGACATGAAGCCATATTCTCTGTTACGGGACCTCTCTCCTCTGCCTGGGTGCCTGGGCCTAAATATGTGACAGTGACCTGTTCCAGTGGTGGGTGACGTGAAGCCTGATTCTCTGCTATGACATGAAGACTGATTCTGTGCTGACATGAAGCCAGATTCTCTGTTACGGGACCTCTCTCCTCTGTCTGGGTGCCGGGGCCTAAATATGTGACAGTGGCCTTTTCCAGTGGTGGGTGACGTGAAGCCTGATTCTCTGCTATGACATGAAGACAGATTCTGTGCTGACATGAAGCCTGATTCTCTGTTACGGGACCTCTCTCCTCTGTCTGGGTGCCGGGGCCTAAATATGTGACAGTGGCCTGTTCCAGTGGTGGGTGACGTGAAGCCTGATTCTCTGCTATGACATGAAGACTGATTATGTGCTGACATGAAGCCAGATTCTCTGTTACGGGACCTCTCTCCTCTGCCTGGGTGCCTGGGCCTAAATATGTGACAGTGGCCTGTTCCAGTGGTGGGTGACGTGAAGCCTGATTCTCTGCTATGACATGAAGACTGATTCTGTGTTGACATGAAGCCAGATTCTCTGTTACGGGACCTCTCTCCTCTGTCTGGGTGCCGGGGCCTAAATATGTGACAGTGGCCTGTTCCAGTGGTGGGTGACGTGAAGCCTGATTCTCTGCTATGACATGAAGACTGATTCTGTGCTGAAATGAAGCCAGATTCTCTGTTATGGGACCTCTCTCCTCTGCCTGGGTGCCTGGGCCTAAATATGTGACAGTGACCTGTTCCAGTGGTGGGTGACGTGAAGCCTGATTCTCTGCTATGACATGAAGACTGGTTCTGTGCTGACATGAAGCCAGATTCTTTGTTATGGGACCTCTCTCCTCTGTCTGGGTGCCGGGGCCTAAATATGTGACAGTGGCCTGTTCCAGTGGTGGGTGACGTGAAGCCTGATTCTCTGCTATGACATGAAGACTGATTCTCTGCTGACATGAAGCCAGATTCTCTGTTACGGGACCTCTCTCCTCTGCCTGGGTGCCTGGGCCTAAATATGTGACAGTGGCCTGTTCCAGTGGTGGGTGACGTGAAGCCTGATTCTCTATGACATGAAGACTGATTCTCTGCTGACGTGAAGCCAGATTCTCTGCTATGGGACCTCTGTCCAATTGATATTGGTTAATTTTTTTAAAATTTTTTTTTGAAATTCATTTCCCTATCCACATTTGTTTGCAGGGGATTTACCTACATGTTACTGCCTTTTGCAGCCCTCTAGCTCTTTCCTGGGCTGTTTTACAGCCTTTTTAGTGCCGGATCCCGAACTTGAACATTTCCGGGAAGTTCGGCCGAACTTCTCGAACCCGAACATCTAGGTGTTCGCTCAACTCTACAAACAACCCTTTTCCACACTTTAAACTCATCCATTTGTGTTATCAAATGGTCTGATCATGCCCCTATCGTACTCCAGTTGGCAGAACAGTTCCAATCCTTTCCCCCCCAGTTTGGAGGAACAACCCATTTATCCTTTCCCATCCCAATCACAGACCTGTGATTACAAAAGCCTTACAGGAATACTTTCAATTAAATGCAAACTCGGTCCCTGGGTAGTATGGCAAGCACATAAGGCATTCATAAGAGGTATCCTAATAAAACTGAACCACATAGAAAAGGGAAAAAGAACTTACAGATACACTAGCTAGGATCTCTACTCTAGAATCCAAGAACAAGCAACTCACATCTTTGGAGACAACAAATGACTTGCGCATTGAAAGGGATAAAGTAATGTCTCTCCTTAATAATGACTTTACTAAATCTCTCATGCGCACTAAGGCCAGATATTACGCACATGGAAACAAAGCAGGGAAACTTTTAGCCTCAAAACTTAAACATCAGCAAGCAAAATCTAGAATCCCCTTTCTTTTACATCCTAAAACTAAAGCGAAAGTTATTGATCCAAGGGATATAGCAGAGCAATTCCGCCTTTACTACAAAGAATTATATAATCTTAAGGATAGCCTATCCCTTCCAACTGATTATGAATCTCTAGTACAAGACTTTATAGACAAAGCTAAACTACCCAGGCTTTCCCAATCTCACCTATCACTACTAAATGCCCCAATCCAAGAACTTGAATAAGTTAATTTCTTCCCTCCCCCTAGGCAAATCACCAGGCCCAGACGGGTTATCAAATGAATATTATAAACATTATTACCCTACTCTAGCCCCCTTCCTCCTTCCACTGTTTCATAAAACAATGTCCGGCTCTCTCTTTCCTTCGGATATGTTGATGGCACTAATTGTCACTTTACCCAAACCTGGCAAATCCTCGGATTCACCCCAAAATTTTAGGCCAATCTCCCTTCTGAACTCTGACATAAAAATCTTTGCTAAACTGATTGCTTCCAGGCTAGCTTCAATCCTTCCCCAATTAATAGGTGATGACCAATCCGGCTTTGTGAAAGGCAGACAGGCATCAGATAATACAAGGCGCTTGTTCAATATTCTAAATGTTGCTGAACTACGCAACACTCCCATGGTTGCGGTTACCCTGGATGCAAAAAAGGCGTTTGATCGCCTTCATTGGCATTATGCTTTTTTTGTCCTTGAATCCATGGGTTTTACTGGCCCTATTATTCGAGCAATTTGCGGTTTATATTCAGACCCTATAGCAAAGATTTTTGTCAATGGCGTACTCTCAAAAAGTTTCCACATCACTAACGGTTCCTAACAGGGATGCCCTCTCTCCCCCCTTTTATTTATTTTAGCCCTAGAACCCCTAGCTCAACATATTCGCCTCTATCTCGATATACACGGATTACGAATAGGATCAAAGTCACATGTAATATCACTATACGCTGACGATATTATCTTAACAATGACTAATCCTAACCAATCATTAACCCACGCATTTTCAATCATTTTCCACTATGGCGGTCTTTCATATTACAAAATTAATAACTCCAAATCCCAAGTACTCCCTATTAACATTCCTCTGACAGAGCTAAGAGTCCTAAAAAATATGTTTCCGCTTGACTGGCAAACATCACACCTCCCTTATTTTGGAATCAAATTGTCCTACCCTTGCTCACTCGCATACCAACAAATTATGTACCACTCCTCGACACTATGACAAAGGATTTCGCTACCTTTAGCATGCAAGAGATCTCATCGGTTGGAAGAATAGCGTCATTTTAAATGATGACTTTACCTAAGCTTATCTATATTTTCTGGGCGTTACCTATTTCAGTTCCTGATTCCTTTTTCAAAGAAGCTCAAAAAATTATCAATAGCTATATATGGAAATCTAGTCATCCTAGAGTAGCCCAATCCATTATGTTCAGAAGGAAACAGGCTGGTGGACTAGGCCTTCCTTCCATCAAAGACTACTTTTACTCTATTAATCTCTCTTTTACTAGAGAGTGGTGGAATCCATTTTCAACAAAACCATGGGTTAATATGGAATCCATACTTACCCCTAATGGATCGTTGAAGAATCTACTCTGCCTATCTCTATTAAAACCTAAGAGTGTTGACCATCCTATGATTATGGTGAAACATGCATCATACTTTGGTCTAAGTTTCACTTATCTCAAGGCATAGCCGATCTTAACATATTACCACATATATCGATGAATACCCTAAGTTTGTGTATAAACAACATTGATCTCTCATCCTGGACCGCGGCTGGCATTTTATCTTCCGCCCAATTAATGGAAAACTCAGCTGTGATATCTTTTGATAAAATATGCCAAAAATACTATTTACCTTCCTCCCAATTTCTCTCTTATATGAGAATAGGCCACTGCCTCAACAGTCTCTTCCTCTCCCCTCCTAAATCTCACCCAGAGGTGGTTAGGATTTTCCAATCACCCTCTCTATTTAAACATCATACTACTCATCATTTATACAATATACTAAGTGACAAGTCTAAATTTAGCAAATCTCCTCCCTTATTAAAATTGGAAAGAGAGCTACAATTGTCATTTTCAGAGGAGAGATCGGCTGAGGCAGTCCATTTTATTGGGGCTACATTTAAATGCGTTACACATTATGAGGCCGGGATAAAAACCCTTCTTAGGTGGTACTATATGCCTCATCACCTAAGCATCATATACCCTGGTACTTCGGCTTGTTGTTGGCGTGAATGTGGTAATACCGGTTCTCTTCTCCACATACTCTGGGCATGTCCTAAACTCATTCCTTTTTGGTGTTCGATATTCGAGCTGATTGCACAAACTACTGGTATCCGGGTATCTCCATCCCCCGTATTAGCCCTTCTATTTCTTTACATAGATGATCTTCCGTTTGATGAAAGACATGTTATAGGGCATATGTTACTCAGTGCTAAATTGGTTATCACTAGACATTGGAAAGAAGTGAATCCTCCAGCAATCTCTGAAGTGATCCATACTCTTAATGCCACATGCAGACTTGAGAGACTTCTCCCAGACTCAATGTTAAGCCAACCTTTAAAGAAAAAGACCTGATCCCCCTGGATGTTGAGTCCCTACTATGTACCATGAATAGCACATTTTCATCTAGGATAGGCCGCCGCACTGCTCGATAGACCTTATATTTTCCAGTCTTAGTTTTATTTTATTTATTGCTAAAGTTAAGAACCCAGAGTTTAGTTCCTACCAAAGGAACGTAAGTTCAATGGCAATTGTATAATTGCCGTGTCTCCTGATTACTTGTTATCTTTATGAGGCAAATTGTGGGTTTGTGCCTCACCCTCAACTGTATTGTACTGTAATGTTATTGGTGTGATACCAAATGTTTTTCCATATATATATATACTCTCTTTGCATACTGAATACCATCTGTAATTATAAGATATGCAAAATCAATAAAAATGATTATTCATAAAACATTATAGGTGAGGGCCTGCTGCTGAGCTGACACTCTAAAACATTAGGCGCGAGGGCAGCCTAATAAGCATGTTGATATGATGGAGGAGGAGGACGAGAAAAGGGAGATTGAACCATATACCCTTTTTAGTGGTGGAAGGGGTACAAGGGAATACAGTGTATTCAGTACACCATATTTAGAGTGCCTTTTCGTTCAGCCGCTTTCCTCTGGTGGAGTAGAGAAGTCAGGGGAAATTCAGGCCTTGTTCATTTTTATAAAAATCAACCCGTCAGAATTTTCAGTTGACAGGCAGATGCGCTTATCAGTTGTTATGCCTCCAGCAGCACTAAATATACACTCTGACAAAACGCTGGCGGCAGGACAGGCCAGCACCTCCAAGGCGGAGAGCGCTAGAGTTACGTGTCCAGCTTGGACACCCAATAGTTGTAAGGAACACAGGGATCACTGAGGACGCTGACACGGTCTGCTACGTACTCCTTCATCATCTTCCAAAATGTTTCCCTCCTTGTGACACTAGGCTGCGCATCAGGTTGAGGGTGCAGGCGGGGTGTCATAAAACAGTCCCAGGCCTTGGAGAGTGTTGCCCTGCCTCTGTTAGAACTGCTGTGTGTTCCCCTCGTCTACCCTACTTGGTTGGCCAAGGAACTATGTACTCTGCAGCCAGCGTTGTCACCTGGAAATTTTTGGAACACTTTTTCCACAAGGACCTTCTGGTATTGCAATATATTGCTCGTCCTCTCCACCACAGGAATGAGAGATGAGAAGTTCTCTTTGTAGCAAGGGTCGAGAAGGGTGAACAAACAGTAATCATTGTTGGCCAAAATGCGTACAACGCTTGGGTCATGGGAAAGCCAGAATAACATAAAGTCAGCCATGTGTGCCAGAGTCCCAACAAAAAGACTTTGCTGTCCTCATCAGGAGAATGACTCTCAATCTCCTAATCATCTTCCTCCTCTTCTACGCATCCACGCTGAACAGATGAATTAAAACTTCCATGGGTACTAACCTCATTAAGAGAGGCAACCATCTCCTGCTCCTTTTTGCGCTGAGAAGACAAACTGAGGGTGGTCTGGTTATCACCCCGTGTACTTTCTTCCCCCATTTCCACCTCTTCCACATGCAAAGTGTCTTCCTTAATTGTGAGCAGCGAGCGTTTGAGTAGAGACAGAAGTTGGATGGTTATGCTGATAATTGCATTATTGCCGCTCACCATCTGTGTTGAATCCTCAAAGTTGCGTAAAACCTCACAGAGGTCAGACATCAATGCCCACTCATCACTTGTGGAGAGAGGAAGCTGACTGGAAAAACAATGACCATGTTGCAGCTGGTATTCCACTACAGCCCTCTGCTGCTCACAAAGCCTAGCCAACATGTGGAGCGTGGAGTTCCAGCGTGTGCTCACGTTGCGCAACAGTCGGTGAGCTGGCAATTGCAAGCGCTACTGCAGCGTTGGCAGATCGGCGATAACGGTCAATGACTTTCGTAATTAGGCACACATGCGGCGCACCTTCACTAGTAGCTCAGGCAAATTGGGGTAGATTTTGAGAAACCACTAGGTTGAACACTTGGGCTAGACATCGTATGTGTGTGAGTTTGCCAAGCTCCAAAGCCGCCACCAAGTTACGCCGATTATCAGACACAACCATGCCTGGTTCTAGGTTGAGTGGTGAGAGCCACAGCTCAATCTGATCCCTTATCCCCTGTCACAGCTCTGCGGCGTTGTGCTATTTGTCACCTAAGCAGATCAGTTTAAGCACGTTCTGTTGCCGCTTCCCTACTGCAGTGCTTACTGCTTCCAGCTACTGACTGTTGCTGCCACTAACAAAGGTGGTGGCGGAAACCCTTGGCGTCGGTAGCACCAGTGTGCCGTCAGGGAAATGTAGTGTCACTGGCCCAAAGCACTAGTCCATGTGTCAGTCGTTAAGTGGACCTTCCCAATAACTGCGTTTGTCAGGGTGATGTTACAGGACACATGCTGGTGTAAGGCTGGGACTGCACGCCGTGAAAAATATTGGCGGCTGGAGACAGTGTACCGCGGGACAGTCGCCACCATCAGGCTGTGGAAAGCCTCAGTGTCCTAAATCCTAAATGGCAACATTTTCAGAGCCAGCAATTTGGAAAGGTGTGCATTTAGTGCTATGGCCTGTGGATGGGTGGCTGGGTATTTGCGCTTTTGTTCAAAGGCCTGGGGTATAGACATCCGTACGCTGTGACACAGAAGTGTATGTGTTAGCTGATGGTGCTTGCGAAGGTCCAGGTGCATGGCGGGAGGCATTGTCACGACTGTGACTGATCCAGACAGGTCTGGGAGGAGAAGGTCGCAGCGACTTGCTACTCGCGATAGCTTGTGAGTTTGCTCCGTGGTTCAGGGTATGTCATCTGGGTTTTGCCTTGTGAACCTTTTTGTCCTGACTGGGAGTTTGTAGGCATCCTTCTCAGGTGAGTCCTGTCTGCCACTCCCAGCTACTATATTAGTTTCACTTTCACTTGCAGTCATTGCCAGATATAGTCCTTACTTCCAGTTCTATTCTGACCTTTGAAGGAGATCGTTTGATGGTGTTGCTGTTGAGCTCTTGTCCGGCGTGGACTGTCGTGATTGGGATCGCCTTCTCTGCTCGTGACTGGATAAGTCTATCTTTGATATAGTTTGTTTGTTGCTGTCTTCCCCTGCTGTTCTCCTAGACATGAGTGATGGTGACTAGTGCTCCCATCGGCCTTTCCCCACTCTAGGCTTGTTAGGGTGACTGAGGGGGTAGGCATCCTGCTCGCCGCACGGGTTCACACCCCGTCTAGGGTATCAGGGCAGACAGGTGCCAGCTTAGGGTTAGTCAGGGGTGGCCATACGGCCATACTATTTCTATCCGTAGATAAGGGTCCCCCTTCCCCTCTGTCTGGTGCGACACGACTGCTGCTGGGGTAGCGGTCGTGACAGTATATCTGGCCTTTTAAAAAAAAAAAAGTGACATTTCTTTTTTTTTTCTTTGTTGCTTGCTGTTTTGCTTTGTATTTTTGTCTGTTCCACTATGGATCCGGTTTCAGTTTTGGCGAAACAATTTCAGGGGTTATCCCTTGAAGTGGCAGGATTAAAAGCAACAGTGCTGCAGCAGCAATCCTTGGGTTCCACCGTTGCTACGGGAAACCAAGGTACTCCTGAGCCAAAAGTGGCTTTACCTGATCTCAGGAGGGAGAGACCAATTTTTAACCTTCAGAGAAGCTTGCAAATTGTTCTTCAGGTTACGCCCTAGATCCTCCGGCGGTGAGGAACAACGGGTGGGTATTGTAATTTCTCTCCTGCAAGGAGATCCGCAGGCTTGGGCTTTCTCCCTACCATCAGACGCTCTGGCCTTACGATCAGTGGAGGAGTTTTTTAAAGCCCTGGGTCTCGTATATGATGACCCGGACAGGGTCTCACTGGCTGAGTCTAAGCTACGTAGACTTCGGCAAGAGAACCGGTCTGCTGAACTATATTGTTCCGAATTCCGTAGGTGGGCTACTGATACGTTATGGAACGACTCGGCCCTTAGGAGTCAGTTCTGCCAGGGGTTGTCTGAAAAATTAAAAGACGCGCTGGCGGTATACGAGGTCCCGGGGTCTCTGGAGGCTGCTATGTCTCTGTCCATAAGAATCGACAGACGACTCAGGGAGAGACTATTAAATTTTACGGAGGCCTCTATAGGGCAGGGATCGGTTTGTTATGATCCAGTCGAACCAATGCAAATAGGGGGCGCCACTAGACGGGTGAATCCTCCTAAGTTCCGCTGTAGGTCAGAGGTTTGTTTTCGTTGTGGGGGGAGGGGTCATTTTGTAAAGGTTTGTCCCTCAGAACCCAAGAGACCACAAACAAAGGAGCCGCCGGAAAACTAGAGTCCCCAGATTGTGCGGAGGATAACAGTCTGGGCGTATTCGTTTCCTCCATACGCATGTCTCAGTTTTTGTTGTCCGCTACCGTTGAGGCGGGCAATAAGACTGAGATCTGTTCCGTCTTTTTGGACAGTGGGGCGGGGGTCAACTTGGTGGATTCACGGTTTGCTCAGGCTCTGGGTTTTACTCCAGAACCGATACGCAGAACTATTCCTGTTTTTGCCATCGACTCCTCCCCTCTTACTCAGAAAGAGTTAACTCAGATTATTCATAATATCCATCTGCAGGTAGGGGAACTCCATAAAGAGCATATCTCTTGTTATGTCCTGGACGGTCTTCCGGCTCCTATGGTATTGGGGCTTCCCTGGCTGGTGACTCACAATCCAGTGGTGGATTGGCAGGCCTGGGAGATTGTGGAGTGGAGTGAACATTGTAAGGACAACTGCTTGAGTAGTAGGTGCTCTACACTCTCTGTAACATCTTTACCTGCCTTTCTGTCAGATTTTATGGATGTGTTCTCTGAGAAGGGTTGTCAGGGGTTACAACCTCATCGTCCATATGATTGCCCGATTAATCTACTACCTGGGGCCAAACTACCTAAAACCCGGTTATACAATCTTTCCGGCCCGGAGAGGAAGGCTATGAAAGATTATATTTCGGAGAGTTTGGCTAAGGGACACATCAGACCCTCTTCTTCACCTGTGGCTGCAGGGTTCTTTTTCGTTAAAAAGAAAGATGGGGGCCTACGTCCTTGCCTGGATTTCCGGGAATTAAACCGGATAACTATCCGAGATCCCTATACTCTTGCTCTCATTCCCGACCTCTTTAATCAGGTTGCTGGTGCTAAATGGTTCTCCAAAATGGATCTCAGAGGAGCCTATAACCTGGTTCGTATCAAAGAGGGGGATGAGTGGAAGACGGCCTTTAATACTCCGGAAGGGCATTATGAAAATCTGGTCATGCCATTTGGTCTTACTAATGCGCCTGCGGTATTCCAACATTTTGTCAACTATATTTTTAGTCACCTTATCGGGAGATTTGTTGTGATATATCTTGATGACATCCTGGTCTATTCCCCGGATCTGGATACACATAAGATCCATGTGAGACAAGTGCTGCAGATATTAAGGGCCAACAAATTGTTTGCTAAGTTAGAAAAATGTGTGTTCGCCGTAAAAGAACTGCCATTTCTGGGGTATGTGTTGTCAGATTCAGGTTTCCGCATGGATCCAAAGAAAGTCCGGGCGATTATAGACTGGGATCTGCCTGAGAACCTGAAGGCATTGCAACGCTTTCTGGGGTTTGCCAATTTTTATAGAAAGTTTATAAAAAACTATTCCTTGGTGGTCAAACCACTGACTGACATGACCCGAAAGGGATCCGATTTTTCCAAATGGTCACATGCAGCCAAAACTGCCTTTGCATCTCTGAAGGAGAGATTCACCTCGGCCCCTATTCTCGTACAGCCAGATGTCTCGCTTCCTTTTATTGTAGAGGTTAACGCATCAGAGGTGGGGGTGGGAGCGGTATTATCTCAGTGCCCGTCCCCTGGTGAATGGCGTCCGTGTGCTTTCTTTTCGAAGAAATTGTCTACTGCAGAAAGGAACTATGATATTGGCAACTGGGAACTTTTGGCTATTAAGTTGGCTTTTGAGGAGTGGCGTCATTTTTTGGAGGGGGCGGTTCATCCCGTCACGGTGATTACTGATCACTAGGGATGAGCGAACCCGAACTGTATAGTTCGGGTTCGTACCGAATTTTGGGGTGTCCGTGACACGGACCCGAACCCGAACATTTTCGTAAAAGTCCGGGTTCGGGATCGGTGTTCGGCTCTTTCTTGGCGCTTTTTGAAAGGCTGCAAAGCAGCCAATCAACAAGCGTCATACTACTTGCCCCAAGAGGCCATCACAGCCATGCCTACTATTGGCATGGCTGTGATTGGCGAGTGCAGCATGTGACCCAGCCTCTATTTAAGCTGGAGTCACGTAGCGCCGCATGTCACTCTGCTATGATCAGTATAGGGAGAGGTTGCAGCTGCGACGTTAGGGCGAGATTAGGCAGATTAACTCCTCCAAAAGACTTCATTCTGTGATCGATCTGCAGCTGTGGATCATTGAAGTGCTATTATTGACTTGCTTACTTTTTTGAGGCTGCCCAGAGCGTTTTTAGATCACTTTTTTTCTGGGGTGATCGGCGGCCATTTTGTGACTTGTGGTGCGCCAGCACAAGCTATCACCAAGTGTATTTAACCATCGATAGTGTGGTTATTTTGTGCTATATCCTACATCAGCTGCAGGCTGAGCCTGTGTCACCAAAGTGCATTTAACCATCGACAGTCTGATTATTTTTTGGCCATATACTACAGTCATGTGAAAAAATTAGGACACCCTTTGAAAGCATGTGGTTTTTTGTAACATTTTTAATAAATGGTTATTTCATCTCCGTTTCAACAATACAGAGAGATTAAAGTAATCCAACTAAACAAAGAAAACTGAAGAAAAGTCTTTTCAAGATCTTCTGTAAATGTCATTCTACAAAAATGCCTATTCTAACTGAGGAAAAAGATAGGACACCCTCACATGTATTCCCTCTTAAATTGGCTCAGATCTCACACAGGTATATCACACCAGGTGCACATAATTAGTAGATCGTTACTCTGCATGTTGAATGAGGCTTGCCCTATTTAAACCTCAGACATTTAGTTTGGTGTGCTCCTGACTGTTGAAGTGAGAGTGAGCACCATGGTGAGAGCAAAAGAGCTGTCAGAGGACTTCAGAAAAAAGATTGTAGCAGCCTATGAGTCTGGGAAGGGATTTAAAAAGATCTCAAAAGATTTTGAAATCAGCCATTCCACTGTCCGGAAGATAGTCTACAAGTGGAGGGCTTTCAAAACAACTGCCAACATGCCCAGGACTGGTCGCCCCAGCAAGTTCACCCCAAGAGCAGACCGCAAGATGCTAAAAGAGGTATCCAAAAACCCTAAAGTGTCATCTCGAGAACTACAGCAGGCTCTGGCTACTGTTGATGTAGAAGTACATGCCTCTACAATCAGAAAGAGACTGTACAAGTTTAACTTGCATGGGAGGTGTGCAAGGAGGAAACCTTTGCTTTCCAAGAGAAACATCGAGGCCAGACTGACATTTGCCAGCGATAAAGTTGACAAAGACCAGGACTTCTGGAATAATGTTCTTTGGACAGATGAGTCCAAAATTGAATTATTTGGACACAACAGCAGAGGACATGTTTGGCGTAAACCAAACACAGCATTCCAAGAAAAGAACCTCATACCAACTGTGAAGCATGGAGGTGGAAGTGTCATGGTTTGGGGCTGCTTTGCTGCAGCAGGACCTGGTCAGCTCACCATCATAGAATCCACGATGAATTCTACTGTGTATCAGAAGGTGCTTGAAGAACATGTGAGACCATCAGTTAGAAAATTAAAGCTGAAGCGGAACTGGACCATGCAACATGACAATGACCCAAAACATACTAGTAAATCAACCAAAGATTGGCTGAAAAAGAAGAAATGGAGAGTCCTGGAATGGCCAAGTCAAAGTCCAGATTTGAATCCCATTGAGATGCTGTGGGGTGACTTGAAAAGGGCTGTACGTGCAAGAAACCCCTCAAACATCTCACAGCTGAAAAAGTTCTGCATTGAGGAGTGGGGTAAAATTTCCTCAGACCGATGTCGAAGACTGGTAGATGGCTACAAGAACCGTCTCACTGCAGTTATTTCAGCCAAAGGAGGTAACACTCGCTATTAGGGGCAAGGGTGTCCTATCTTTTTCCTCAGTTAGAATAGGCATTTTTGTAGAATGACATTTACAGAAGATCTTGAAAAGACTTTTCTTCAGTTTTCTTTGTTTAGTCGGATTACTTTAATCTCTCTGTATTGTTGAAACGGAGATGAAATAACCATTTATTAAAAATGTTACAAAAAACCACATGCTTTCAAAGGGTGTCCAAATTTTTTCACAAGACTGTACATCTGGTGCAGGCTGAGCCTGTGTCACCCAAGTGCATTTAACCATCAACAGTGTGGTTATTTTTTGGCCATATATTACATCAGGGGCAAGTTGAGCCTGTCACCCAGCGCCTAAAAAACAGGCCTCACATCTCTATTTAACCAAATCTCTACTGTTTTAGCTGGTCAAGTTATTTGTAGTGACCGTAAAAGCACACTTTTTTTTCTGGGTTGAAAAACCATTCCCAAATTTGCCATTCTCAAAATAACTAGTTTCTGGTATTTGAGTCCTACTTGAAATCTATCCCAAAAAGAATATCTTACATTGAAGCTAGTGATAGTGTCATTCAGAAAAACCTAAGACACACGCTAGCGTGCTGATAGAAATCTGATTCTGTGATTAAACCTATACCTGTCACACAGCGCAAAAAAAAACAGGCCTCACATCTCTATTTAACCAAATCTCTACTGTTTTAGCTGGTCAAGTTATTTGTAGTGACCATAAAGGCACACTTTTTTTTCTGGGTTGAAAAACCATTCCCAAATTTGCCATTCGCAAAATAACTAGTTTCTGGTATTTGAGGCCTACTTGAAATCTATCCCAAAAAGAATATCTTACATTGAAGCTAGTGATAGTGTCATTCAGAAAAACCTAAGACACACGTTAGCGTGCTGATAGAAATCTGATTCTGTGATTAAACCTATACCTGTCACACAGCGCAAAAAAAAAACAGGCCTCACATCTCTATTTAACCAAATCTCTACTGTTTTAGCTGGTCAAGTTATTTGTAGTGACCGTAAAAGCACACTTTTTTTTCTGGGTTGAAAAACCATTCCCAAATTTGCCATTCTCAAAATTGTGGTGAACGGGAACAATGAGGAAAACATCTAATAAGGGACGCGGACGTGGACATGGTCGTGGTGGTGTTAGTGGACCCTCTGGTGCTGGGAGAGGACGTGGCCGTTCTGCCACAGCCACACGTCCTAGTGAACCAACTACCTCAGGTCCCAGTAGCCAGCAGAATTTACAGCGATATTTGGTGGGGCCCAATGCCGTTCTAAGGATGGTAAGGCCTGAGCAGGTGCAGGCATTAGTCAATTGGGTGGCCGACAGTGGATCCAGCACGTTCTCCTTATCTCCCACCCAGTCTTCTGCAGAAAGCGCACAGATGGCGCATGAAAACCAAGCCCATCGGTCTGTCACATCACCCCCATGCATATCAGGGAAACTGTCTGAGCCTCAAGTTATGCAGCAGTCTCTTATGCTGTTTGAAGACTCTGCTGCCAGGGTTTCCCAAGGGCATCCACCTAGCCCTTCCCCAGGGGTGGAAGAGATAGAATGCACTAACGCACAACCACTTATTTTTCCTGATGATGACGACATGGGAATACCACCTCAGCACGTCTCTGATGATGACGAAACACAGGTGCCAACTGCTGCGTCTTTCTGCAGTGTGCAGACTGAACAGGAGGTCAGAGATCAAGACTGGGTGGAAGACGATGCAGGGGACGATGAGGTCCTAGACCCCACATGGAATGAAGGTTGTGCCACTGACTTTCACAGTTCGGAGGAAGAGGCAGTGGTGAGACCGAGCCAACAGCGTAGCAAAAGAGGGAGCAGTGGGCAAAATCAGAACACCCGCCGCCAAGAGACTCCGCCTGCTACTGACCGCCGCCATCTGGGACCGAGCACCCCAAAGGCAGCTTCAAGGAGTTCCCTGGCATGGCACTTCTTCAAACAATGTGCTGACGACAAGACCCGAGTGGTTTGCACGCTGTGCCATCAGAGCCTGAAGCGAGGCATTAACGTTCTGAACCTTAGCACAACCTGCATGACCAGGCACCTGCATGCAAAGCATGAACTGCAGTGGAGTAAACACCTTAAAAACAAAGAAGTCACTCAGGCTCCCCCTGCTACCTCTTCTGCTGCTGCTGCCTCGGCCTCTTCTGCTGCTGCCGCCGCCTCAGCCTCTTCCTCCACCTCTGGAGGAACGTTGGCACCTGCCGCCCAGCAAACATGGGATGTACCACCAACACCACCACCTGCGTCACCAAGCATCTCAACCATGTCACACGGCAGCGTTCAGCTCTCCATCTCACAAACATTTGAGAGAAAGCGTAAATTCCCACCTAGCCACCCTCGATCCCTGGCCCTGAATGCCAGCATTTCTAAACTACTGGCCTATGAAATGCTGTCATTTAGGCTGGTGAACACACACAGCTTCAAACAGCTCATGTCACTTGCTGTCCCACAGTATGTTGTTCCCAGCCGCCACTACTTCTCCAAGAGAGCCGTGCCTTCCCTGCACAAACAAGTGTCCGATAAAATCAAGTGTGCACTGCGCAACGCCATCTGTGGCAAGGTCCACCTAACCACAGATACGTGGACCAGTAAGCACGGCCAGGGACGCTATATCTCCCTAACTGCACACTGGGTAAATGTAGTGGCGGCTGGGCCCCAGGCGGAGAGCTGTTTGGCGCACGTCCTTCATTCAACATTCATGCATGCAACATTCTTTGCCTCCTGTCTCCTCCTCCTCCTACTCAGCTTCCTCCTCCTCTTCTTCCACCTGCTCATCCAGTCAGCCACACACCTTCACCACCAACTTCAGCACAGCACGGGGTAAACGTCAGCAGGCCATTCAGAAACTCATATGTTTGGGGGACAGGCCCCACACCGCACAGGAGTTGTGGCGGGGTATAGAACAACAGACCGACGAGTGGTTGCTGCCGGTGAGCCTCAAGCCCGGCCTGGTGGTGTGCGATAATGGGCGAAATCTCGTTGCAGCTCTGGGACTAGCCGGTTTGACGCACATCCCTTGCCTGGCGCATGTGCTGAATTTGGTGGTGCAGAAGTTCATTCGCAACTACCCCGACATGTCAGAGCTGCTGCATAAAGTGCGGGCCGTCTGTTCGCGCTTCCGGCGTTCACACCCTGCAGCTGCTCGCCTGTCTGCGCTACAGCGTAACTTCGGCCTTCCCGCTCACCGCCTCATATGCGACATACCCACCAGGTGGAACTCCACCTTGCATATGCTGGACAGACTGTGCAAGCAGCAGCAGGCCATAGTGGAGTTTCAGCTGCAGCACGCACGGGTCAGTCGCACTGCGGATCAGATACACTTCACCACCAATGACTGGGCCTCCATGCGAGACCTGTGTGCCCTGTTGCGCTGTTTCAAATACTCCACCAACATGGCCAGTGGCGATGACGCCGTTATCAGCGTTACAATACCACTTCTATGTCTCCTTGAGAAAACACTTAGGGCGATGATGGAAGAGGAGGTGGCCCAGGAGGAAGAGGAGGAAGAGGGGTCATTTTTAGCACTTTCAGGCCAGTCTCTTCAAAGTGACTCAGAGGGAGGTTTTTTGCAACACCAGAGGCCAGGTACAAATGTGGCCAGACAGGGCCCACTACTGGAGGACGAGGAGGACGAGGATGAGGAGGAGGTGGAGGAGGATGAGGATGAAGCATGTTCACAGCGGGGTGGCACCCAAAGCAGCTCGGGCCCATCACTGGTGCGTGGCTGGGGGGAAACACAGGACGATGACGATACGCCTCCCACAGAGGACAGCTTGTCCTTACCTCTGGGCAGCCTGGCACACATGAGCGACTACATGCTGCAGTGCCTGCGCAACGACAGCAGAGTTGCCCACATTTTAACGTGTGCGGAATACTGGGTTGCCACCCTGCTGGATCCCCGGTACAAAGACAATGTGCCCACCTTACTTCCTACACTGGAGCGTGATAGGAAGATGCGCGAGTACAAGCGCACGTTGGTAGACGCGCTACTGAGAGCATTCCCAAATGTCACAGGGGAACCAGTGGAAGCCCAAGGCGAAGGCAGAGGAGGAGCAAGAGGTCGCCAACGCAGCTGTGTCACGGCCAGCTCCTCTGGGGGCAGGGTTAGCATGGCAGAGATGTGGAAAAGTTTTGTCACCACGCCACAGCTAACTGCACCACCACCTGATACGGAACGTGTTAGCAGGAGGCAACATTTCACTAACATGGTGGAACAGTACACGTGCACACCCCTCCACGTACTGACTGATGGTTCGGCCCCATTCAACTTCTGGGTCTCTAAATTGTCCACGTGGCCAGAGCTAGCCTTTTATGCCTTGGAGGTGCTGGCCTGCCCGGCGGCCAGCGTTTTGTCTGAACGTGTATTCAGCACGGCAGGGGGCGTCATTACAGACAAACGCAGCCGCCTATCTACAGCCAATGTGGACAAGCTGACGTTCATAAAAATGAACCAGGCATGGATCCCACAGGACCTGTCCATCCTTTGTGCAGATTAGATATTCACTACCTCCCCTTAACAATATATTATTCTACTCCAAGGCACTTCCTCATTCAATACTATTTTTAATTTCATTTTACCATTATATTGCGGGGCAACCCAAAGTTGAATGAACCTCTCCTCTGTCTGGGTGCCGGGGCCTAAATGTGTGACAGTGGCCTGTTCCAGTGGTGGGTGACGTGAAGCCTGATTCTCTGCTATGACATGAATACAGATTCTGCGCTGACATAAGGCCAGATTCTCTGTTACGGGACCTCTCTCCTCTGCCTGGGTGCCTGGAACTAAATGTGTGACAGTGGCCTGTTCCAGTGGTGGGTGACGTGATCCGTGAAGCCTGATTCTCTGCTATGACATGAATACAGATTCTGCGCTGACATAAGGCCAGATTCTCTGTTACGGGACCGCTCTCCTCTGTCTGGGTGCCGGGGCCTAAATGTGTGACAGTGGCCTGTTCCAGTGGTGGGTGACGTGAAGCCTGATTCTCTGCTATGACATGAAGACAGATTCTGCGCTGACATAAGGCCAGATTCTCTGTTACGGGACCTCTCTCCTCTGCCTGGGTGCCTGGAACTAAATGTGTGACAGTGGCCTGTTCCAGTGGTGGGTGACATGATCCGTGAAGCCTGATTCTCTGCTATGACATGAATACAGATTCCGCGCTGACATAAGGCCAGATTCTCTGTTACGGGACCTCTCTCCTCTGCCTGGGTGCCTGGGCCTAAATGTGTGACAGTGGCCTGTTCCAGTGGTGGGTGACGTAAAGCCTGATTCTCTGCTATGACATGAAGACAGATTCTGCGCTGACAAAAGGCCAGATTCTCTGTTACGGGACCTCTCTCCTCTGCCTGGGTGCCTGGGCCAAAATGTGTGACAGTGGCCTGTTCCAGTGGTGGGTGACGTGAAGCCTGATTCTCTGCTATGACATGAAGACAGATTCTGCGCTGACATAAGGCCAGATTCTCTGTTACGGGACCTCTCTCCTCTGCCTGGGTGCCTGGGCCTAAATGTGTGACAGTGGCCTGTTCCAGTGGTGAGTGACGTGAAGCCTGATTCTCTGCTATGACATGAAGACAGATTCTGCGCTGACATAAGGCCAGATTCTCTGTTACGGGACATCTCTCCTCTGCCTGGGTGCCTGGGCCTAAATGTGTGACAGTGGCCTGTTCCAGTGGTGGGTGACGTGAAGCCTGATTCTCTGCTATGACATGAAGACAGATTCTGCGCTGACATAAGGCCAGATTCTCTGTTACGGGACCTCTCTCCTCTGCCTGGGTGCCTGGGCCTAAATGTGTGACAGTGGCCTGTTCCAGTGGTGGGTGACGTGAAACCTGATTCTCTGCTATGACATGAAGACAGATTCTGCGCTGACATAAGGCCAGATTCTCTGTTACGGGACCTCTCTCCTCTGTCTGGGTGCCGGGGCCTAAATATGTGACAGTGGCCTGTTCCAGTGGTGGGTGACGTGAAGCCTGATTCTCTGCTATGACATAAATACAGATTCTGCGCTGACATAAGGCCAGATTCTCTGTTACGGGACCTCTCTCCTCTGCCTGGGTGCCTGGGCCTAAATGTGTGACAGCGGCCTGTTCCAGTGGTGGGTGACGTGAAGCCTGATTCTCTGCTATGACATAAATACAGATTCTGCGCTGACATAAGGCCAGATTCTCTGTTACGGGACCTCTCTCCTCTGCCTGGGTGCCTGGAACTAAATGTGTGACAGTGGCCTGTTCCAGTGGTGGGTGACGTGATCCGTGAAGCCTGATTCTCTGCTATGACATGAATACAGATTCTGCGCTGACATAAGGCCAGATTCTCTGTTACGGGACCGCTCTCCTCTGTCTGGGTGCCGGGGCCTAAATGTGTGACAGTGGCCTGTTCCAGTGGTGGGTGACGTGAAGCCTGATTCTCTGCTATGACATGAAGACAGATTCTGCGCTGACATAAGGCCAGATTCTCTGTTACGGGACCTCTCTCCTCTGCCTGGGTGCCTGGAACTAAATGTGTGACAGTGGCCTGTTCCAGTGGTGGGTGACGTGATCCGTGAAGCCTGATTCTCTGCTATGACATGAATACAGATTCCGCGCTGACATAAGGCCAGATTCTCTGTTACGGGACCTCTCTCCTCTGCCTGGGTGCCTGGGCCTAAATGTGTGACAGTGGCCTGTTCCAGTGGTGGGTGACGTAAAGCCTGATTCTCTGCTATGACATGAAGACAGATTCTGCGCTGACAAAAGGCCAGATTCTCTGTTACGGGACCTCTCTCCTCTGCCTGGGTGCCTGGGCCAAAATGTGTGACAGTGGCCTGTTCCAGTGGTGGGTGACGTGAAGCCTGATTCTCTGCTATGACATGAAGACAGATTCTGCGCTGACATAAGGCCAGATTCTCTGTTACGGGACCTCTCTCCTCTGCCTGGGTGCCTGGGCCTAAATGTGTGACAGTGGCCTGTTCCAGTGGTGAGTGACGTGAAGCCTGATTCTCTGCTATGACATGAAGACAGATTCTGCGCTGACATAAGGCCAGATTCTCTGTTACGGGACATCTCTCCTCTGCCTGGGTGCCTGGGCCTAAATGTGTGACAGTGGCCTGTTCCAGTGGTGGGTGACGTGAAGCCTGATTCTCTGCTATGACATGAAGACAGATTCTGCGCTGACATAAGGCCAGATTCTCTGTTACGGGACCTCTCTCCTCTGCCTGGGTGCCTGGGCCTAAATGTGTGACAGTGGCCTGTTCCAGTGGTGGGTGACGTGAAACCTGATTCTCTGCTATGACATGAAGACAGATTCTGCGCTGACATAAGGCCAGATTCTCTGTTACGGGACCTCTCTCCTCTGTCTGGGTGCCGGGGCCTAAATGTGTGACAGTGGCCTGTTCCAGTGGTGGGTGATGTGAAGCCTGATTCTCTGCTATGACATAAATACAGATTCTGCGCTGACATAAGGCCAGATTCTCTGTTACGGGACCTCTCTCCTCTGCCTGGGTGCCTGGGCCTAAATGTGTGACAGTGGCCTGTTCCAGTGGTGGGTGACGTGAAGCCTGATTCTCTGCTATGACATGAAGACAGATTCTGCGCTGACATAAGGCCAGATTCTCTGTTACGGGACCTCTCTCCTCTGCCTGGGTTTAAATGTGTGACAGTGGCCTGTTCCAGTGGTGGGTGACGTGAAGCCTGATTTTCTGCTATGACATGAAGACAGATTCTGCGCTGACATAAGGCCAGATTCTCTGTTACGGGACCTCTCTCCTCTGCCTGGGTGCCTGGGCCTAAATGTGTGACAGTGGCCTGTTCCAGTGGTAGGTGACGTGAAGCCTGATTCTCTGCTATGACATGAAGACAGATTCTGCGCTGAGATAAGGCCAGATTCTCTGTTACGGGACCTCTCTCCTCTGCCTGGGTGCCTGGGCCTAAATGTGTGACAGTGGCCTGTTCCAGTGGTGGGTGACGTGAAGCCTGATTCTCTGCTATGACATGAATACAGATTCTGCGCTGACATAAGGCCAGATTCTCTGTTACGGGACCTCTCTCCTCTGCCTGGGTGCCTGGGCCTAAATGTGTGACAGTGGCCTGTTCCAGTGGTGGGTGACGTGAAGCCTGATTCTCTGCTATGACATGAAGACAGATTCTGCGCTGACATAAGGCCAGATTCTCTGTTACGGGACCGCTCTCCTCTGCCTGGGTGCCTGGGCCTAAATGTGTGACAGTGGCCTGTTCCAGTGGTGGGTGACGTGAAGCCTGATTCTCTGCTATGACATAAATACAGATTCTGCGCTGACATAAGGCCAGATTCTCTGTTACGGGACCTCTCTCCTCTGCCTGGGTGCCTGGAACTAAATGTGTGACAGTGGCCTGTTCCAGTGGTGGGTGACGTGATCCGTGAAGCCTGATTCTCTGCTATGACATGAATACAGATTCTGCGCTGACATAAGGCCAGATTCTCTGTTACGGGACCGCTCTCCTCTGTCCTGGGTGCCTGGGCCTAAATGTGTGACAGTGGCCTGTTCCAGTGGTGGGTGACGTGAAGCCTGATTCTCTGCTATGACATGAAGACAGATTCTGCGCTGACATAAGGCCAGATTCTCTGTTACGGGACCTCTCTCCTCTGCCTGGGTGCCTGGAACTAAATGTGTGACAGTGGCCTGTTCCAGTGGTGGGTGACGTGATCCGTGAAGCCTGATTCTCTGCTATGACATGAATACAGATTCCGCGCTGACATAAGGCCAGATTCTCTGTTACGGGACCTCTCTCCTCTGCCTGGGTGCCTGGGCCTAAATGTGTGACAGTGGCCTGTTCCAGTGGTGGGTGACGTAAAGCCTGATTCTCTGCTATGACATGAAGACAGATTCTGCGCTGACAAAAGGCCAGATTCTCTGTTACGGGACCTCTCTCCTCTGCCTGGGTGCCTGGGCCAAAATGTGTGACAGTGGCCTGTTCCAGTGGTGGGTGACGTGAAGCCTGATTCTCTGCTATGACATGAAGACAGATTCTGCGCTGACATAAGGCCAGATTCTCTGTTACGGGACCTCTCTCCTCTGCCTGGGTGCCTGGGCCTAAATGTGTGACAGTGGCCTGTTCCAGTGGTGAGTGACGTGAAGCCTGATTCTCTGCTATGACATGAAGACAGTTTCTGCGCTGACATAAGGCCAGATTCTCTGTTACGGGACATCTCTCCTCTGCCTGGGTGCCTGGGCCTAAATGTGTGACAGTGGCCTGTTCCAGTGGTGGGTGACGTGAAGCCTGATTCTCTGCTATGACATGAAGACAGATTCTGCGCTGACATAAGGCCAGATTCTCTGTTACGGGACCTCTCTCCTCTGCCTGGGTGCCTGGGCCTAAATGTGTGACAGTGGCCTGTTCCAGTGGTGGGTGACGTGAAACCTGATTCTCTGCTATGACATGAAGACAGATTCTGCGCTGACATAAGGCCAGATTCTCTGTTACGGGACCTCTCTCCTCTGTCTGGGTGCCGGGGCCTAAATGTGTGACAGTGGCCTGTTCCAGTGGTGGGTGATGTGAAGCCTGATTCTCTGCTATGACATAAATACAGATTCTGCGCTGACATAAGGCCAGATTCTCTGTTACGGGACCTCTCTCCTCTGCCTGGGTGCCTGGGCCTAAATGTGTGACAGTGGCCTGTTCCAGTGGTGGGTGACGTGAAGCCTGATTCTCTGCTATGACATGAAGACAGATTCTGCGCTGACATAAGGCCAGATTCTCTGTTACGGGACCTCTCTCCTCTGCCTGGGTTTAAATGTGTGACAGTGGCCTGTTCCAGTGGTGGGTGACGTGAAGCCTGATTCTCTGCTATGACATGAAGACAGATTCTGCGCTGACATAAGGCCAGATTCTCTGTTACGGGACCTCTCTCCTCTGCCTGGGTGCCTGGGCCTAAATGTGTGACAGTGGCCTGTTCCAGTGGTAGGTGACGTGAAGCCTGATTCTCTGCTATGACATGAAGACAGATTCTGCGCTGAGATAAGGCCAGATTCTCTGTTACGGGACCTCTCTCCTCTGCCTGGGTGCCTGGGCCTAAATGTGTGACAGTGGCCTGTTCCAGTGGTGGGTGACGTGAAGCCTGATTCTCTGCTATGACATGAATACAGATTCTGCGCTGACATAAGGCCAGATTCTCTGTTACGGGACCTCTCTCCTCTGCCTGGGTGCCTGGGCCTAAATGTGTGACAGTGGCCTGTTCCAGTGGTGGGTGACGTGAAGCCTGATTCTCTGCTATGACATGAAGACAGATTCTGCGCTGACATAAGGCCAGATTCTCTGTTACGGGACCGCTCTCCTCTGTCTGGGTGCCGGGGCCTAAATGTGTGATAGTGGCCTGTTCCAGTGGTGGGTGACGTGAAGCCTGATTCTCTGCTATGACATGAATACAGATTCTGCGCTGACATAAGGCCAGATCCTCTGTTACGGGACATCTCTCCTCTGCCTGGGTGCCTGGGCCTAAATGTGTGACAGTGGCCTGTTCCAGTGGTGGGTGACGTGAAGCCTGATTCTCTGCTATGACATGAAGACAGATTCTGCGCTGACATAAGGCCAGATTCTCTGTTACGGGACCTCTCTCTACTCTACCTGGGTGCCTGGGCCTAAATGTGTGACAGTGGCCTGTTCCAGTGGTAGGTGACGTGAAGCCTGATTCTCTGCTATGACATGAAAACAGATTCTGCGCTGACATAAGGCCAGATTCTCTGTTACGGGACCTCTCTCCTCTGCCTGGGTGCCTGGGCCTAAATGTGTGACAGTGGCCTGTTCCAGTGGTGGGTGACGTGAAGCCTGATTCTCTGCTATGACATGAAGACAGATTCTGCGCTGACATAAGGCCAGATTCTCTGTTACGGGACCGCTCTCCTCTGTCTGGGTGCCGGGGCCTAAATGTGTGACAGTGGCCTGTTCCAGTGGTGGGTGACGTGAAGCCTGATTCTCTGCTATGACATGAATACAGATTCTGCGCTGACATAAGGCCAGATTCTCTGTTACAGGACCTCTCTCCTCTGCCTGGGTGCCTGGGCCTAAATGTGTGACAGTGGCCTGTTCCAGTGGTGGGTGACGTGAAGCCTGATTCTCTGCTATGACATGAAGACAGATTCTGCGCTGACATAAGGCCAGATTCTCTGTTACGGGACCTCTCTCCTCTGCCTGGGTGCCTGGGCCTAAATGTGTGACAGTGGCCTGTTCCAGTGGTGGGTGACGTGAAGCCTGATTCTCTGCTATGACATGAAGACAGATTCTGCGCTGACATAAGGCCAGATTCTCTGTTACGGGACCTCTCTCCTCTGCCTGGGTGCCTGGGCCTAAATGTGTGACAGTGGCCTGTTCCAGTGGTGGGTGACGTGAAGCCTGATTCTCTGCTTTGACATGAAGACTGATTCTGTGCTGACATAAGGCCAGATTCTCTGTTACGGGACCTCTCTCCTCTGCCTGGGTGCCTGGGCCTAAATGTGTGACAGTGACCTGTTCCAGTGGTGGGTGACGTGAAGCCTGATTCTCTGCTTTGACATGAATACAGATTCTGCGCTGACATAAGGCCAGATTCTCTGTTACGGGACCTCACTCCTCTGCCTGGGTGCCTGGGCCTAAATGTGTGACAGTGGCCTGTTCCAGTGGTGGGTGACGTGAAGCCTGATTCTCTGCTATGACATGAAGACAGATTCTGTGCTGACATAATGCTAGATTCTCTGTTACGGGACCGCTCTCCTTTGTCTGGGTGCCGGGGCCTAAATGTGTGACAGTGGCCTGTTCCAGTGGTGGGTGACGTGAAGCCTGATTCTCTGCTATGACATGAATACAGATTCTGCGCTGACATAAGGCCAGATTCTCTGTTACGGGACCTCTCTCCTCTGCCTGGGTGCCTGGGCCTAAATGTGTGACAGTGGCCTGTTCCAGTGGTGGGTGACGTGAAGCCTGATTCTCTGCTATGACATGAAGACAGATTCTGCGCTGACATAAGGCCAGATTCTCTGTTACGGGACCTCTCTCCTCTGCCTGGGTCTAAATGTGTGACAGTGGCCTGTTCCAGTGGTGGGTGACGTGAAGCCTGATTCTCTGCTATGACATGAAGACTGATTCTGCGCTGACATGAAGCCAGATTCTCTGCTATGGCATGAAGAGACTGATTCTCTGCTGACATGAAGCCAGATTCTTTGCTATGGCATGAAGAGACTGATTCTCTGCTGACGTGAAGCCAGATTCTCTGCTACGGGACCTCTGTCCATTTGATATTGGTTCATTTTTATTTTTTTTATTTTTATTTTAATTCATTTCCCTATCCACATTTGTTTGCAGGGGATTTACCTACATGTTGCTGCCTTTTGCAGCCCTCTAGCTCTTTCCTGGGCTGTTTTACAGCCTTTTTAGTGCCCAAACGTTCGGTCCCCATTGACTTCAATGGGGTTCGGGACGAAGTTCGGATCGGGTTTGGATCCCGAATCCGAACATTTGCGGGAACTTCTCGAACCCGAACATCCAGGTGTTCGCTCAACTCTACTGATTACAAAAACTTATTATATCTGGAGTCTGCTAAACGTCTCACCCCTAGACAGGCTCGGTGGTCGTTATTTTTTACTAGGTTTAATTTTGTAATAACCTATCGCCCGGGGGCAAAAAATACTAAGGCGGATGCATTGTCTCGAAGTTTTCCTGGAGGGGGTGATGTTGAGGTACCAGAGCCCATTTTGCAAAAGGGGGTGGTGGTCTCTGCATTACACTCAGGTTTGGAGGGGAGGGTGTTGGAGCTCAGGGGGACGCCCGGGCCTACTGCCCCTCGGGTAAACTGTTTGTGCCAGAAAATTTACGACTGGAGATACTAAAAGAACACCATAACTCCACACTGGCAGGACACCCAGGTAGTAGGGCAACCTCTGAGTTAGTGTCTCGTCGGTTCTGGTGGCCTAAATGGCGCCAGGAGGTGTTGAATTTTGTGTCTGCATGTGCTACCTGTGCTCGGTCTAAGGTAGATCATACTCGTCCGGCAGGGCGTCTTTTACCTCTGGCCATCCCCAACAGGCCTTGGACGCACCTGTCAATGGATTTCATTACGGATCTACCAGTATCAGCGGGGAAGACTGTTATTCTTGTAGTTGTTGACAGATTCAGTAAAATGGTGCACTTTATTGCTCTTGCCGCATTGCCTAATGCTAACACACTGGCTCAGGTTTTTATTGACCGCATCGTGAAGCTTCACGGGGTCCCTTCCGATATTGTTTCGGATCGTGGTATCCAATTCGTTTCTAAATTTTGGAAAGATTTTTGTTCTCGTTTAGGGGTTCATCTGTCGTTTTCTTCATCTTTCCATCCACAGTTCAACGGTCAGACTGAACGTACCAATTTAAAACCTAGAGACATATTTGAGATGGTTTGTTTCCGAAAATCAGGAGGAATGGTCATCTTATTTACCGTTAGCCGAGTTTGCCATTAATAATCGTCGTCAAGAATCCACCGATAAGTCACCATTTTTTTGGTGCGTATGGTTTCCATCCTCAGTTTTGTACGTTTAGTGAGGGGGGGCCGTCTGGGATTCCCGGGAGAACGATTTGCGTCTTCACTTTCTTCAGTGTGCAGAGTGTGCAAGAAAGTTTGAAGAGAATTGGTGGTAGATACAAACGTTGCGGCTGATAGGAAGCGCTCTGAAGGTCCGGGACCTTGGGGTGAATGACTTGGTGTGGTTGTCTACCAGAAATATCAAGTTGAAGGTTCCCTCGTGGAAATTAGGTCCAGATTATTGGTCCTTATAGGGTAATTAAGATCATTAACCGGTGGCCTTTTCGTCTGGAGCTACCTCAGACTCTAAGGATCCATAATGTCTTCCACAGATCTCTGCTTAAGAGATATGTAGAACCTCCTGAACCATTGCCACTACCGCCTCCACGGTGGTTGTTGATGGCAGTCTTGAGTTTCAGGTAGAAAAGATTGTTGATTCACGATATGTTCGCCGCTCTCTTCAGTACCTGGTGCACTGGAAAGGTTATGGTTCCGAAGAGAGAATGTGGGTTCCATCATCAGAGATAAAAGCGGACAGACTCATTCGGGCTTTTCATAGCTCCCATCTGGAGAGGCCTGGTCTGAGGGTCCAGGGGCCCCTCGTAGAAAGGGGGGTACTGTCACGACTGTGACTGATCCAGACAGGTCTGGGAGGAGAAGGTCGCAGCGACTTGCTACTCGCGATAGCTTGTGAGTTTGCTCCGTGGTTCAGGGTATGTCATCTGGGTTTTGCCTTGTGAACCTTTTTGTCCTGACTGGGAGTTTGTAGGGCATCCTTCTCAGGTGAGTCCTGTCTGCCACTCCCAGCTACTATATTAGTTTCACTTTCACTTGCAGGCATTGCCAGATATAGTCCTTACTTCCAGTTCTATTCTGACCTTTGAAGGAGATCGTTTGATGGTGTTGCTGTGGAGCCTCTTGTCCGGCGTGGACTGTCGTGATTGGGATCGCCTTCTCTGCTCGTGACTGGATAAGTCTATCTTTGATATAGTTTGTTTGTTGCTGTCTTCCCCTGCTGTTCTCCTAGACAATGAGTGATGGTGACTAGTGCTCCCATCGGCCTTTCCTACTCTAGGCTTATTAGGGTGACTGAGGGGGTAGGCATCCTGCTCGCTGCACGGGTTCACACCCCGTCTAGGGTATCAGGGCAGACAGGTGCCAGCTTAGGGTTAGTCAGGGGTGGCCATACTATTCCCATCCGTAGATAAGGGTCCCCCTTCCCCTCCGTCTGGTGCGACACGACTGCTGCTGGGGTAGCGGTCGTGACAGGCATCCTGCGTTTTGGACAGGGGATTGGCCAGCACGTAACACAGGGAAAAAAGAGGCAATGGTGTGACCCGCAGACACTGGTTGTGGACCCAGGTGTTCGGCCCACCAATTAGGGTGCTTTGATGCCATGTGGCGGATCATGGTGGTGATGAGGTTGCTAGTGTTTACGCCCCTGCTCATTTCGGTACGGCACAGGTTGCAAATGACAATTCTTTTCCTCACTTTCCTCAAAAAAGCGTCAGATTGTGGAACACCTACCCCTTGGCAAGGGAGATTGCCGCAAGGGGGTGCTCCTGGGAACAGTTGCAGGCCTGTTTGGTGAGGCCCGCATTCTCCCTTTTGCCACCCCACTGCCTCTTCCAGCCTGTTGCGGTGCTGTGGATTCCTTTCCCTCTGTACTGCTGTCCTCGCTCGGCTTGCCACCTTCCCAGGTTGGGTCAGTGACTTCATCGTCCAGCACTTCCTCTTCCACTTCCTCACTCTGGTCATCCTATTGACTTGTTGACCTAACAACAACCTCAGTTATTGACAACTGTGTCTTATCCTCATCATGAACCTCTTGAGACACTAATTGTGGTTTACTTATTGGCAACTGTGTCTCATCATTATCGTCCACCTTGTGAAACACTAATTGCTGTTCGCCACTGTCATCTTCTTGTGACTGTGGATGCTCCAGAGTTTGGGAATCAGGGCACAAGATCTCCTCATGTCCCTCTCCAAGCGGGCTTGGCGAGAGGCCTAAATTAAGAATGGCGATGAAAATAGCTCCTCAGAATATCTGAGTGTGGGATCACTTGTTTTCCAAGACCTCCATAGTGTGTGGGTGGAGTATCAGGGTGAGGATTCTGTTGACCAGACTCTTGGCTACGGAGACTGGACTTTGTGGAAGACAGGGTGGTGCTTAACCGACTGGAAGCATTATCTGCTGCAATCCATCCGACCACCTGGTCGCACTGGTCTGAATTAGAGAGTGGTGTACTGTGCCGCCCTGCAAACTGGGACATGAAGCTAGGTATCATGGATGTGTGTGTTTTTTGTGCTCTGGTGCACCATCAGCAGCACGGCCACTTCCCCGTCCCTTTCTGCTCGCTTTGTGCATGTTAAATAGTTTATATGCTTGCAAGTATGTCACACGTATAGTAGCGCAGGTTTTGTAAGTGTATATGCAAATAAAGTGCCCAGAATGTCACTGATATTTTTAGGATGCGCACACGTTAAACAGGAGGTATAGCGAAAGTAATGTCGCTGTCACCACCGCCTAATAAATTACACTGAATGAATGTCACTGATATTTAGGATGTGCACACGTTAAACAGGAGGTATAGCGCAAGTAATGTCGCTGTCACCACCGCCTAATAAATTACACTGAATGAATGTCACTGATATTTAGGATGTGCACACGTTAAACAGGAGGTATAGCGCAAGTAATGTCGCTGTCACGACCGCCTAATAAAAAATTACACAATGAATGTCACTGATATTTAGGATGTGCACACATGTAAAAATGTGCATTGAATTAATGTCACTGATATTTTGGATGCACTAACGTTATACTGGAGATGTAGCGCAGGTAATGTCGCTGTCACCAGCAGCAATAAAATTAGACTGAAAGTCACTGATATTTCAGATACGCAAACATTATACAGGAGATGTAGCGCAGTTAAGGTAACTTCGCAGTGGACACCGTCTAAGGAAAAAGTAAACTGGATATCACGGATATTTTTAGGCTGTGCACACGTTACACAGGAGATGTAGTGCAGATAATGTTGCTGTCTGCAGCGGCCAAACAATTGCAAGCTATTTAGCGCAGGTCGCGCTAAAAATATTTATGGGAGAGGCTTAGGGCTATGATGAGGGGGAAGCGCTTCCCCTGATCTAAGCTGGCTGTGTTGTGCAGGGAGCCAGGAGCGAGGGTAAGCCTAGCAGTGGGCGTACCCTAAAGGGAGTGTTTGAGAACAGGGGGGGGTGGGTGGGTATGACCAGAAGCGCCCTGAGGAGCTGGGGGCTGGAGCTTAAGAAGGTAAGATGCCCCTCCCACAAATTCAGGCTGACTTTTCAGCCTTCCACTTATGAGAGAGGCTTAAGGCTATGATGAGGGGGAAGCGCTTCCCCTGACCTAAGCTGGCTGTGTTGTGCCGGGAGCCAGGAGTGAGGGTAAGCCTAGCAGTGGGCAAAAATAGACGAGGAGAGCAGAGTAGTGTCCAAAAACATTTAATTCCTCTCCGAGAGCAAGGTTACAGAAAGCCTGGGAAATCTCTACGTTTGGGTTCGGGATGTACCTCGTGAAGCAAGAAGAATGCCAGCGATCCATGCATTTGATCACGTGCGCCGGGACCCCATTTTTTGATGCTGAGGACGCGGCCCCGATTCGGAGCGAGTGTCCTGTGATGTAACCGAGACCTGAAGCCAGCGTTCTGATGTGGGACACGAACTGGATTGAAGTCAGGAAACTCCCATGCCAAGGAAGCAGCGGGCCATCTAGGGGGGCATCTTGCAACAGGGCTACCAATTGATGGAGGACCATAACCGGGCACCAATCGTTCGAAGTTTTGAAGAACCTGACCTTCGAGGGAGGCCCATGCTGATTGAATTTCATGGAAGGGAGCCAGAGGACAAAAGGGTCATGGACCCAGGACAATTGCCGCACCTGCAATCCCTGACGTTTAGGGGAGGTGCTGGTGAGCTCACCTGGCCTAAGGAACCCATAAAAACCCGAGGTACATGGCTGCCTTAATAACCAAACTAGGAGAGTGCCCAAAAGGATGTCTATCCAGCGCGGACGACAGTCTCCTAAACATCTCGCCGGAGACAGGCTTTCTACGGGCGGTAGGGGCATCCCCGCACCTCTGGATCCCCCTAAGGGCCGCCTTGACTGCCTGCACTGAAGAAATGGAACCTCCATTTGGATTATGAAGCATGGCGCAGTGCTGTATCCCCGCTAGGTACAGCCCGATGGTGTTAACTGACAGCCTGAGATTTGCGGTGACAGTGGGCTATGAACGCCAGGGTATAGGAGACATCGTCCAAGCCACCTTGCAGGTGGGACCTGGAAAAACTTTGGAAACCTTGACGCCGGCTTGGTAGTTTCCTGATGGTATGGGAAAACCCCTGAGCGTTTCAGGCAAATATATTGGATCCTGACCGATTCAGGCAAATGCGTACAACCTGTGGGGAATAAGACCTGAGCGATCCAGGCAAATGCGTACAACCTGTGGAAAATAAGACCTGAGCGATTTAGGCAAATGCGTACAACCTGTGGGAAATAAGACCTGAGCGACTCAGGGAAATACGTGACCTGAGTAAATCAGGAAAATACATACAACCTGGAAATACCGTCAACCCGAAAGAGACAGGAAAATACAAACCTGAGCGTTTCAGGGAAATACATAAACCTGAGCGATTCAGGAAAATACATGACCTGAGTGATTTCAGGGAAAATACGTAAAACCTGAGTGTTATGGGTAAATACATAAAACCTGGATGATTCAGAGAAAACATGAAACCTGAGCGATTCAGGTAAATACATAAAACCTGAGCGATTCAGGTAAATACATAAAATCTGAGCGATTCAGGGCACCCCCCCCCCCCCCCCCCGCCCGAAAAAAACTAAAAAACAAAAAAAAAAAAAATAAATATATTTTCCACTTTTTTTTTTATTCTATTTTTTTTATTTATTTATTTATTTTAAGCAGTGGCCGAGTGACGGGCGAGAGCGGAAAGGAAACAGGAATGACCATGGTATAAAAAGGATCGCAACCTACCGAATCACGGACAGCGCTGCCAACTCTCCGGCGATACTGAAGACCTAGGAATGGAGGCTCGTGATGAATGAAGGAAGGCTCTGAGCTGCGGAGGAGCGTAAAGCCGCACACGGCTGGACCTTACCTGAAACCTGGCACGTGGAATGACCGGACACGGAGAAGGCGATGCGGACACAATGAGGATGGATCGAAATTCGGTGGCCTGAGGCCCTGCTTACCTGAAAATAAGTTTGCGTTGGTACGAGACCCGGAGAGAGGTGCGATTTGGTGGCACTGGAATAAAGCGACGGAGAACCAGGATGCAGCCTAGGCGTCATGGCCAACTGCTGGATGACCCTGAACTGCCAGAATCAGGGCCCGAAGTCGCGCTGCATGCAACAAGACCTGCGGGAAACAGAAATCCAGACATGCAGGACACAAACCGGGTAACCAGGAACCAGCCGGACCCTGCTGAGAAACCCCCGAGCGTTCCAGGCAGATGCACGGAACCTGAGCGATTCAGGCAAATACATTGAATCCTGAGCGGTTCAGGCAACATGGAATCCTGAGCGAATCAGGCGCTTACCTACACCTTTCGTGAAGATGACGGACCCTGGGTGCGTCGGGCATTACCCTGAACCTGGGTGGACCTGGCCACTACCTACCCACTGAGAGACCAGGGAAAATACAGAAAGCCTGAGTGATTCAGGCCAATACCTAAACCTGAGTGATTCAGGGGAATACATAACCAGATTGTTCCAGGAAAAATATGCAATAACTATATGTGACCGGAAAGTAGTACGACCGGTGCCTGCGAGAAGGCTTGTGTCGGTCTGAGTAACGTACCTGGGATTAGAGGCTACTACCTGTACTGATGTCTTGGGTCACCTGACCATGGTCTAAATGTCGTACAAGTGAACGGTCAGAACACGTTCCTGAGAGGACAAATGCATAAAGTTCGGAAGGGAAAGAGAACATAACTGGGGAGGATGACAGGCCTGGGTGAACCAGGAGAAAGAGGTAGGTGTGAGCCTGGGCGATCCAGGAGACAGAGGTAGGTATGAGCCTGGGCGATCCAGGAGGCAGAGGTAGGTATGAGCCTGGGCGATCCAGGAGGCAGAGGTAGGTATGAGCCTGGGCGGTCCAGGAGACAGAGGTAGGTGTGAGCCTGGGCGGTCCAGGAGACAGAGGTAGGTGTGAGCCTGGGCGGTCCAGGAGACAGAGGTAGGTGTGAGCCTAGGCGATCCAGGAGACAGAAGTAGTTATGAGCCTGTGCGAACCAGGAGACAGAGGTAGTTGCGAGCCTGGGCGATCCAGAAGGCAGAGGTAGGTATAAGCCTGGGCAAACCAGGAGACAGAGGTAGTTGCGTGCCTGGGCGATCCAGGAGACAGAGGTAGGTATGAGCCTGGGCAAACCAGGAGACAGAGGTAGTTGCGTGCCTGGGCGATCCAGGAGGCAGAGGTAGGTATGAGCCTGGGCGAACCAGGAGACAGAGGTAGTTGCGAGCCTGGGCGATCCAGGAGGCAGAGGTAGGTATGAGCCTGGGCGAACCAGGAGACAGAGGTAGTTGCGTGCCTGGGCGATCCAGAGGTAGGTATGAGCCTGGGCGAACCAGGAGACAGAGGTAGTTGCGTGCCTGGGCAATCCAGGAGGCAGAGGTAGGTATGAGCCTGGGCGAACCAGGAGACAGAGGTAGTTGCGAGCCTGGGCGATCCAGGAGGCAGAGGTAGGTATGAGCCTGGGCGATCCAGGAGACAGAGGTAGATGAGAGCCTGGGCGAACCAGTAGAGCAGGGAGACAACAGCATATAACGTGAAAGCACATACATATATCATGTGGCCCTGTCGCCACCATAGAACAGGGGACTGCAGTGAGCGTTTAGTGACCGCTGGTTGCGTATGGCATGTGATGACGACCTAGCGTAACTCGTGGTGATACCCCCAGCTCTCTTTGACCACCGCACAGAAACTAGCGCCCTTCCAGCCCAGCGGGGACCCGGGAGCCCTCCCCCTATATGAGGGGACCGAGGATGACTTTGTCTTCCTCCCACCTGGCGCTGCGTGGCACGGCGGGCGTGCGTATGAGATGGCTGGTTGTTGGATAATCCTGCTGAGGGTTTTAAATTTTTTATTTTTTTTTAAATTTATTTATAATTTTATGTTTTATTTTTTTGGGCTGTTTGTAGACATGGCCCGGTGTTGCCCAGGGGCTAGATACCCCTATTTACTTCGTATATGGCCTGTTTTGACGTGTGTTCCACCCTGGAACACACCGCCATCTAGCCCTGGAAGTAGATGGTTCGTAATGGAATGTGTGACCGGGTAGCCTGGGGGACGGGGCCCACCCGTCCCGAGTAGTAAGTGGGGCGGGTGACCCGGGTGTGGGACAGAATTTAACTACCCTGGAGCCCCCGCACTGGAGCCGCCAGGTCGATTAAGTCCGCCGGGCCTGAGTGAAGATTCCGGCGTGCGTTCCACTCTGGAACGCATGCCGAACATGTGACCGGAGCCCAGGCCTGGCGGAGGATTTCCGGCGATGCGCTCCACGCTGGAACGCACACCGGGCTGCAAACAGCGCCCAAGCAAAAGACGGGACGGGGGGAGGCCTTGTGGAGGGTGGTACCCTGCTGCTCAGGAGGGAGGTGAAAATTGTTAGGATCAGGAATGTATATCGGCGTGCGTTCCACGCTGGAAACACACGCTGACCCAGAGAGCCGAAGTGTGTGAGGAGCCCTTGTGGAGCAGGGAGCATCATCGCACATTATTTACCTCTCCTTGAAGACAGTTGAACGGCGGTGTATGGAAACGAAACAAAGCAGATGAAGCAACTCACGACGTGCACGGATGCAGTACCAGAGCAAGCGGCTCCCTATCCAGCTATGACCAGAAGCGCCTGAGGAGCTGGGGGCTGGAGCTTAAGAAAGTAAGATGCCCCCTCCCACAAATTCAGGCTGACTTTTCAGCCTTCCACATGTTGCTGCCAGATACAACTATAGTCCTTAAAAGGACTTTTGGGTCTCTAAAAAGTTTTAGCAATTTAGTGCAGGTTGCACAAAAAATATATATTGCTGCCACACACAATAGTCCTTAAAAGGACTTTTGGGTCTATAACAAGTATAAAAACTAAAATATTGCTATTTCAATCCCACACTCTCTCTCTCCCTTCTGCTCTCCAGCTCTCTCTGACTAATATTGAGCCGAACACGTGTCATCGGGTGCTATATAGCACCTGATGACTCATTCCGGCCAGCCAATCACTGTAATGCCAGCAGTCAATATGGCTACGGCATTACAGTGAATGGCAGTACTTACCTGCACGTTTATTGGCTGCGTAACAGCCAACATTCATGCGGGGAGGAGACTCGAGCATCGCGCTCGAGCACACGCAGTTTTTGGCCAAGCACCACGATGTGCCAAACATCGCAATGCTCAAGTCGAACTAGTGTTCGGCCAAGCATGCTCGCCCAACACTAGTAATGGTCTTGTATTTCCTCCAGTTATACATCTGACTGTGAATTGGTGGAGTCCAAACTCTTTAGAGATGGTAAATTTTTTGTAGCCTTTTCCAATCAGATGAGCATCAAAAACACATCTTCTTAGGTCCTCAGACAATGACGACATACAGGGGACAGAGTGGTGGCATACCCAGGGGAAAGTGATTACATACATAGAACAGTAATGGTTTACACAGGGAACATGACATCCAGGTGGCAGAGTAAGGGCTCATGCACACGAACATATTTTATTTCCGTGTCTGTTCCTTTTTTTTTTGCAGACCGTATGCGGAACCATTTATTTTACTGGGTCTGCAAAAAAAAAACAGAAGTTACTCTGTGTGCATTCCTTTTCCGTATGTCCATATTTCCGTTCCGCCAAAAAAATTGTCCGCATTCCGGACAAAAATAGTACTGTTCTATTAGGGGCCAGCTGTTCCACATTCCGCAAAATACGTAATGCACATGGACGTAATCTGAACACGGTCACTAGCGGCAGGACTGATCCGACAGGCTGTTCACCTGACGGAACAGCCTGCCGGAGGTCTGTGCCGCTAGTGTGAAAGTAGCCTAACCCAGCACGGCCATTACACTTTGAACAAAGCTGTACTTCCTGTTCCATTCAAAGTGCTAGATCCAGCACCAGAGGCTGCAAGGAACAGATGATTGTGGGGGTGTAGATCCCCACTCATTGGTTATTGATGACCTATTATGAAAATAGGTAATGAGAATTAGGAGCCTGGAAAACCCCTTTAAAATGTCCAGTGCAATCTAGAAAATGAAATCATGATCTCCTTTGTACCTGCAACAAGTGTTCAACTACTTTTGGCTCTATTTGTATGCCTTTTTTTTCTGAAAAATATCAGCTAACAGCAGCAGAGATATCTTGCTTTATGTCACTAAAATCTCTTTTCTTAATGGCTAAGCAGTTGACAGCATTCTCAGTGGGTTGTAATGAGCATGTTGCAATGGAAGATGATATTGAATATTTACTAATAATGAATGTTCGACATAAAACAAGAATATTCTGCCTGTCTCATTCCTCAGACTGTGCTAATCAGGTTTAGACACCAAATGATGTAAGTGGTTTACACTACTGCAGGAACATGCTGTTCACACTCTGTCAAAAGCCATATTCATATACTGTAAACTAAATGCTATATTTTCAAGGGTATGAATGCTGAAATTTTCAGATTGCATCTGTCACGTGCGAAACGAGTAGTCATTTATGAGACCCAAATGCAGAAATGTAGACATCTTGTGAAACATTTTAGGGGTCATATATTATTATTATTGGTATGCCATTTTTTGGCGTAATTTGTTTGCAGATTTGGTCGTAAAAGGGTTTTGTGGCCAAATTTGCCACTTTTCCCTGCTCATGCTACTTTTACAAGGTGGTAGAAAAGGGGGCGTGGCATGGGTGGGGCAGAAGAAAGGCCGGCCCATCCCCAATCATCATATTACCAGTTTATGGCGTGGAAAATGGTCTTAAACTGCACTAGAAAAGGAGCTCGCATAGTTTATATTCATATTGCATGGGCTGCACCTCTACATAACTTTGGCATATCCGGTACCAGCTGTCACGGCCTTTGGTTTGCGCTGTGACACTGTTGCCACACTTGTGGTTGCCCGCAGCAATGTGTTGCTGTGAGAGCATGCGGTGGCAGTGTCTCGGCCTTCTGGGTGATTGCCATGACATGGTTGCCACGCATGCTGTTGCCGGTGGCAACGTGTGGTTTGGTATGCTTGCGTGTGCACTTCCCCTTTAAGTGGCTTCCTTCCCTTGTCTGGTGTTGGAAGGGTTAACTCCCTTCCAAGTGTTTTGTGAACACTGGGTTTATGTGTCTGTGGGTGTGGCTGCTTGGGCTATTTAGTCTCTGCTGGATGCCTGAAGCTCGGGGTTCCTCCAGCCTTGGTGTATGCTGGTGGTTTACGGTTCCTGGCTTTTACCATCTGTCCTGTGAGGGCCACCCTTGTGGTCATTGATGTTAATGTGGTGTCTCTTTCCCTTATTTTTGTTTGCGTGGGTTATGTTCAGGGTGTTGTATGTCTTGTGTTGTGTTACATGGCTGGTGGTGTTTGGTGTCCAGCATGTTTACTAGACATTCCCCTGTCTCACGTTTATTACAGCTATGGATGTCCTAGGTTCCTGTGTGGTTGTGGTGTGTGCTGTGTCCTTTAATGTTGGTGTGGACAGCAGCACTAGTGCACGGGTTCCAGTCAGTGTGTCTGTGGCAGGTAAGTGTGTTATGGGTTTCGCTTACCTGCCAACTCCATATGCTGTATGTGTTCCCCTCTCCTTGCAGCCTGGCCTCAGATAGAGACTCCTGTCTCATGACTGGGATGAACAGGTCGTCTCTTCCCGACTCCTTGGTGAGGGATTATCAGGGCTACTCAGGGCCATAGGTATCCTGGTATGAGCGTCCTACCATCCAGGTCCGCTATACGGTGACGAGTCAGGAGAGGATTAGGGACGCTGTAGGAGGTGACCTGCTCCCTTATTACTCCTTTTGGACAGGCTGATCCCCTTTTACCCTTTGATACTGCACGGTGGGGGGTTTCCCCCCACTCCCCACCGTTGACACCAGTGCAGGAGGATTAGAACCGGTGTCTAAATCACCAGTCCTAAATCATACCTTTGTTTTAAAAGTTACAGGTACGTGTAGCATCTGGTTCTGCAGATAAGCTCAGTTCACTTGAATTGGGATAAACTGCAATGTTAAACCCATAGGCAGCATAAAAGCAAACTAAGGCTGCAGCTATCGATTATTTGATTAATTAAGTATTCTATCGATTAATACAACAATGAATCGAGTACTCTAATAAGAAAAAAAATTAATTAATTTGCGTTTTCCTTTATAAAAACTCATCAGCTCCCCCAATGTTATCATCAAACCCCCTTGCCATCAGCTTTACCCCCAGAAGTGCCATCGGCTTCCCCCCGTGCCATCTTCTTCCCCCCCCCATTGCCATCAGCTTCCCATCACTCTTCCCACAGTGCCATCAGGGTCCGCCCAGTGCCATCAGCTCCCCCCAGTGCCATCAAGCTTCAACCCCGTGCCATCAGCCTCAACCCCAGTGCTATCAGCTGCAACCCCAGTGCCATCAATGTTTTCCCCCATGCCATCAGGCTCTCCCTCCCCCAGTGCCACCATCTCACCCTCCTAGCCATAAGTCCCCAGTGCCAATTAAATAAAATACTTACCTCTCATGTATGGGTGCTGCTGACTCTCCTCAGCTCTTTTATCTTCTTTCTTCACATGCGCACTGGGGTCCTGACGTCACACAGCGTCAGTTCATGGTGCGCGCTTGAAGGGGTTCTCCGGGAATTAAGAAAATAAAAATACTTAAATATTACTCCATTATAAATATATTCCCTAATACCTTTCATTAGTTATAATGGCTCGTTTGTCTGGGGAGCAATCATTAGGAGAAACAAAATGCAGCTGTCCTATTAGTACACAATAAACTGTCTTATTCCACAGCAGGATGAGTTACTTCACAACACTGAGATAAAGAGCTGCCTCATCCTCCTCTCTGATTGACAGGGATTATGATCCTGAATGCAGATAAGATCTTTAGCTGAATCTCTGTTGGTATTGAGTTCATGAGCAGATGTGTCTAATTAGCAGCAGCACTTGTATACAGTCTCCATTACCACAACCCCACATTGCCACAGTCTGTCCTATCCATCCTTTCTGTACCTCATGTCTCCTCATGAACTCCATTCTACAGAGATTCAGGTAAATATCACTGTATTCAGGATCAAAATCCCTGACAAGCAGAGCCAGAGTGGAGGAGGAGGCAGCTTTTTTACCTCAGTTCTGTGAAGTAACTTGTCCTGCTGTCTGATTAGGAACAGGTTTTGTGTGTACTAATAGGACGGCAGCCATTTTGTTTCTCCTAATTATTGCTTCCTAGACAAAAAGAGCCATTATAACTAATGAAAGGTATTTGGGAATATATTTATAATAAAGTAATATTTATGTAGTTTTATTTTCGTCAATGTCCTGATGATGTGTCGGGATCCAGTGCAGTGCGATGCGGGCTGGTGGGTGAAAATTCGATTTGGACCCTTCACCAAATTTTTCAAAAATGTTTTATTCGATCCTAATTAATTTGTCATGAAGCACCTTATAAATCAGCTGTGCATCGCAGAAACATGCATAGCTAGTCCGTTGTGATAGTGAAACACTTATAATGCGTCAGTATTACAGGTAGGTGACAGGCATCACTCTTAGACTCAGTTCACACTTCATTTATTGGTCGGTTACGGGTCAAAAACTGACCAAATAACTGAAATGTGAACTCAGCCTTATAGGTCAATGTTAGCATCAGGTATGATGGATTCGTACAGTGGGCCAAGATTCTACTATAGAGTAAAAAAGCGCTCTCCTTTTACACCGTCTGCTGATTCCACATAGATTGCTAGAGAACCTGTTCTGTTACACGCTGAGACAAGTAGTGGCTCCATGACATAGTGGAGAGGGTGTTATCAGAATTGCTGTGTTCAAATCACAGTTTATTTTTCCCTTCTATCCATCCGTCAGAAGAACAACCCCCCAAAAAATGGATCCTGTATTTTGAGCATCCACCTTCACACAGTCAGTATTTGGTCAGTAATCGATCAGTATTGGTAATGCAAAAAAAAAAAAAAACAGGAGTAGAGTTTTGGACCCACTCCTGCTTTTGGCTTCCAAATCATGATCAAATCCTGATGCAAAATACTGACTGTGTGATAGAGGTCTCATGCCTAATTTGCATGAGTTTTTTGTCCTTTTGCATTTGAAATCGGTTTTATTCAGATTGAAAAAAAGTCCTGTATGCAGGACTTTAATGGCCTCTATCACGCGGCCAGTATTTGGTCAGTTTTTTTCATCAGTGTTTGTTCAGTATTTGTAAGGCAAAAACAGGAGTGGGTCCAAAACAGAGATAACATGTGATGGAAATATTTGCACGCCTTCTATGTTTTGGACCCACTCTTGCTTTTGGCTTCCAAATGATGATCAAATCCTGGTGCTGACCGTGGGATAGAGGCCTTATGGATGCTCCAAAGACAGGATCCGTTGTGTTTTTCATTTTTTGGTTCTTTTGATAGATCAGAAGAAGGGTTAAATAAGCAGTGATGTCAACAAGGCCAAACAGGGACACTAATGGCCCCATCACATGTGGTGAGGGTGGCAATAGCATGAGGAGTCAACATAGTGGCCCAGTCACATAGTGGGGAGGGTGGCAACAGCAAACGAAGTCACCATAGTGGCCCAGTAACAGAGTAAGAGAGGGTTACAACAGCATGAGGAGTCAATATAGCGGCCCAGTCAGAGTGGTGAGCGTGGCTACAGCATGAGGAGTCAACACAGTTGCCCAGTCACAGAGTGGGAAGGTAGGGGGCAATAGCAGTGGCCTTAACAGCACAAGATGCAGGGTGGCAGAAAGAGAAGATGGCAGCAGATGAGTAAGGTGTGTGGCATAAGGCAGGTGGCAGCATCAGAATAGTATCTGAAACACATGGCCAGAAGTAACACAGGACAGGTGAGGGCACAGAACTTGTTCCTGGGCCATGCCAACTAAGTGTGGTGTCAGAGTAGCCCACAAACTCCTGGATGTGGGTGTTTGATGTCAGTTGAGGTGATGTTGAAGACCAAGTCAATCATTCCAGGACCGCTGGATGACATTGGCAGCACTGGCCTGTTGCTGCGGCTGCTGCTACCACCAGCCCTTCTGCTGCTACCCCTTCTTCTGCAGCAACGTTTTTGCCACTGCCGTTCTTTTGGAGAGCCCTGGCACCTCTTTGTTGGGCATACTGTACGGTAACAGTTACTGTATATGTAAAATAAGTTATTCAATGTCAATGTGGACACCCCACTAACAGTTATATTACGCAGGTTATTCACCCCAATTTGAGAATGAAGGTTTAAGAGAATTACTTATCTATTACACAAGGTGGGCACTCCACTAACAGCTATTAACAGGTTATTCACTCCAATTTGAGAATTAAGAATTGCTTATCTATTAACCCCTTAGAGACCCATGACGTACCGGTACGGCATGGTTCCCGAGTCCTTAAGGACCCATGATGTACTGGTACGTCATGTATAGTTCCGATCGCCGCCCGGCGGGCGGTGATCGGAACCTGGTGCCTGCTCAAATCATTGAGCAGGCACCTAGGCTAAATGCTCGGGGGGGTCCCGTGACCCCCCCGTGTCGGCGTTTGCCTCAAACCGCAGGTCAATTCAGACCTGCGGTTTGTGGCTTTTTATGGTGCGGCAGCAGTGCCATTGGGTCCTCATGGGGCTGTGGGGGGGGACCCGATGGCACGGAAGGCAGCGCGATGCCTTCCTGAGGCATCTGCGCTGCCTTCCGGTGAAGAACCTGTGAGATCCAGCCCCCTGGATCTCACAGGTCCCGGAAGCTGTATGAGTAATACACACAGTATTACTCATACAGCCAATGCATTCCAATACAGAAGTATTGGAATGCATTGTAAAGGAATATATCCCCAAAGGTTCAAGTCCCAAAGTGGGACAAAAAATAAAGAGAAAAAAAAAGTTGAAAAAATTTTCCCCCCAAAAAATTACGTTTCAAGTAAAAATAAACAAAAACGTCATTTTCCCCAAATAAAGTTAAAAAAAATTGGTAAAGAGTAGGGGGAAAAAAAAAGTATACATATTAGGTATCGCCGCGTCCGTATCGACCGGCTCTATAAACCAATCACATGACCTAACCCCCTCAGATGAACACCGTAAAAAATAAAAAATAAAAACTGTGCTAAATAAACAATTTTTTGTCACCTTACATCACAAAAAGTACAACAGCAAGCGATCAAAAAGGCGTTTGCCTACCAAAATAGTACCAATCTAACCGTCACCTCATCCCGCAAAAAATGAGCCCCTACCTGAGACAATTGCCCAAAAAATAGAAAAAAAACTATGGCTCAGAATATGGAGACACTAAAACATCATTTTTTCTGTTTTAAAATGTAAAACTTACATAAATAATAAAAAAGTATACATATTTAGTATCGCCGCGTTCGTATTGACCGGCTCTATAAAAATATCACATGACCTAACCACTCAGATGAACACCGTAAAAAATAAAAAATAAAAACTGTGCTAAATAAACCATTTTTTGTCACCTTACATCACAAAAAGTGTAATAGCAAGCGATCAAAAAGTCATATGCACCCCAAAATAGTGCCAATCAACCCATCATCTCATCCCGCAAAAAATGAGACCCTACCTAAGATAATCGTCGAAAAACTGAAAAAACTATGGCTCTCAGAATATGGAGACACTAAAACATGATTTATTTTTTGTTTCAAAAATGATATTATTGTGTAAAACTTACATTAAAAAAAAGTATACATATTAGGTATCACCACGTCCGTATCGACCGGCTCTATAAAAATATCACATGACCTAACCCCTCAGATAAACACCATAAATTTTTTTTAATAAAAACTGTGCTAAATAATCATTTTTTGTCACCTTACATCACAAAAAGTGTAATAGCAAGCGATCAAAAAGTCACACGCACCCAAAATAGTGCCAATAAAACCGTCATCTCATCCCGCAAAAATCATACCCTACCCAAGGTAATCGCCGAAAAAATTATGGCTCTCAGACTATGGAAACACTAAAACATGATTTTTTTTGTTTAAAAAAAGAAATCATTGTGTAAAACTTACATAAATTTAAAAAAAGTATACATATTAGGTATCGCAGGGTCCGTAATAACTTTCTCTATAAAAATATCACATGACCTAACCCTTCAGGTGAATGCCGTAAAAAAATAAAAATAAAAACTGTGTAAAAAAAACAATTTTTTGTGACCTTACATCACAAAAAGTGTAATAGCAAGCGATCAAAAGTCCCACGCACCCCAAAATAGTGCAATATAACCGTCATCTCATCCCGCAAATATTGTACCCTACCCAAAGTAATCGCCCAAAAACTGAAAAAATTATGGCTCTCAGACTATGGAGACACTAAAACATGATTTTTTTTTGTTTAAAAAATGATATTATTGTGTAAAACTTACAAAAATAAATAAAAAGTATACATATTAGGTGTTGCCGCGTCCGTATCGACCGGCTCTATAAAAATATCACATGACCTAACCATTTAGGTGAACACCGTAAAAAATAAAAAATAAAAACTGCTAAATAAACCATTTTTTGTCACCTTAAATCACAAAAAGTGTAATAGCAAGCGATAAAGTCACACGCACCCCAAAATAGTGCCAATCAAACCGTCATCTCATCCCGCAAAAATAATACCCTACCCAAGATAATCGCCCAAAAACTGAAAAAACTATGGCTCTCAGACTATGGAAACACTAAAACTAGATTTTTTTTTGTTTCAAAAATTAAATCATTGTGTAAAACTTACATAAATAAAAAAGTATACATAATAGGTATCGCCGCGTCCGTGACAACCTGGTCTATAAAAATACCACATGATCTAACCTGTCAGATGAATGTTGTAAATAACAAAAAAAAAAAAAACTGTGCCAAAACAGCTATTTCTTGTTACCTTGCCTCACAAAAAGTGTAATATAGAGCAACCAAAAATCATATCTACCCTTAAATAGTGGCAACAAAACTACCACCCTATCCCGTAGTTTCTAAAATGGGGTCACTTTTTTGGAGTTTCTACTGTAAGGGTGCATCAGGGGGGCTTCAAATGGGACATTGTGTCAAAAAACCAGTCCAGCAAAATCTGCCTTCCAAAAACCGTATGGCATTCCTTTCCTTCTGCGCCCTGCCGTGTGCCCATACAGCAGTTTACAACCACATATGGGGTGTTTCTGTAAACTACAGAATCAGAGCCATAAAAATTGAGTTTTGTTTGGCTGTTAATCCTTGCTTTGTAACTGTAAAAAAATTATTAAAATGGAAAATCTTGGAACACCTAAGGGGTTAACAAAGTTTGTGAAATCAGTTTTGAATACCTTGAGGGGTGTAGTTTCTATAATGGTGTCATTTTTGGGTGGTTTCTATTATTTAAGCCTCACAAAGTGACTTCAGATCTGAACTGGTCCTTGAAAAGTGGGATTTGCTTCTATACTTCTAAGCCTTGTAACATCCCCAAAAAATAAAATGTCATTCCCAAAATTATCCAAGCATGAAGTAGACATATGGGGAATGCAGTGGCATAACTACCGGGGAAGCAGGGGAAGCGGCTGCTTCGGGGCCCGGGCTGCCAAGTGTGTTGTGTATAGATGTAGACTTAGCCAGCTATAACAGTAGAAGTCTCATATTTTTTCAGTTAGCAGCAAGGCAGCTCTTATGGTCGTGATACAGAAGGTTGTGGGTTCGAATCCCAGCAGAAACTTTTCTGAAATACAAGCACTGACTCCATATATGGACATACAGGGCGGGACACAGGAAGAGGCTGCATCGCATCGCTATCATGGAGGTAAGTAGAAGTGTTTTTTTTTTTTTTTAATACCCGACTGTTACTGCCATGGGGGAGCGGGAGGCACTTGATACTGGCACATGGGGGGAGGGGGGTTGGCACTTGATACTGGCACGTGGGAGGGGGGGTTTGGCACTTGATACTGGCACATGGGTGGGTTTGGCACTATGATACTGGCACATGGGGGGGGAGGCACTTGATACTGGCACTTTTTTTGGGGGGGATGGCACTAAAAAAGTGAAGAGAGAGGCACTTGATACTGGCACGTGGGTGGGGGGGGTTTGGCACTTGATACTTGCACATGGGTGGGTTTGGCACTATGATACTGGCACATGGGGGGGAGAGGTACTTGATACTGATACTTTTTTTGGGGGGGAGATGGCACTATGATACTGGGACATGGCGGGGGGAAGAGAGAGGCACTTGATACTGGCACATGGGGGGTTGGCACTATGATACTGGGACATGGGGGGTGAGAAGGAGAGAAGCACTTGATACTGGCACATTGGGGGGATGGGAGATGGCACTATGATACTGGAACATGTGGGGGGGGGGAGAGAGGCACTTGATACTGGCACATGATGGGGGCATCTATGGGGACACTTACTGGCACATTGTTGGGGGGCATTATCGGGGACACTAGGCCGGCAGCCTATCAGAGGCCGAACACTAAGGGGCATCTACTGGGGCACTATATAAGGGGCATTTTATACTGGTACATTATGGGGGGCACTAGCAGGAAGGGGGGGAGAGGAGCACTATGGAGAATTTACTGGGGGCACTATATAGGGGTATTTTATACTGGGACATTATGGGGGCACTATGGGGACATTAGCTCAACTGGGGGCATTACAAGGGGGTATTTTTGCACTGTCACATTATAAGGAGAATTATTTCTACTGGGGGGGGCATTATGGTGGGCTTTATTACTCCCCCATGGTATGACCCCCTAGTAGCAGCACCAGCCTCTCCCTGCTCTGCTATTCCTCTGCCCCTTCTCCAAATCCTTATTATGAAATCTTTCTGTGTGGAAGTGGCGTCCGAGATCCCCAAGGGCCAAGTCAAGTAACTGTAAGTTTTCATATGAAATATGTTTATGTTATACACATATAGCATCCACTGTGCCACACTATGTACAGTATACCTCTACACTGTGCCACACAATGTACAGTATACCGCTACACTGTGCCAAAGGAGTGGGGTTTACACAGGAGGAGGGAAGTGCGAAGCGCGCTTGGGGGGCCCTTACAAATATTTGCTGTGGGGCCCAGTCACTTCTAGTTACGCCCCTGGGGGAATGTAAAGTAATAACAATTTTTGTAGGTATTACTATGTATTATAGAAGTAGAGAAATTGAAACTTGGAAATTTGCAAATTTTTCCACATTTTTGGCAAATTTGGTATTACCATTTTACCAGTGTCATGAAGTACAATATGTGACGAAAAAACTATCTCAGAATGGCCTGGATAAGTCAAAGCGGTTTAAAGTTATCACCACATAAAGTGACACTGGTCAGATTTGCAAAAAATGGCCTGGTCCTTAAGGGGAAATATGGCTGTGTCCTTAAGGAGTTAAACTCCTTCACTGTATTTGCAGCTACCACTTCTGCAGGAAGGCTATTCCATGCATCCACTACTCTCTCAGTAAAGTAACACTTCCTGATATTACTTTTAAACCTTTGCCCCTCTAATTTAAAACTATGTCCCCTTGTAGCAGTTTTTCTTCTTTTAAATATTCTCTCCTCTTTTACCTTGTTGATTCCCTTTATGTATTTAAAAGTTTCTATCATATTCCCTCTGTCTCGTCTTTTTTCCAAGCTATACATGTTAAGGTCCTTTAATCTTTCCTGGTAAGTTTTATCCTGCAATCCATGTACTAGTTTAGTAGCTCTTATCTGAACTCTCTCCAAAGTATCAATATCCTTCTGGAGATATGGTCTCCAGTACTGCGCACAATATTCCAAATGAGGTCTCACTAGTGCTCTGTAGAGCGGCATGAGCACCTCCCTCTTTCTACTGGTAATGCCTCTCCCTATACACCCAAGCATTCTGCTAGCATTTCCTGCTGCTCTATGACATTGTCTGCCTACCTTTAAGTCTTCTGAAATAATGACCCCTAAATCCCTTTCCTCAGATACTGAGGTTAGGACTGTATCACTGATTTTATATTCTGCCAGATTTTTGACCATTCCTCTAGTTTTCCTAAATCCTTTTCGATTTTGTGTATCCCTTCAGGAACTTCAACCCTGTTACAAATCTTTGTGTCATCAACAAAAAGACACACCTTACCATCGAGGCCTTCTGCAATTTCGCTGATAAAGAATATAAACATTATGGGTCCCAGAACAGATAGCTAAGGTACCACTGGTTACAAGACCATGGTCTGAATATACTCCATTGACTACAACGCCCCAGAATACCGCTACCCACTACTCAGATAACATGACCACTGATGAAGGTCCACCGTGACCGTAACGTCTGGTCAGAAATATTTTGTTGACGCTTATATATGCCATGGGCAAATGGATGATGCAGAGAGTATGAAATTAACCTCACTTGAATTGCAAAAAATCTCAACCTGAGTGCCTCAATACTTTATTACTTTGATAAACGGCATAACAAGCCCTTGATTGGCACCGGTGACACCCTTGAACAGAGTGCGGAACCTCACTTTACTACAGATAAAAACAATTCCTGTCCCTACGCCCTCTGTCCCTTCTGCTGAAGCTCTCCCTGACTAAGACTGAGCTAAACCACGTGTCATCTGGTGCTCTATAGCGACCGATGACGCGTTCCGGTCAGCCAATCACTGTAATGCCAGTAACCAACATGGTTACGGCATTACAGTGAGGGCCAGTACTTCCCCGCCTGTTTATTGGTTGCGTAGCAGCCAACAAATGTGCAGGGAGGAGACTCGAGCATTGCAATGTTCGGCACATTGCGGTGTTCGGCCATGCATGCTCGCCCAACACTACTGGTACCAGCTTTGGACTTGGGTTCCTGGGGCCCACTAAAGGAAATTATTCTTGAGGTCCAACTTCTATATTATCAATAACGGTTAACAGGTTTGGAAGCACAGAAATAGACCCTGTGACAAGTGATTGGTTCCAAAGGAAAATTGGTTTTTACTCTTGAATCTTTTTGGCCCATTTTGGTATTTGCCTGGGAACACCAGAGAGTAATCTGGTACTCTGGTGTTCCAGTCCAACCCTAACTGGTGTAGTATGTGGCAGCCAAAGGTATGATGAAGAGACATTCTTTTAGTACACATTTGACATACAGATGAAACTCGAAAAATTTGAATATCGTGCAAAGTTCATTTATTTCAGTAATGCAACTTAGGCTACTTTCACACTCGCGTTCGGAGCGGATCCGTCTGGTGTCTGTACAGACGGATCCGCTCCTATAATGCAAACGCTTGCATCCGTTCAGAACGGATCCGTCTGCATAACTGTTTTTTTCAGATCTGATTTTTCACTTTGTGAAAACTCAGATCCGACAGTATATTCTAACACAGAGGCGTTCCCATGGTGATGGGGACGCTTCAAGTTAGAATATACTAAAAGAACTGTGTACATGACTGCCCCCTGCTGCCTGGCAGGTGCTGCCAGGCAGCAGGGGGCAGACCCCCCCTCCCTCCCCTGTATTTAACTCATTGGTGGCCAGTGCGGCCCCCTCCCTCCCTCCCCTGTATTTAACTCATTGGTGGCCAGTGCGGCCGCCCCCCCCTCCCTCCACTGTATTTAACTCATTGGTGGCCAGTGCAGGCAGCCCCCCCTCCCTCCATCCCTTGTATTTAACTCATTGGTGGCCAGTGTGGCCGCCCCCCCCCTCCCTCCCTCCCATGTATTTAACTCATTGGTGGCCAGTGCGGCCGGCCCCCCTCCCTCCCTCCCCTGTATTTAACTCATTGGTGGCCAGTACGTCCGCCCCCCCCCTCCCTCCCCTGTATTTAACTCATTGGTGGCCATTGCGCTCGGCCCCCCCTCCCTCCCCCCTAATTAAAATGACCGACCCCCCCATCATTGGTGGCAGCGGAGAGTTCCGATCGGAGTCCCAGTTTAATCGATGGGACTTCGATCGGTAACCATGGCAACCAGGACGCTACTGCAGTCCTGGCTGCCATGGTTACTTAGCAATTTTAGAAGCATTATACTTACCTGCGATGTCTGTGACCGGCCGGGCGCTCCTCCTACTGGTAAGTGAAAGGTCTGTGCTATAAGCAATGCGCTGCACAGACCTTTCACTTACCAGTAGGAGGAGCGCCCGGCCGGTCACAGACATCGCAGGTAAGTATAATGCTTCTAAAATTGCTAAGTAACCATGGCAGCCAGGACTGCAGTAGCGTCCTGGTTGCCATGGTTACCGATCGGAGTCCCAGCAATTAAACTGGGACTCCGATCGGAACTCTCCGCTGCCACCAATGATGGGGGCTCGGTCATTTTAATTAGGGGGGGAGGGAGGGGGGGTCGGCCGCACTGGCCACCAATGAGTTAAATACAGGGGGGAGGGAGGGGGGGCCGGCCGCACTGGCCACCAATGAGTAAAATACAAGGGAGGGAGGGGGGGTTGGCCGCACTGGCCACCAATGAGCTAAATACAGGAGAGGGGGGGGCCAGCCGCACTGGCCACCAATGAGGTAAATACAAGGGAGGGAGGGGGGGCGGCCGCACTGGCCACCAATGAGTTAAATACAGGGGTGGGTCTGCCCCCTGCTGCCTGGCAGCACCTGCCAGGCAGCAGGGGGCAGTCATGTACACAGTTCTTTTAGTATATTCTAACTTGAAGCGTCCCCATCACCATGGGAACGCCTCTGTGTTAGAATATACTGTCGGATCTGAGTTTCACGATCTAACTCAAATTCGATGGTATATTCTAACATAGAGGCGTTCCCATGGTGATGGGGATGCTTCAAGTTAAAATATACCATCGGATTGGAGAAAACTCCGATCTGATGGTATATTAATAGGGACTCCTGACTTTACATAGAAAGTCAATGGGGGACGGATCCGTTTGCAATTGCACTATATTGTGTCAATGTCAAACGGATCCGTCCCCATTGACTTGCATTGTAAGTCTGGACGGATCCGTTTGGCTCCGCACGGCCAGGCGGACACCAAAACGCTGCAAGCTGCGTTCGGGTGTCCGCCTGCTGAGCGGAGCGGAGGCTAAACGGTGCCAAACTGATGCATTCTGAGCGGATCCGCATCCACTCAGAATGCATTGGGGCTGTACGGATCCTTTCAGGGCCGCTTGTGAGAGCCTTCAAACGGAACTTACAAGCGGAACCCCGAAAAGTGTGAAAGTAGCCAAGGTGAAACTAAAATATGAGATAAACTCATTACATGCAAAGTGAGATATTTCAAGCCTTTATTTGTTATAATTTGGATGATTATGGCTTATATATTATGAAACCCCAAAGTCTTAATTTTGAGGTACCCTTTGCTCATGGGGTATGGATTAATTAGCTGACTAGAGTGTGAAACTTTGAGCCTAAAACACTGAACCTTTTCACAATATTCTAATTTTAAGCTGCATTAATGCAATTTATTTTAATTTGCATTACTGAAATAAATGACTTTTGCACGATATTCTAATTTTTTGAGTTTCACCTGTATATGCTTGGGAGTATTTCCTGGCGTCTGCTCTGGATATTCATCCCAAAGGTGGTGTTAACCTAGATTAAGTAGAATTTGGGGCTGGATGAATGGCCTTTGTCTGGGCAAAGATACATTTTCAGTTGCATGCTATTGATACGAGTAGATCCATTGACAGTCAAGTTTCCCCTGGGGTACAATGCTTTTGACAGAAAGCATGTGCACTATTCTTGGTGTAAATAATACTGGGACCCAGCATGAGACAAATGTGAACAGAACCTTATTTCTTGCTTTTAGTCGGCTAGAATGTATAAATTGTATCTAATCACATAGTGTTTCTAATTATTTTCTATATGCGAGGACTTTGTAGGACAGAGCGAAAACAAATCTTCCACCGTAACAAATGTCTTCTTGATTGCTAGAGTATATTTCTTGAATAATGATTTACCTACCGTATTCCAGACCTGCCAACACTAACTTTAATTTCCCCACCTCATGTCAATGGTAAAGAGCACAGGACACCTGAGAGCCCTGGTTACTATGACACCCTGTAAAAAGATGGACTACTCTGGGCCTGCATCAAATCAGTGACTGGTTTGCTTATTTCCCAGCCAATACGTCTCCTCTTAGGCTGTCATACAATTATGTTCTCTTTCTCACTCCAGCACAGTGCACGACACATCTAACCTGTGACTAATTGGGTACAAATTCTATCTGCCATTTCCCAAACCCTGAAATACAAGTCTGTGCTCAACAAGAACCCTTTTACTTAACGAGCAGTTATGTGAAGTTAATGACCTATGATGAGGTGACATTAATATGCTGTTGATGACAAGAAAATACAGATCTAGGCATATTCGAAAGCCAAATGCAGCACAACGCTCCGACAGGATGCAACGCAACCTTGTTTACAGGGCGAAAAGGTCAATTAGGATAATAAAAAAGTCAATTTAATTAGCAATACAGGCTGCTAATTTTAGATGTTATTGTTATGTAGTCTTGAGGCGAGCATAAAATGTAATTTCTAATCACCATAAAATGGTATGTAAATATATAAAATGAATACAGTGACAAACAGACTTTCAATTAAATTATCTTTTGCTATAGCTATATGTGTATATATATATATATATATATATATACACAGTAAGGCTGCATTCACACGTCTGTGGAGCACGGTCCGTGTGGTACCAGCCGGGATTTCTTCAGAGTGCAGGAGCGCACGGCGTCACTGGTTGCTATGACGCCGTGCGCTTCCTGCTGCTGCTGCAGTACAGTAATACACTGGTATGATCTATATGATCTATATGATCACACGGCGTCATAGCAACCAGTGACACCGTGCGCTCCTGCACTCTGAAGAAATCCAGGCCCGTATCACATGGACCGTGTTCCACGGACGTGTGAATGCAGCCTAAGGAACCGAAGTATTAAAACACCCTGCGATTTTGCAAGTTCTCCCACTTAGAAATCATGGAGGGGTCTGAAATTCACATTGTAGGTGCATTCCCACTCTGAGAGACAGAATAAATAAATAAAAAAAATCATGAAATCACATTGCATGATTTGCAAAGAATTTATTTGTCTTGCACTGCTGAACATAAGTATTTGAACACCTGAGAAACTGCAAGAATTCTGTCTCTCAAAGACCTGTTACTGTGCCTTTAAAAAGTCCATCTCTACTCCACTCATTAATCTAACTTAGTAGCACTTGTCTGAGCTTTTTAACCCCTTAGTGACCACCCATACGTGTTTTTACGGCGGTCACTAAGGGGCCTTAGGCTGGGCTGCCTCGTTTTTACGGCGGCCCAGTTTAAGCGCTGTACGGCTCCCCCGTGCAGCGGGGAGCACGGACCTGGCTCTCACATGAGAGCCGGGTCCCTGCTCTAACAGCCCGGAACGGCAGGAGTGCCGATCCGGCTGTTTAACCCTTTACATGCCGGGCGCAATGGCGCCCGCTGCATGTAAAGTGGTGACAGAGGGAGCGGACTCCCTCTGTCTCCCATCAGCACCCCGAAAATGCGATCGCGGGGTGCTGATGTGCTGGGAAGCTTACCTTGCTTCCGATCAGGGCCCCGAGCCTTTCTTCCGTTACTTCCAGCAGGCTGTGCCTCTCTGGCGCAGCCTGCTGGTCAATGTTCGAATAGCATTGCTATTGAAATGCAATGCATTATAGAGATAATGCATTACATTTTAAAAGCAATCAAAATACTGTATATTATAGTCCCCTTGTGGGACTATTAAGTAGTAAAAAAAATAGAAAAAAAATACACATTTATTAAATAAAAAAAATTCCATAAAATAAAAAAATATGTTTTTTTTTCCATTGAAAATACGCTTTTCAATGAAAAAAATTGCAAAAAGAAAATATCCCCCATATGTTTGGTATTGCCGCGTCCGTAATGACCGGGACTACATAAATATTACATAAATTATCCCCTATGGTGAACGCCGTAACAAATAAAAAATAAAAAAAGACAGAATTTCAAATTTATTCTTAGTTTCCACCGAAAAAAAACGTAATAACAAGCGATCAAAAAGCGGCATTTACTCCAAAACCATACCAATGAAAAATACAAGTCGTCTTTCAAAAATCAAGCCCTCACACAATTCCATATAAAAAAATAAAAAAAAGTTATGGGTCTTGTGAAGTGGCAATGCAAAATTATTTTTTGGGTTAATAAAAGGTGTTTTATTGCACAAAAAGTAGTAAAACGTAAACAAAATTATAAGTATTTAGTATCACTGTAATCGTACTGACCCAGAGAATAAAGATATTATGTTATTTGTACCGAAAAATGAACGCCAAAAAATGTATAATGTAAAAACGCAGTGGCAGTATTGCTATTTTTCCCTATCTCCCTCCCAGAAAGAGTTAATAAAAGTTAATCAGAAAGTTATGTGTACCCCAAAATGGCACCATTAAAAACTACAACTTGTCCCGTAAAAAACAAGCCCTCATAAAGCTATATAGATGAAAAAATAAAAAAGTTATAGCTCTTGGAACGAGACCATAAAAAAAGGAAGAAAAACGCTTGGTCATAAAGGCCCAAACAGGCTTGGTCACTAAGGGGTTAAAGACCCCTGTCCACGCCACAGTCAGTCAGACGCCAACTACTACCATGGGCAAGACCAAAGAGCTGTCAAAAGACACCAGAGACAAAATTGTAGACCTCCACAAGGCTGGAAAGGACTACGGGGCAATTGCCAAGCAGCTTGGTGAAAATATATTAACTGTTGGAGCAATTGTTCGAAAATGGAAGAGGCTAAAGACGACTGTCAGTCTCCCTCGGGCTGGAGCTCCTTGCAAGATCTCACCTCGTGGGGTATCACTGATGATAAGAAAGGTGAGGACTGAGCCCAGAACTACAAGGGAGGAGCTGGTCAATAACATGAAGAGAGCTGGGACCACAGTTTCAAAGGTCACTGTCGGTAGAACACTACGCTGTCATGGTTTCAAATCATGCATTGCACGGAAGGTTCCCCCGCTCAAGTCATCACATGTCCAGGTCCGTCTGAAGTTTGCCAATGACCATCTGGATGATCCAGAGGATGCATGGGAGAAATTCATGTGGTCAGATGAGACCAAAGTAGAACTTTGTGGTCTAAACTTCACTCGTCGTGTTTGGAGGAAAAGAAGAACACTATCCCTACTGTGAATCATGGGGGTGGTAAAATCATGCTTTGTGGGGTGATTTTCTGCGACGGGGACAGGACGACTGCATTGTATTAAGGAGAGGAGGAATGGGGCCATTTATTGTGAGATTTTGACCAACAGCCTCCTTCCCTCAGTCAGGGCATTAAAGATGGGCCGTGGCTGGGTCTTCCAACATGACAACGACCCGAAGCACACAGCCAGGATAACCAAGTAGTGGCTCCATAAGAAGCATATCAAGGTTCTTGAGTGGCCTAGCCAGCGTCCAGACCTAAATCCAATAGAACATCTTTGGAGAGAGCTGTAACTCCTTGTTGCTTAGCGACAGCCCTGAAACCTGACAGATCTAGAGGAGATCTGTGTGAAGGAGTGGGCCAAAATCCCTGTTGCAGTGTGTGCAAACCTGGTCAAGAACTACAGAAAACGTTTGACCTCTGTAATTGCAAACAAAGGCTTCTGTACCATATATTAACACAGATTTTCTCAGGTGTTCAAATACTTATGTTCAGCAGTGCAAGACAAATAAATTCTTTAAAAATCATACAAATGTGATTTCCTGAATTTATTTATTTTTTATTCTGTCTCTCAGAGTGGGAATGCACCTACAATGTGAATTTCAGTGGGAGAACTTGCAAAATCGCAGGGTGTTCAAATACTTCTGTTCCTCACTGTATATATATATATATTTGTGGTCAAGGCTAAATACGAAACTTGGGCAGCGTGCCTGCCTGGAACCTAACCGGCTGAGGTGTGCCTGGAGCCGGGTATGAGAGTAGCCTAAAAGGGGGCTACCCTAAGGAGGACCCTTGAAATGAAGGGAATGGGTGGGTGGGACCAAGAACCGGAACGCCCACTGTGATGAGGTAAGTGGGGGTTTAAATAGGCTCAAGCCCCTCCCACAAATGCAGGCTGAACCTCAGCCTTACCAACTTGTGGTCAAGGCTAAATACGAAACTTGGGCAGCGTGCCTGCCTGGAACCTAACCGGCTGAGGTGTGCCTGGAGCCGGGTATGAGAGTAGCCTAAAAGGGGGCAAAATGACAACAAAATAGTTAAGGTGTAAGACTTTATTACCTTATAACACCAAAGACCGAAATGCCTGCGAAATCTCCACCTGCGGGTTAGGTATGTATCTGGTGAAGCAAGACGAACGCCATCTCCCCATCTTTCGGATGACGTGGGCGGGGACCCCCTGCCGGGAAGCCGCGGAGGCTGCCCCAATGCGGAAGGAATGACCGGATATTGCTCCTGAGTCCAACCCTAAGCCAGCAGCCACCGTGCGGATGTGGCTGATGAATTGCGCCGTGGTGAGAGCTCCCTTCAGATGGGGTAGCAGAGGGCTGTGAGGTGGCGCATCCCGGAGGGCGAGGATGAGCTGGTCAAATACCTGTAACGGGCACCATTCATTCCTAGTGGGAAAAAACTGGACCTCCACCGGGGGGCCTGTTTGACTGGTTTTGGAGATAATTATCTTCAGCGCGTAATGGTCAACCACCCTCACCAGCTGCTCTCGGTGCAGGCTGCACCGTCCCGCCGTGCTGCACCGTCCCGCCGTGCTGCACGTGAACTCGCCTGGCCTAAGGAAGCCGTAAAAAGCTAAGTACATGGCAGCTGGAAAAGGGCCCAAAAGGAGCACCATCCAGGGCTGAAGATAATTTCCGGAACATCTCTCCCGTGACGCCCTGCCTGCGGGACGAGGGATTGGACCCACCCTTCTGGACCCCTCGTAAGGTGGCCTTGACTGCATGCGCAGAAAAAATGGATCCGCCCCCTGGGTTGCGGAGCATGGTGTGGTGTTGGACGCCTGCTAGGTACAACTTAATGGTGTTGTAGGAGAGGTGTAACTGGTGGTGGCAATGGGCGATGAAGGCCATGATGTAAGGAATGTCCGCCAGGCCCGCCTGCGGGTGCAGACGTGAAAACTCCTGGAAGGTTTTCAGGCCTGAAAGGTAGTTCCTGGCCGTGTTTGGGGCAAGGGACTGCTGCGCCAGGTCCCTTGCTGACGAGACGAGCAAGCCTAGTCCATTGACAGGGAACTGAAAGGCGGGGTGGGATATCTGCGTGGCTCGGCCTCCGGCATGACCTGGAAGAAGAGTTCAAAATTAAACCTAGACAGTGCGTCGGCTGCTACATTCCTCTCCCCCGGGATGTGGCTACAATGCACATGGAAGTTATGTGACAGGGCCAGCCAAACCAGCTGGCGCAACAGCGCCATGATCTTGGGGGACTTGGCCCTGCCCTTGGCCAAGATGTCGACCAAGGCCTGGTTATCTGTCACAAACATCACCGGCAAGTTAGCCCAGAGGTGGCCCCATGCCTGAGCAGCTGCCACGATGGGGTATAATTCCAACAGAGAGGAGGTGCGGATGGATTCAGCCTCCTCTAAGATGGTACTGGGCCAACGATCCGCTAGCCACTGGGAACCCCAAATGGCAGCGTAGCCGCAAGATGCAGCTGCGTCTGAAAAAATGGTCGGGCAGGAGGAAGACCAAGGTGACACGAAAAAGGAGACGCCGTTCCATCGGGACAGGAACAACTCCCACATGGCCAGGTCTGCCATGGCCTGGCCGTCCAAACGGATGATGCTGTCCTGTTCGGGTGCTGAGGGAAGAAGCTGGAGCAGCCTTGACACAAAGGTTCTTCCCTGGGGCATAATCCTGGAGGCAAAGTTGAGCCGCCCCAGAAGAGACTGCAACTCGACTCTAGTGAGGCATCCCGTGGCTGCCGCATGGGAAATGACCTCCCGACACTGAGTGAGTTTCTCCTCCGGTAGGCTGGCTTGCAACAGAACCGAATCCAGGACGATGCCCAAGAATGAGACCCTCGTGGCAGGACCCTCAGTCTTTGACTCCGCGATCGGAACAGCCAGACTGGCGAACAATCCGAGGAGGATGGTGAGTATGCTGGACCCGCCCTGCGGATCCTCGACAACCAGAAAATCGTCGAGGTAGTGGATGACCGACCGGAGGCCCCCGTGATGGATCAGGATCCAATGCAGCGCCTTGACCAGCTGGTCGAATAACCACGGGCTACTCTTGGATCCAAACGTGAGCCTGTTGGCGAAAAAATACTGGCCGGCCCACTCAATGCCGTAGAATTGCCATAACTGCGGCAGGATGGGCAGGAGTTTAAATGCATCCGCAATGTCAACCTTTGCCAGCCAAGCGCCCCTACCATGTGACAGGATGGCCTGGATGGCGTCGTCCACCGAGGAATAACGCATGGAAAATTCCTCTGAGGGAATCAGAGAATTAAGGCTTGGAATACCGGACACATGAGGGGCGGACAGATCATAAATTAATCTTTTTTTATTAGTGTTCTTTTTTGCCACTAACCCGATGGGGTTAATGCGCCATGAGGAAAACGGGATGCGTGGGAACGGGCCTATGAGGAACCCCTTGGAAACTTCCGACTGGAGCAACTCGCTAGTTGCTGGAGGGTCCAGGGTGGCGGACAGCAGATTCCTGCCCTGCCAGGGCACCTGCGGCAGGGTGATGAGCCCTGTGTGGAACCCCTGGCGGAAGCCTGCCAACAGGAACGCCACGAAGTCTTGATCGTGGTGATCATGAAGGAGTGCCGCCAAGAGGTCCACGTTGATTTCCGCTAGTCAGGAACCTTTGGAAGATTTCTTTGGGCAGGCGGACCGTGGGTGAGCCCTGAAGCACAGGGAGCAGACGTGGAGTGACCTGCAGCTGGCATATGAGCACCCCCCTGAATTAAAGTTATTACAGACCTGGCTCTTCCCCAGGTAGACAATAGGTCTGCCGAGCTTGTCTGTGGAGGGGTTGGATGGAAATGACCCGGAGGTCCCCGGGATGGCCCTGTCCTGAGGCGGGTGCGCGGTATTGGGGCACCACTCTGAGGAGTGGAAAATCGACTGACACGTCGCACAGTTGGGAGCCCTGAGGCCAGCGAAGTGACGGCAGAAGAGCTCGGTGTCAATCAAGGACCAGCTGGTGACATACTGGAACTGGGCCAGAGCTGCCGCCGCCTTAGCTGCAAAGGAACGGTGGTAGTCATAGAAGGCCGACCCACCATACTTGTGCCCTAGGTCAGTGACCAGGTACAAATAGCTGTCAAGCTCCTCTCTTCTCTCCGGCTGTGCGGTGCAGACGATGTCCCTGAAGAGGCTGAAGGCCAGGACAAATTCCGGAATGGACAACTTGCGGTTGAGCCGCGAATCCTTGGCCCGAAGGACCACCGACACATCGCCACAGTTGATGACCCGGTTCTCGGGAACATCTTGAGCGGCAATGAGGATTGATGCCAGATTGACATCTTTCCCTGCCAGGATGTCTCTCTTAAGGTTATCAGGAATGAAGTGAGAGGGGACACATGTGGAATGGGTCTTGGCGTACCTGTAGCCAGCCAGCCTGATGTAGAGGGAGTCATCAGCGGAACGGGAGCCGGGGGTACAACGGGTGGCCGGGATTCGAGCTCCGAAACCCTTGCCCGCACATCCGCCACCGAGTCCACCAAGGAATTCAGGGTCGCCTGTAGCTGCACCAGGGACAAATGGATGGCCGACGCCTCTGGCTGCACTGTTGTGGTGCTGGGGCTGGTCATGAGCAGTTTGTATAGCTCTGCCTTTCTTGCGGTGGCCGGATGTGGAATGCCTCTTCGGTTCAACTCGGCCAACAGTTTTGGGATGGTCCAACTCCGAAGGGATGAGGGACCCGCTTGGCTTGACATGATTGAGCCGGAGATGGAAAGGCCGTCCTCCATGTCCGAGGCTCGAGACATGGCAGAGCAGCTAAACAAAAATACAAGGAATAACAAAATAAAAGGAAAAAAAAAAAAAACGAGGGTGACGATGTACTGGAATTTGGACTGGTGCACGACAGAGAGACACGTACCGGTAACGGAATTCACGAGACGGCTCAGTCGAACCTGGCCTAACCGAACAGACGAAGACAATTAACGCGTGGTTATGACTTGACTGGGACCGAGGTGGTGCCAGTGCGAACTTACCTGAACAGGACCGAAAGGAACGGAGAACTGGGAACAAACTTCTGTAAATAAAGCACAGGCAAAAAAAAACATTTGAAAGTGCAGAGGACACGGGTGCCCACCAACCTGCGGAACCAGGCGAACTGGCCAGGCTGGGGCTCACCCTAAGGCCAAGTGACCATCCGAGCGCATCGGATCGAACACCTGACCGAAAAGAGAGCCGCCTGAGCGTACCAGGCGGTTTGACAGGAGAGAAGGCGCGTAGCCATGAAATAGAGGCTGCGCGTAGCAGCGGCCCGCGAAGGGCAGTGGTAAGCCATAACCTAGGAGTTACGGAAAGCAAGAATGACTCGGGGAGAAGCCGAGGACAGCCCCTTTGGAAGACTTGAAAGCCGAAGGACAGGTGCGTGAACCCGTGTGATAGACAAGAAAAACATGAAGACCTGGGCGTACCAGGAGTGAACCGAGCCCCGGGCGTACCAGGGAAGAAGGAGGTGCCACCAACCGCGACCGGACACCTGACTGTGACCGGCCGACAATGACTTGGCAACACGAAAAAACCCGGTGGCCTGGGCGAAACCAGGAAGACCAGACACCCTGGCCGTAACCAGGTGCCCGAGGTGGGGCCAGATCGGTCCTACGTGGGACACCTATCCTTGTCCAACCGAGAAAATTAAATAATTCTTTTTTTTTTTTTTTTTTATTAAAAGGGGGTTAGTCGGTGTCGACTATATGGCGGGTTTGTGCCGCAAATACATATATATTTATATTATATATATATATATTTTTATTTATTTATTTATTTATTTTTTCGGGTTGATGACCCGACTATATGGCGGGTTTGTGCTGTAAATACTCACATATACCTTTTTTTTTTTTTTTTTTTTTATTATTTATTACAATTTTTTTTTTCTTTTTTTGCGGACTATATGGCAGGTTTACCAACGTACTTATCCCCTTTTTTTTTTTTTTTTTTTATATAGACCCTGTGGCGGGTTTACTGCACACACTGATACCAATTGCTTATTTCATTTATGTGAATTATTCCTTTACTATCCCCTCCTTTCTTCCCCCCCTCCCCGTCTGGCCTGGCTGCCCGTGAGCCCGCGCCCAGCGTGGAACGCAAGCTGACATTGCAGCCAGGGAGACCGGCAGGGGGCGGGTGACGTCACAGAAGCGCCGGAAGAGGAGTGCGTTCCAGGCTGGAACGCACGCCTATGTGCACCGGCTTCCATGCCGCACCCGGGGTGCAGCCTTGCCCAGGAACCCAACCCCCCCCCCCTTCCCCGATGAACGGGTATCCGCCGACAGGCGCTGATTTGTCCCTGCTGCCGCCAGAAAGCAAGTGGAGCGGGCGGGGACCGGAACCAGGAAGTACGTGCGTTCCACCCTGGAACGCACGCCTTCCTGCGCCGTGCCGGGAACCAGGTGAGCCGGCCAGACCAGGGAAAAGCACCTCCCCCGTCTCCAGCATGACGAGCCGACCGGCTGCCGGGTGCGCTACCTGACGCCATACCGCCAGGAACACAGGGAGACGAGTGGAGGAGGAGGGGAGCCGGAAGCCCGTGCGCTCCACGCTGGAACGCACCGGCAGCATGAGGCGGAGGGAGGGTGCCAGACCGCCGCAGTCCTTGCCCTGCGAAAGAGCCCCCCCCTCCCCTACTTACCACCAGGAGACACGAACTCTGCAAGAGGCGACCGTAGGTACCAGGAAACACACGCACACTAGCCAGTGAATAACCAAGAACCGGAACGCCCACTGTGATGAGGTAAGTGGGGGTTTAAATAGGCTCAAGCCCCTCCCACAAATGCAGGCTGAACCTCAGCCTTACCAACATATATATGCAGGTCCACTGCCTAGACTGCGTCAATTGCCGCTATATGTGCAAGGGTGGATCCTTTGTGCATCCTGGCACTGGGGAAATATATCCGATTCGTTTCCATCTCACATGTAGTTCAGAATATGTAATATATGTTCTATCATGTCCATGCAACATGTTGTATGTTGGAGAAACCTCCCCGGTAGAGTTGAGCGAACACCTGGATGTTCGGGTTCTAGAAGTTCGGCCGAACTTCCCGGAAATGTTCGGGTTCTGGATCTGAACCCGACCCAAATTTCGTCCCGAACCCCATTGAAGTCAATGGGGACCCGAACTTTTCGGCACTAAAAAGGCTGTAAAACAGCCCAGGAAAGAGCTAGAGGGCTGCAAAAGGCAGCAACGTGTAGGTAAATCCCCTGCAAACAAATGTGGATAGGAAAATGAATAAAAATAAAAATAAAATCAATAAAAATTAACCAATATCAATTGGAGAGAGGTCCCATAGCAGAGAATCTGGCTTCACATCAGCAGAGAATCAGTCTCTTCATGCCATAGCAGAGAATCTGGCTTCACATCACCCACCACTGTAACAGTCCATTGTCATATATTTAGGCCCCGGCACCCAGGCAGAGGAGAGAGGTCCCATAACAGAGAATCTGGCTTCATGTTAGCAGAGAATCAGTCTTCATGTCATAGCAGAGAATCAGGCTTCACGTCACCCACCACTGGAAAAGGTCACTGTCAGATATTTTTAGGCCCCGACACCCAGACAGAGGAGAGAGGTCCCATAACAGAGATTCAGGCTTCATGTCATAGCAGAGAATCAGGCTTCACGTCACCCACCACTGAAACAGTCCATTGTCACATATTTAGGCCCAGGCAGAGGAGAGAGGTCCCATAACAGAAATTCAGGCTTCATGTCAGCAGAGAATCAGTCTTCATGTCATAGCAGAGAATCAGGTTTCACATCACCCACCACTGGAACAAGCCACTGTCAAATATTTAGGCCCAGGCAACCAGGCAGAGGAGAGAGGTCCCGTAACAGAGAATCTGGCTTCATGTTAGCAGAGAATCAGTCTGCATGTCCTAGCAGAGAATCATGCTTTACGTCACCCAACACTGGAACAGTCCATTGTCAGATATTTAGGCCCAGGCCCCCAGGCAGAGGAGAGAGGTCCCGTAACAGAGAATCTGGCTTCATGTCAGCAGAGAATCAGTCTGCATGTCAGAGCAGAGAATCAGGCTTTACGTCACCCAACACTGGAACAGTCCATTGTCAGATATTTAGGCCCAGGCCCCCAGGCAGAGGAGAGAGGTCCCGTAACAGAGAATCGGACTTCATGTCAGCAGAGAATCAGTCTGCATGTCCTAGCAGAGAATCATGCTTTACGTCACCCAACACTGGAACAGTCCATTGTCAGATATTTAGGCCCAGGCACCCAGACAGAGGAGAGAGGTCCCGTAACAGAGAATCTGGCTTCATGTCAGCAGAGAATCAGTCTGCATGTCCTAGCAGAGAATCATGCTTTACGTCACCCAACACTGGAACAGTCCATTGTCAGATATTTAGGCCCAGGCACCCAGGCAGAGGAGAGAGGTCCCGTAACAGAGAATCTGGCTTCATGTCAGCAGAGAATCAGTCTGCATGTCCTAGCAGAGAATCATGCTTTACGTCACCCAACACTGGAACAGTCCATTGTCAGATATTTAGGCCCAGGCAGAGGAGAGAGGTCCCGTAACAGAGAATCTGGCTTCATGTCAGCAGAGAATCAGTCTGCATGTCATAGCAGAGAATCAGGCTTTACGTCACGCAACACTGGAACAGTCCATTGTCAGATATTTAGGCCCAGGCCCCCAGGCAGAGGAGAGAGGTCCCGTAAGAGAGAATCGGACTTCATGTCAGCAGAGAATCAGTCTGCATGTCCTAGCAGAGAATCATGCTTTACGTCACCCAACACTGGAACAGTCCATTGTCAGATATTTAGGACCAGGCACCCAGGCAGAGGAGAGAGGTCCCGTAACAGAGAATCTGGCTTCATGTCAGCAGAGAATCAGTCTTCATGTCATAGCAGAGAATCAGGCTTCACGTCACCCACCACTGGAACAGGCCACTGTCAGATATTTTTAGGCCCCGACACCCAGACAGAGGAGAGAGGTCCCATAACAGAGATTCAGGCTTCATGTCAGCAGAGAATCAGTCTTCATGTCATAGCAGAGAATCAGGCTTCACGTCACCCACCACTGGAACAGGCCACTGTCACATATTTAGGCCCAGGCACCCAGGCAGAGGAGAGAGGTCCCATAACAGAGATTCAGGCTTCATGTCAGCAGAGAATCAGTCTTCATGTCATAGCAGAGAATCAGGCTTCATGTCACCCACCACTGGAACAGGCCTCTGTCAGATATTTTTAGGCCCCGGCACCCAGACAGAGGAGAGGTTCGATCAACTTTGGGTTGCCCCGCAATATAATGGTAAAATGAAAATAAAAATAGGATTGAATGAGGAAGTGCCCTGGAGTACAATAATATATTGTTAAGGGGAGGTAGTTAATGTCTAATCTGCACAAGGGATGGACAGGTCCTGTGGGATCCATGCCTGGTTCATTTTTATGAATGTCAGCTTGTCCACATTGGCTGTAGACAGGCGGCTGCGTTTGTCTGTAATGACGCCCCCTGCCATGCTGAATACACGTTCAGACAAAACTCTGGCCGCCGGGCAGGCCAGCACCTCCAAGGCATAAAAGGCTAGCTCTGGCCACATGGACAATTTGGATACCCAGAAGTTGAATGGGGCCGAACCATCAGTCAGTACGTGGAGGGGTGTGCACAGGTACTGTTCCACCATGTTATTGAAATGTTGCCTCCTACTAACACGTTCCGTATCAGGTGGTGGTGCAGTTAGCTGTGGCGTGGTGACAAAACTTTTCCACATCTCTGCCATGCTAACCCTGCCCTCAGAGGAGCTGGCCGTGACACAGCTGCGTTGGCGACCTCTTGCTCCTCCTCTGCCTTCGCCTTGGGCTTCCACTTGTTCCCCTGTGACATTTGGGAATGCTCTCAGTAGCGCATCTACCAACGTGCGCTTGTACTCGCGCATCTTACTATCACGCTCCAGTGCATGAAGTAAGGTGGGCACATTGTCTTTGTACCGTAGATCCAGCAGGGTGGCAACCCAGTAGTCCGCACACGTTAAAATGTGGGCAACTCTGCTGTCATTGCGCAGGCACTGCAGCATGCAGTCGCTCATGTGTGCCAGGCTGCCCAGAGGTAAGGACAAGCTGTCCTCTGTGGGAGGCGTATCGTCATCGTCCTGCGTTTCCCCCCAGCTACGCACCAGTGATGGGCCCGAGCTGCGTTGGGTGCCAGCCCGCTGTGAACCTGATTCATCCTCATCCTCCTCCACCTCCTCCTTATCCTCATCCTCCTCGTCCTCCAGTAGTGGGCCCTGTCTGGCCACATTTGTACCTGGCCTCTGCTGTTGCAAAAAACCTCCCTCTGAGTCACTTCGAAGAGACTGGCCTGAAAGTGCTAAAAATGACCCCTCTTCCTCCTCCTTCTCCTGGGCCACCTCCTCTTCCATCATCACCCTAAGTGTTTTCTCAAGGAGACATAGAAGTGGTACTGTAACGCTGATAACGGCGTCATCGCCACTTGCCATGTTGGTGGAGTACTCGAAACAGCGCAACAGGGCACACAGGTCTCGCATGGAGGCCCAGTCATTGGTGGTGAAGTGGTGCTGTTCCGCAGTGCGACTGACCCGTGCGTTCTGCAGCTGAAACTCCATTATGGCCTGCTGCTGCTCGCACAGTCTGTCCAGCATGTGCAAGGTGGAGTTCCACCTGGTGGGCACGTCGCATATGAGGCCTTGAGCGGTAAGGCCGAAGTTACGCTGTAGCGCAGACAGGCGAGCAGCGGCAGGATGTGAACGCCGGAAGCGCGAACAGACGGCCCGCACTTTATGCAGCAGCTCTGACATGTCGGGGTAGTTGTGAATGAACTTCTGCACCACCAAATTCAGCACATGCGCCAGGCAATTGATGTGCGTCAAACTGGCTAGTCCCAGAGCTGCAACGAGATTTCGCCCATAATCGCACACCACCAGGCCGGGCTTGAGGCTCACCGGCAGCAACCACTAATCGGTCTGTTGTTCTATACCCCCCACAACTCCTGTGCGGTGTGGGGCCTGTCCCCCAAACATATGAGTTTCAGAACGGCCTGCTGACGTTTACCCCGGGCTGTGCTGAAGTTGGTGGTGAAGGTGTGTGGCTGACTGGATGAGCAGGTGGAAGAAGAGGAGGAGGAAGCTGAGTAGGAGGAAGAGGAGACAGGAGGCAAAGAATGTTGCCCTGCGATCCTTGGCGGCGGAAGGACGTGCGCCAAACAGCTCTCCACCTGGGGCCCAGCCGCCACTACATTTACCCAGTGTGCAGTTAGGGAGATATAGCGTCCCTGGCCGTGCTTACTGGTCCACGTATCTGTGGTTAGGTGGACCTTGCCACAGATGGCGTTGCGCAGTGCACACTTGATTTTATCGGATACTTGGTTGTGCAGGGAAGGCACGGCTCTCTTGGAGAAGTAGTGCCGGCTGGGAACAACATACTGTGGGACAGCAAGCGACATGAGCTGTTTGAAGCTGTCTGTGTCCACCAGCCTAAACAGCATTTCATAGGCCAGTAGTTTAGAAATGCTGGCATTCAGGGCCAGGGATCGAGGGTGGCTAGGTGGGAATTTACGCTTTCTCTCAAATGTTTGTGAGATGGAGAGCTGAACGCTGCCGTGTGACATGGTTGAGATGCTTGGTGACGCAGGTGGTGGTGTTGGTGGTACATCCCATGTTTGCTGGGCGGCAGGTGCCAACGTTCCTCCAGAGGCGGAGGAAGAGGCTGAGGCGGCGGCAGCAGCAGAAGAGGCCGAGGCGGCAGCAGCAGAAGAGGTAGCAGGGGGAGCCTGAGTGACTTCCTTGTTTTTAAGGTGTTTACTCCACTGCAGTTCATGCTTTGCATGCAGGTGCCTGGTCATGCAGGTTGTGCTAAGGTTCAGAACGTTAATGCCTCGCTTCAGGCTCTGATGGCACAGCGTGCAAACCACTCGGGTCTTGTCATCAGCACATTGTTTGAAGAAGTGCCAATCCAGGGAACTCCTTGAAGCTGCCTTTGGGGTGCTCGGTCCCAGATGGCGGCGGTCAGTAGCAGGCGGAGTCTCTTGGCTGCGGGTGTTCTGCTTTTGCCCACTGCTCCCTCTTTATCTTTTGCTACGCTGTTTGCTCGGTCTCACCACTGCCTCTTCCTCCGAACTGTGAAAGTCAGTGGCACGACCTTCATTCCATGTGGGGTCTAGGACCTCATCGTCCCCTGAATCGTCTTCCACCCAGTCTTGATCCCTGACCTCCTGTTCAGTCTGCACACTGCAGAAAGACGCAGCAGTTGGCACCTGTGTTTCGTCATCATCAGAGACGTGCTGAGGTGGTATTCCCATGTCCTCATCATCAGGAAACATAAGTAGTTGTGCGTTAGTGCATTCTATCTCTTCCACCCCTGGGGAAGGGCTAGGTGGATGCCCTTGGGAAACCCTGCCAGCAGAGTCTTCAAACAGCATAAGAGACTGCTGCATAACTTGAGGCTCAGACAGTTTCCCTGATATGCATGGGGGTTATGTGACAGACTGATGGGCTTGGTTTTCATGCGCCATCTGTGCGCTTTCTGCAGAAGACTGGGTGAGAGATAATGTGAACGTGCTGGATGCACTGTCGGCCACCCAATTGACTAATGCCTGTACCTGCTCAGGCCTTACCATCCTTAGAACGGCATTGGGCCCCACCAAATATCCCTGTAAATTCTGGCGGCTACTGGGACCTGAGGTAGTTGGTACACTAGGACGTGTGGCTGTGGCAGAACGGCCACTTCCTCTCCCAGCACCAGAGGGTCCACTAACACCACCACGACCATGTCCGCGTCCGCGTCCCTTTCTAGATGTTTTCCTCATTGTTACCGTTCACCACAATAAGAAAAATATTACTCGGGACAATGTATTGAATTCAAAATCAGGCCTTTTTTTTACAGACACCTAACACTATCTGGCTATCTATTTAGGTACCGTATTACACTAATACAGGCACACCAATAATGACAGATTTAACTGAATACAAATTTGAGGCCTATTATTTAGGCGCTGGGTGACAGGTATACGTTTACGGACAGAATTAGACTTGGATCTGCACTGTAGCGTGTGTGTGAAGTTCTTGAGAATGACCCTATCAGCACCTTGAATCTAATCTACCCTTTTAGGGATAGATTTAAAGTAGGCCTGATACAGCAGAAACCGCTAATTTTGAGAATTGCAAAATTGGGAATTGTTTTTCAACCCAGAACAAAAACTGTGCTTTGTTGGACATTAAATAACTTGACCAGCTAAAACAGTAATGACAGATTTGGATGAATATAAATGTGAGGCCTATTTTTTAGGCGCTGGGTGACAGGTATACGTTTAATCACAGAATTAGACTTGGATCTGCACTGTAGCGTGTGTGTGAAGTTCTTGAGAATGACCCTATCAGCACCTTGAATCTAATCTACCCTTTTAGGGATAGATTTAAAGTAGGCCTGATACAGCAGAAACCACTAATTTTGAGAATTGCAAAATTGGGAATTGTTTTTCAACCCAGAACAAAAACTGTGCTTTGACGGACACTAAATAACTTGACCAGCTAAAACAGTAATGACAGATTTGGATGAATATAAATGTGAGGCCTATTTTTTAGGCGCTGGGTGACAGGCTCAACTTGCCCCTGATGTAGTATATGGCCAAAAAATAACCACACTATTGATGGTTAAATGCACTTGATGAAAGCTTGACCCTGATGTAGGATATAGCAAAAAATAACTACACTATTGATGGTTAAATGCACTTGGGGGACAGGCTCAGCTTGCCCCTGATGTAGTATATGGCCAAAAAATAACCACACTGTTGATGGTTAAATGTACTTGGTGGCAGCTTGTGCTGGCGCACCATAAGCCACAAAATGGCCGCCGATCACCCCAGAAAAAAGTGACTGAAATACGCTCTGGGCAGCCTAAAAACACTGAGCAATTGAATAGCAGCAGTTCAATGATCCACAGCTGTAGATCGATCACTGAATGAAGTCTTTTGGAGGAGTTAATCTGCCTAATCTCGCCCTAACGTCGCAGCTGCAACCTCTCCCTACACTTGTATCAGCAGAGTGACGTGCAGCGCTACGTGACCCAAGCTTATATAGAGGCTGGGTCACATGCTGCACTGGCCAATCACAGCCATGCCAATAGTAGGCAAGGCTGTGATGGCCTCTTGGGGCAAGTAGTATGATGCTTGTTGATTGGCTGCTTTGCAGCCTTTCAAAAAGCGCCAAGAAAGCGCCGAACACCGAACTCGAACCCGGACTTTTATGAAAATGTTCGGGTCCGTGTCACGGACACCCCAAAATTCGATACGAAACCGAACTATACAGTTCGGGTTCGCTCATCCCTACTCCCCGGACTTTAAAACCAAATTGAATAATCACCGCAACACGATTAGGAAAAAACGTCTTGACCTGCCAGTCTCCAAACATTTTTCTGAACAGAAACACCAGGATAGAGACTTAAAATGTTGGGTCATAGATCAAGTACCTATGCCCAGGAGAGGGGGCAATAGAATAAACATACTATAAAAGAAAGAATTACAGTGGATCTTCATGCTCAACACATTGAGACCAAATGGACTCAATGTGGATTATAGGATTGTGAACATTTAGGGTGGGTGGCTTGCCCTTTATTTTCCTGTTTTTAGGAATCCTGAGGCCATGTGTGTTAGGTAGTAAATGTTTGTTTGGGACAAATTAATTATTTATCTTATTTTTATTATTTTTTTCATCATATAATTATGTATTCTTTTTTCATAGATATCTATACACAAGCTTCGCTGGGATTGAGTGACATGAAGCCGTGTCTGGTATATTCTCAACTGGTGTTGGCGCGGACCTGATTATTATTAATAATTGTTTTTGCAAAAAATAATTGTATGTATCTGGATTGCAACATGAAGACATAGATGGTTCTGTTTATAGGATGTGGAGTAGTATGTATGTAATGGAGGAGATCCCTCCTCGACTATAATTTTGGATCCGGAGGATAATGTGGATGGATATGGCATTCAGTTGTCAAGGTCGGTCCACTTTTTTCTTCTGTATGTTGGTAACAGCATGCACATGACAGTGATCAGCTGGTCCAGACAGTGATCCGCATACAGAACGGTCGATAGATGTCCACGAATTGAATGATATTGGCCTATGAGTTTCTGCTGTTATACATTGTTGCCCGAATGTTTGGGCTGTAATAAGTATGGGCACGGACCACAATCAAAATGGTCAATGAATGCAAGAACTCTGAAGTTCAGTATCGTCATCATGACGTTGATGACATGTATGCAATCCAGAGCATGCGGAATAAGAATTCCAACCCACCAAGGATGCCATTGCTACCGATGCACATAAGCATTTGCACTTTTATATGAATTTTTATGATAATTGTATTGTCACACAGTATTTGATGAATTGTGCATATATTTATATTTATAAACAAGTTGTAATAATGGATTTATGACACGTAGATATTTTCTTTTTCTGTAATCATGATACATCAGATAGTTAAAAGTTTTATGTATTGTAATGATCATGTGACACTTTGTTAATGATGTGGGTGTTGTGAGACAGTGACAGGTCTCACGCAGGTTGGAGGCAAGGAAGGGGTGGATAGTGCGGTCCACGCCCCTATTCCACCACAGGTGAGACCAGCTGGAGGTAATAAGGCTGGCATAAAGCACCTCCCAGGGTGTCAGAAAGGGGAAAGTGTGTTACCTGTAGACAGAGGCCTGGAGGCTCTGTCTGTGTGGTCTCAGCTGGGCAAGGCTGAGGGACCACAAGGCTGGGAGATAGCCTGGTGGTGGGGGACAAAGCGACGCCTTCAAGGGTCGCAGGGCTATAGTCAGGCGGACTACTAGGCCCCAATCCCCCACAAGAGACATTGGTCTGGTGGACAGAGGCCTGGAGGCTCTGTCTGTGTGGTCTCAGCTGGGCAAGGCTGAGGGACCACGAGGCTGGGAGATAGCCTGGAGGTGGGGGACAAAGCGACGCCTGGGAGGGTCGCAGGGCTATAGTCAGGCGGACTACTAAGCCCCAATCCCCCACAAGAAATACTGAACTGGAGACAGTGGGCGTACTGTGCTCTGTACAGCCAGGAGGCTGTGGGACATTGGCTGACAAAGCCGCATGAGTTCACAGGGTGTGAACTGTAACTTAGGTGAGTCAGGAAACTCTGTGTTAGGGCTCTTTCACACCTGCGTTCTTTTCTTCCGTCATAGAGTTCCGTCGTCGGGGCTCTATGCCGGAAGAATCCTGATCAGTTTTATCCTAATGCATTCTGAATGGAGAGAAATCCGTTCAGGATGCATCAGGATGTCTTCAGTTCCGGAACGGAACGTTTTTTGGCCGGAGAAAATACCGCACCATGCAGCGCTTTTTGCTCCGGCCAAAAATCCTGAAGACTTGCCGCAAGGCCGGATCCGGAATTAATGCCCATTGAAAGGCATTGATCCGGATCCGGCCTTAAGCTAAACGTTGTTTCGGCGCATTGCCGGACCCGACATTTAGCTTTTTCAGAGTGGTTACCATGGCTGCCGGGACGCTAAAGTCCTGGCAGCCATGGTAAAGTGTAGCGGGGAACGGGGGAGCAGTATACTTACCATTCGTGCGGCTCCCCGGGCGCTCCAGAGTGACGTCAGGGCGCCCCAAGCGCATGGGGCGCTCTGACGTCATTCTGGAGCGCCCCGGGAGCCGCACGGACTGTAAGTATACTGCTCCCCCGCTCCCCGCTCCTACTATGGCAACCAGGACTTTAATAGCGTCCTGGCTGCCATAGTAACACTGAACGCAATTTGAAGACGGCTCCGTCTTCAAATGCTTTCAGTACACTTGCGTTTTTCCGGATCCGGCGGGCACCTCCGGCAACGGAAGTGCACGTCGGATCCCAACAACGCAAGTGTGAGAGAGGCCTTAGTAAGAGCCTAGCCGGGCAAGTGTTTATTATTTTATGTGGATGTCACATGTGTTTAGATGAAGCTGCGACTTCATGATGACCTGTATTGGTTGGAGTGTAAAATAAAGCACGAGTTTGGACATTATATCCTTGTCTGGTGAAATAACCTGTGAGAATGACCCCCCGGAGAAGAGCTAACCCCCCACAATTGGTGGAGGATGCAGGCAAGCGTCCCTGGTGACAAGTAAAAGTGCTGGAAGTCTGCTAGTTTGCAGGAGCAGGGGCTGCTGGAAAACTGCTGGTGTTAATCTGGAATTTTTTTTTTCTGTGGTGCAAACTGTGCAGGATTTAAAGGGCCAGAAGCCAGTGAGAGAGACTGACCTGTGGAAGTTTTTTTTGGTCAAAATGGCGACCTGGGTAAAAGATGGTCCGGTGTGGCATAAAGTTCACATACCGGAGGTGATGTCCTCTGGGGGAAGTGTCCCGGTTGGGCGGAAAACCGAGGCCACTGAGAAAGTAATGAAGCAGCTGGTGCAGGAAACAAATTCCTTGTTGAGAAAGCCGAGCTCTGCGCTTGGAGAGGCTTCTCTAAACTTGCCTGAGAATGGAATGCTAGAGGAAAAAATGCATGCCGTTGCCAAGGGCAACCAACGGGAAGAAAATGAGATGGAGAGTGGTTCGGTTCTCAGGAGTTCCTATATTCCATGTCAGCCTGTACAAAGTCCTGGAGAAGAGGTGCAGAGGAACCGTAATGCTGTTGCTAGGAACAACCACTACTCGGTGAAAAGTGGTCTGGTCTGCTGGAAAACCAGTGCCACAGAGGAAATCATGAGGCAGCTGGTACAGAGATCGGATCGTTTGTTGATGGAAGGGAGTGCTGCCCTTGGGAGCACCAACCCTGTGACGTCTGTGGGTAAGAGTGTTCCAATTATTCTGTGTGTTGCAAAGGATCAGGTGATCCTGGTTCAGACCATGAGAACTATGTGTGGGACATTTATGGGGATACTATGAACTGTCCGGTGGCTCTGCCTGAGTGTGAGACTCCAGTACAATCTGGGACTTGTGAACTTAGTGATGCAGTTTCACGTATACATGATGGGTTATTGGGCCGTGATATCGGTTTGTTGCTGTGGGGTAAGGTAGACACTTCTGCAGATAGTGACGAAACTCCTGCAGAACCTGTACCACTCCAGAACTTGACCATACAGTTACGTGCTTCCCGGATTCGTCGCAGTGAATCTTCCCTCAGGGCTGTAGTCAGAATCCACTGTAAGCCAAAATTCCTCTTCCAAGCTCCACAGCAAGTCCTTTCTGCCGACCTCAGGATTACACAGGCAGAGACTCAATCCCCTTCCTGTTCTGCACCAGAACTCCTCCCTTTCCTGGGGAGAGTGTGATGCAGCAAGTGATTTGCCAAGTGCAGTCTCAAAACTGCGATTACAGTTCGCCATAACCCTTCTGAGAGTCCTAGCCGGCCCCTAAATTATTGTTATTTTGACTTTGCAAGGTAAATGTATATAAGAATTTTATCTATAGTAAACTTTAATATAGATTAGTCCTTGGTTGCCATCTACTGACCAAACGAATTATAGCAGGCAATTTACACGTTACATTCAATAACATTGGTAAATCTTGCTTACACCCTTACATGCCACCCCACTAAAATATTGGCATCCCGACAGCCCTACCAAATAAATTTGTCTGCTGCTTAGCGCTGCCGTGGAGCGCTCCAACCTGCGAAGGACTGAGTTCTCTGTAGTTGGTATAGTAACATGACCCGATCCCTCCCAGGGTGGTAGCACATTTTCAGGAACAGTGTCTGGTACTGCACAATTGGGTGCGAATGACTTGTCAGTCTGTACAGGCAGCGTAGGGATCAGCCACCACTTTACGTCCCTTGGACTCACAGGTTTGGATTGTCTCTTCTGAGCATCTCCAGAATTATCTGTCGTGGGGCGACTCTCTGAGAGACAAGGTCTGAGCATGTTACGGTGTAATCTTTGAGTCGGCCCATCAGAGTGTTCCCTTTGGACATCGTAGACTGGGCTTTCCAGAAACACTTGAAGTTTCACAATATATGTCTGCAGTTCCCAGCAGTCATCCAATTTATCTGTAGGTCGTTTAGCATGAACCAATATTTTGTCACCCGGCGACAAGGGTGTAGTCTGCACCAGTTGATGATCCCTAGGGGTTTGTTGTTGCAACTTATCATTGACCAACCGATGAACAGTCCTCAGTTTGTCTTGGTGCTCCTGCACCCATGAGTCCTACGGAACTCATCTGAAAGAGGTCCAAGGTTCATTTCAGCCACTTCTTGTCCTGGGCGACCGAACAGCTGCATGTGTGGACTATAGCCAGTGGTGTTATGAACACGATTATTATACACTCAGAGTAGTTCAGACAAGAATTTGGGCCAGCACAACTTGCGTTCATTCTCCAGAGTACGGAGCATCTGTAGAAGCGTCCTGTTGAATCTTTCATAGGCCCCATTGCCCTGTGGGTGGTACGGCGTCGTCCTCAACTTCTCAATCCCATACAACCGACACAGCTCTCCCATCAACTTCCCTTGGAAGCAAGGTCCTTGATCGGAATGAATCCGCTTTGGGCATCTGTACACCTGGATGAAGTGTTGGCACACCGCACGGGCAGCTGACTCCGCCGCCTGGTCCTTGGTAGGTACTGCCACAGAGAACTTTGTAAAGTGATCAGTCATCACAAGGCAATATTGGTGGCCACTCACCGACTGGCCGATCAAAATGTAATTGATCATTAGGATCTCCAGTGGCGCAGCTGTTTTAATCACTTGAATTGGAGCTCTCTGTTCAGGAGGCTTCGCCATCTCACATGCTCGACACTTCTGGCACACTTCACGGACAATCTGCTCCAACTGCAGACAATATACAAATCTCTGTATCCACTTGTATGATTTCTCCGCTCCAAGGTAGGCACCCTTTTCATGTCCCTCGAGGGCCACTTTACGGGCCAGGCTACTTGGTATCACTATTTGCCACCTTTCTTAAAGATCATTAGGTAGAAACACCCTCCGGTGCATGATTTCATTTCGGATTTCGTAGCCGATCCCACTGCTTCAGCAGCTTCCATCCATCTGAGGACAATAGACTTCACTTTTCTATCTTGGGCCATAGGCCAGTCTTCACCCAATGTTTGATCTTCTTCAAGTCAGGATCATCATCTTGCAGTTGAGCTCATTCTTCTTCAGTCTTCCCCAACAACACCGTGTTAACTGTGGCCACCCCACTTGAACTGGCCACGGGTGACTGCAGAGGCACTCTGCCAAGGCATACACAATGACTCGTTCTTGGTCTAGTACTGCTCCCAATCCATGCAGACTTCCATCTGTGTAGAGTGTGAATGGTCTGTCATACTGTCATACTGAGCATATGCCAGGGTGGGGGCAATAATCATGGCTTTCTTCAACTCGTCAAACGCTTGCTGCTGAGGCAGTCCCCATGATATGGGTCGTGTCTTCGGACTCTGCGCGGTCCCTCTCAAGAGTTCGCCCAGTGGTCTGGCAATCTTCACAAAGCCTTTTATAAATCTTCGATAATACCCAGCCAATCCTAGGAATGCTTTCACTTTTCAAAGCGTCTTAGGTTGCGGCCACTTACTCACTGCATCTATCTTATTCTCCGCAGGACGAACTCCCTCAGTTGATACGACGTGTCCCAGAAACTCTAGGCTTGTTTGAAAAAGATTACACTTCCTCAGTTTGACCTTTAAACCATGAGCATGGAGCCTACTTAACACTTGCTTAATCTTCCCAAATGTTCTTCAAACGTAGAGGCATGGACTACTACGTCATCCAGATAGATCAGAATTGACTCAAAGTTCAGTTCACCCAGGCAGTGTTCCATTAGGTGTTGAAATGTACCCGGAGCATTCGTCAGCCCGAAGGGCATTCTGTTGAACTCGTACAGCTCCATGGGTAGGATAAAGGCTGTCTTCTGTCTATCTTTATCTGCCACAGGTACTTGCTAGTAACCGCTCGCCAAGTCCAGAGTTGAGAAATACTCAGCCCGCTGTAATGTCGTCAATGACTCTTCAATCCTGGGCAGGGACAAAGCATCTTTACTGTGGCAGCGTTTAATAGTGTTGAGCGCGAATATTCAAAATGCTAATTTTTTTCGCGAGTACCAGCACTTCGAGAATTCGCAAATATTTAGAATATAATGCTATATATTCATAATGACTAATATTAATTTTTTTTTATTTTTTTTTAAACATATCAGGTGATTATCCCTTCCTTCTTCTAACTTGTGGGCCAATGAGAAGGCTTTGTTACAGCTTAGGAACATCCCTAGCAACCAATAAAAAAGTTGCCTACCCCACGCCGGTAATATATGATGAATATTCTACAAAATATTTGCGAAATATCACAAATTCAAATATTGCCCCTGCCGCTAATCACTAGCATTTAATTTCCGATAATCCACACAGAATCGCAAGGACCAATTCTTCTTCCCCACCAAGACCACTGGGGCGGCCCATGGGCTTTGGCTCTCTTTTACCACTCCACTGTCTAACATATGTGACAGAATCGTTTTCACTTTTTGGTAGAGAGTAGGAGGGATCTGCCGGTACCTTTCTTGAATTGGGGGAGTGTCTTTAGTCGGTATTTCATGTTCTATAGCCGTTGTGCACCCGAAGTCCTCTTCACACCTGGAAAAGGTAGATTGAAACTCCCATAGTACTGCTTCAATCTTCTCCATTTGTTCAGCGGTGAATTGGTTTGCATCAATCTCCATTTGCTCCAAGATCCGCTAACCATTCCACTCCGAGTGGTTTCCTCCACCGAGTTCTGGTCCACTGCCAAGGTCCAGGTGTCATTTTTAACAGCTCGTAGGGCTAAATGGCTACCTGCGAGTGGTTCTCCTTGCAGCACATATAAAATCAGCCACTTTTTCACCAGCATGGAAGGTAACTTAATGGTCGTGTATGTTGACACACAGGATAAACACACACTTGGGCCCTTGCTAGTAGTGTTGAGCGCGAATATTCAAATTACGAATATTTATCTCGAAAATCACAACTTCGAGAATTTGCGAATATTTCGAATATAGTGCTATATATTCGCTATATCGAATATTTTTTTTTTTTTTTTTACATTTTTTTTTTTTTTTTACATGATTCCTCCCTGCTTCTTTCTTGTGGGCCAATGACTCATTGGCCCACAAGCAACTTAAGCAGGGAGGAATCATGACTTTAGATGGAAAAAATGAAGAATATTAAAAAAAACGAATATATAGCACTATATTGAATGTATTTGTTTTTTAGAAGATTCGTCTTTTAAAAAAAAAAATTCCCCAATATGTACAGTTGTTCTACTTCGGCATACTCCTCCCCGAAAAGCAACGGGACGCTTTTCGGAGAGGAGTATGCCGAAGTGTAACAACTGTAAAGATAAAAAAAAAAAAAAAAAAAAGACAAATATTCTAAGAAACTAATATATTCGATATAGTGCTATATATTAGTTTTTAATATTCGTAATATTCTAAAACAAGAATATATATCAATTTAGCGAATATTCGAAAAAACTAATGTAGAGCAATTTAGCTAATATAGTGCTATAATCTTCTTTGCCTAATAGTTGTAATTTTTTTCTCATCTGAAGTTCAGATTGGAGAAAAATTACAACTATAAAAAAAAAGATTATAGCACTATATTAGCTAAATTGCTCTACATTTTATTTTATTTTTTCTCGAAGATTTACTATATTGCTATATATTCTTGGGAGGGGTAGTGTTTGCTGTTGTATTTTAGACAGGGAATAGCAGGGGGCACCAATTGGAATTGATAGGGAAAATCTAGATGGATAGAGTGTTGCGTGTGTAGTGAACTGTGTATGTGACCAATCCGCTCAGTGCTTGAAATCACAATCCACATAGCATAGGTGAACGAGCAGAGTGTACAATCAGTGCGCATGTAATAGCACTCTTAGCGATGAATACCGTAGTAGCATTATACTGTGAGTCTCTCACCCCCATAGCACAACATGTCATACATTGCAAGTCTAAACAGGCTGCAAATGTCAATACATTAAAAGGCTACATGTGGGGGTGTTGATATCACATAATAACACACTGTTTGTCCCTTCAAAACAGTGTTTATTAACAACATAGTGCTATAAAATAAGGGTCCATTCACGCGTCCGTAAGTTTTTTGCTGATCCGCAATTTGCGGACCGCACATCACAGACTCTGTAATAGAAAATGCCTTTTCTGGTCTGCAATTGCGGACAAGAATAGGACATGTTCTATTTTTTTCAGGAACGGAATTGCGGATCCCAAAAAAACGGATCCGGATCCCAAAAATGCAGATGCGGATCCTGGAAATGCGGATTCGCATCCATTCCAGCCCCATTGAAAGTGAATGGGTCCGCAAATTGCGGAACAAATGCGGACCCAAATTACGGACGTGTGAATGTACCCTAAAGCACTGAACGGACTACTGTTATACTAACATAGTAGTGGATTACAAATGTGTAGGTGATAGTACATCAAACGATCAATATCGCAGTTGAATAACACTGCTAATAACCACCCCCAGAACATATTGTTGCTGTTACCAGCAACACATTACACTATACACCGCTATACCATATAGGGTGCAAAAGTTAATATACAAAAAGGTTATATATAGAGGTGTTGATATTATAATAAAATAAAAATAAAATACACACCACTTCGTTTTCAACAAGCAGCAATTATTATCAAACGTTACAACAAAAAGCACATATCTTAGTAATGCCATATACTGGTGTTAAAACTGATACCCTCTGCTTAGTCCTGATAGTTTTAATCATACACATTTTTTCTTTTCTATAATAGCAGTTTCAAGTGAATATAATAAAATATGTTGTTTTGGATACATATATAGTTAGGACCCCTAAAGGGATTTCTTGGTCAAAGGACCATTTTATTTGTTGACACACAGGACTAACACATGGCCGTCCATTACTGTCACAATGGTCCTGGCGACCACTGGGCTCTGTCCGGCTTCCGACATGCCTAGAGTCTCTATTAGCACCCCTATCCCATTTAGTTTCCACCGGCTTCTGACAGACATCCGTATCATCTTCTCCTGCCTTGGAGGTACGGTACAGGCTCCTCCATATGGGGCAAACACTGCTCCTACCGGCTTATCTTCAGGAGTGCTTTTGCAGATGTCGCACGTCCTGATCAACCTCTGGAATGCCCTCTGGGTAGGCTTGTGGGAAGTAGTTTTCTTCCAATGGCTCGGGCCCTCCTTTGTAAACATGAGCTTGTCCAGTTCCCGCAGGACGTTCATCCCTAATGCAACGGGAGCTCCACACCGAGCCGGTTTCTCTACAAGCACCCTCAACTTCTTGCCGACACCTTGTCCGCATACCTTCATCCTCATCCATGCCACTCCGAACACGGGTATAGCTCTCTGATTTACCGCCATCAGCTTGATCGCAGTGCCCTTGTCAGGCCTCATCAGGTGGCCGAAATGTTTTTCAAAGAACTCCACTGGCATCGTGGTCTATAAGACATCCCACCATCTGTTTTTCTATCTGCACATTTAGGTAAGGGCTTTCGGTTAACAGGTTCGCTAGAGGTACCCTGGCAACGGGCCTCCCCCGCGGTGTGCCCCGCTACCACGAGAGGTTCCCATTTAATGGCGGCTGTTCTGGATGCAGGACCCTTTGTGGGCATTGACGGGAGATATATTCTCTTTCTCGGCAAATCCAACACTGCGGCCCCCTCGTTTTCCAGTCCCTTGGAGGACCACACAACTGTGCCTCTGTAGATGGTTCCAGGCCAGCCCAGTGTATGGTAGAGTCTCTCACTCCAGCCCCTTGAGTTGATTGATATAGAAGGGGACCCATGGGGGTTGCACTCCTTTGCCAGTAATCAGGCTGAACTGCGGCCATTGATGGGGCCTGTAACTGTGCCAACTGTCTCTGAATTTCTCCCAGGGATGCACTAAGTGCCTTCACTGTCTCTCACAGATCCCCCCCCCCCCATCAGAGGGAGTACTTTGAGTACTTTGACTTCCTACAGCCTGCATCTTCACCGTGTAAGCTACATACGCTTCTTTTTTGTCTTGGGCCACAGCCTTAACTTGTATATTCTGAAACTGCAACGTAGCATCCACTAGGATATGCTTCCTCAGAGCCTGGCGAAGAGGAAGACTGCACAATTCAAGAACGAACTGATCCCGGAGATTTTGATCTCCATTTCCAAACACATTAGCATCACTGGCCTCTCTCTTCTGTATATGGGCCCATTTCTCTTGGAGGGCATTAGCAAACTGGGACAATCAATTTCACATGCTGTTGTGCAAATGGGATAGACAATAGGTGGAAATTATAGGCAATTAGCAAGACACTCCCAATAAAGGAGTGGTTCTGCAGGTGGTGACCACAGACCTTTTCTCAGTTCCTATGCTTCCTGGCTGATGTTTTGGTCACTTTTGAATGCTGGCGGTACTTTCACTCTAGTGGTAGCATGAGACGGAGTCTACAACCCACACAAGTGGCTCAGGTAGTGCAGCTTATCCAGGATAGCACATCAATGCGAGCTGTGGCAAGAAGGTTTGCTGTGTCTGTCAGCGTAGTGTCCAGAGCATGGAGGCGCTACCAGGAGACAGGCCAGTACATCAGGAGACGTGGAGGAGGCCGTAGGAGGGCAACAACCCAGCAGCAGGACCGCTTCCTCCGCCTTTGTGCAAGGAAGAACAGGAGGAGCACTGCCAGAGCCCTGCAAAATGACCTCCAGCAGGCCACATATGTGCATGTGTCTGCTCAAACGGTCAGAAACAGACTCCATGAGGGTGATATGAGGGCCCGACGTCCACAGGTGGGGGTTGTGCTTACAGCCCAACACCGTGCAGGACGTATGGCATTTGCCAGAGAACACCAAGATTGACAAATTCGCCACTGGCGCCCTGTGCTCTTCACAGATGAAAGCAGGTTCACACTGAGCACATGTGACAGACGTGACAGAGTCTTGAGACTCCGTGGAGAACGTTCTGCTGCCTGCAACATCCTCCAGCATGACCGGTTTGGCATTGGGTCAGTAATGGTGTGAGGTGGCAATTCTTTGGAGGGCCGCACAGCCCTCCATGTGCTCGCCAGAGGTAGCCTGACTGCCATTATTTACCGAGATGAGATACTCAGACCCCTTGTGAGACCATATGCTGGTGCGGTTGGCCCTGGGTTCCTCCTAATGCAAGACAATGCTAGACCTCATGTGGCTGGAGTGTGTCAGCAGTTCCTGCAAGACGAAGGCATTGATGCTATGGACTGGCCCGCCCGTTCCCCAGACCTGAATCCAATTGAGCACATCTGGGACATCATGTCTCGCTCTATCCACCAACGTCACGTTGCACCACAGACTGTCCAGGAGTTGGCAGATGCTTTAGTCCAGGTCTGGGAGGAGATCCCTCAGGAGACCGTCCGCCACCTCATCAGGAGCATGCACAGGCGTTGTAGGGAGGTCATACAGGCACGTGGAGGCCACACACACTACTGAGCCTCATTTTGACTTGTTTTAAGGACATTACATCAAAGTTGGATCAGCCTGTAGTGTGTTTTTCCACTTTAATTTTGAGTGTGACTCCAAATCCAGACCTCCATGGGTTGAAAAATTTGATTTCCATTTTATTATTTTTGTGTGATTTTGTTGTCAGCACATTCAACTATGTAAGAACAAAGTATTTCAGAAAAATATTTAATTAATTCAGATCTAGGATGTGTTAATTTTGTGTTCCCTTTATTTTTTTGAGCAGTGTATATCCAAAAGATGAGGCAGCACTCCAGTTAATATAGTGAAAAACGGTGGACCCTTTATTGACTCCTCTGCAACATTTGAACCGCTCAATGCAGTCTTTATCAAGCATATAAAATGGTGTCTCACAGGGGTATATATACCCAGAATACATAGCAGCAAATTAAGTGACAATCAGATAATCGATAATACAATAATATAAAATAGAGTGTTAAAATCCATAAAAAATAGTTGTAACGTGTGGCAAAATTACAGTATCCATGATTATGTGCAAGTGTGCAAAATATTGACATACATGATTCATACATACATACAATATAAAATGTGTAAATTGCACACAATAAATAAACTCACACAGCGGGGACAGATGTGCGGAGCCAAGATCCGCGTCCTCCAAGTACGACTGCGCATGTCCAGAAGCCTAGCAACCACACCTCAAACAAACTGAGTGAGGAGACGTCATCCAAGCCACATGATCGATCACATGACTAACCTCATGACTCAAACAATCATCGCGAGACTACGCAGAGAGGAGCGCTTGGACACGCCAAGCCGACTGGGAAAAGAAAGTGCACATAGGCCACCATCACTAGTGAAATTAGCGTTGTCGCCATAGTAACAGCCGACCGCCCACCACAGGCAAAACGCTTACCAATAGGACAACCAGACACAGCAGTCACAACTATATAGAGATGGGGAGACAGAAGGCACAAGAGAAATGCTCAAAAGATCAATATATATAGATAATACTACATGTCTAAATCTTATAAATAAAGACATCAATATTGCCGCTGTACTCATGATGTATATAGGAGTGTATATACAGTATATATATATATATATATATATATATATATATATACAGTATATATATTATGAGAGGGCATGGTTTGAGAAAACGGATACCTACCTTTGAAGTGGTTAAACTGCGTGTGGTAAGCCTTGGATGTATCTCTGGGAACTGAAGGGTTGGCCTTTGAGGAATGGCGTCACTGATTGGAGGGGGCGTCTCATCCCGTTACGGTATATACTGATTATAAGAATTTGGCTTACCTGGGAGAGCTGGTAGGGAATTGTCAGGAGGTGACCTTTATCCCAGCTTCTGGCCTAGACGCTTGTTTTGAGGTTTTCTGTGTGTTTATTATATCTTGTATCCTACCCACCGTAACAGCTATGCTTTTGTTGGATTATCTAAGTGTGAAATAAAAACACTTAAATTTGACTTTATCGTGTCTGTGTCCCTGCTTCCTGCACAGCTACCAAGTGTCTACCAGAGCGACCCCCCACATAAGGTGGAGGATTCAGGCACTGGTGCAGTGAAGCATACACTGATTGCATGTCCTGGCTGTCAACAGCGCTGAAGCAACAAGCCACAGCCATGGACGAGCTAATAAAGCAGCTAGTTCAGTCCCACTTACAGCAGCAAGAAACTAACCGACTGCTGGTACAGCAGATATATGACGGCACTGATGGCTGCACAACAAAGGGCTGGTCCAGAGGTGCCGGAGCGAGTTGCCAGGAGAGAAGTCTGGAAAGCCATGACTAAGATGACATAGATGCCTTCCTGACAGGGTTCAAAAGAGTGGCCACCCGTGAAAAACTTCTGCAGCAATACTGGGCAGACGTGTTGGCACTCTTCCTCGTTGCCAAGCCCCAGCAGGCCTATTTCGACGTAAGCGAGCAGGACGCCCGGGATTATCCTACAGTAAAAGCGGAGATCCTGGCCTGCTTGGGAGTCGACCTACACCTAGGCACCCATAAAATGCTGGACTGCAGCCTGCGGCGGTTTTATTGGCCAGAGGTATACAGTGAAGTTAAACTATATTGTTCAGTTGTGTCCCGAATGCCTATTGCATGCTCCTATGGTACATTTACGGAGTCCGCTGGTACCTCTACCCATCATCGAGGTCCCATTTGAAAGGATTGCCATGGACTTGGTAGGTCCATTGGTTAAGTCTGCCCAGGGGCACCAGCATATACTAGTAGTGATGGACTACGCTACCCATTATCCTGAAGCCACCCCACTGCGGCACACATTGGCGAAGCTCATAGCTAAGGAGCTATTCGCTATGTTTTTCCGAGTGGGTCTACCCAAGGAGATCCTTACAGATCAGGGTACCCATTTCATGTCCAAAGTCACCAAGGAACTGTGTAAGCTCTTCAACACAAAACAATTGCGCACGTCAGTATACCATCCTCAGACAGACGGGTTAGTAGAAAGGCTCAATAAAACCTTAAAGAGTATGCTTAAAAAGGTGGTGAACAAGGATGGGTGGAACTGGGATGTTATCTTACCCTATTTAATGTTTGCAATTCGTGAGGTACCACAGGCTTCTGCTGGATTTTCTACCTTTGAATTGGTTTATGGCAGACATCCCAGGGGGCTGCTGGACATCGCAAAGGAGATGTGGGAACAGGAACCAACCCCCCACAAAAGTGTTATAGACCACATTGTCAATATGCAGGACAGGGTGGCAGCTGTTATGCCCATCATCAAGGAGCATATGGAGGTTGCTGAAAAGGCTGAAAGTCACGCCTATAACAGGTCAGCGACAGTAAGGACCTTTAAACCCGGTGACTGGGTTTTTGTTCTATTTCCTACTGTGGAGAGTCAATTTCTAGCCAAGTGGCAAGGACCGTATGAGGTACTAGAGAAGGTGGGGGAAGTAAACTACACGATACGTCAACACGGTAGGAGGAAGCCCGAGCAGATGTACCATGTCAATTTAATGAAAGCATGGAAGGATAGAGACAGTCTATTTGCAGAGAGGTATCCGGCTAATCTCTCTTATGTACTATCCCCTCAGGTTACGGTCAAGCCTGCGGCGGGGGACGTGGAGGTGAAAATTGCGAATGCCCTCACAAAAGGACAACGACAAGAGGCTAGGGAATTTGTATCTAGGAATACAGACGTGTTCTCAGAGTTACCCAGGTACACGTCCGTAATCAAGCATGACATCGTTACCGAGCCACAGGTGAAAGTTCGGTTAAGATCATACCGAGTCCCTGAGGGTCGTCGACAGGCCATAGCAGAGGACGTATGGAAAATGCTGCAGTTGGGAGTCATAGAGTGATCCAAAAGTGAATGGGCAAGTCCCATTGTTCTGATTCCCAAACCAGATGGGACGTTGTGATTCTGCAACAACTTTATGAAGTTGAATAAAGTATCTAAATTTGATGCCTTTCCCATGCCGCATGTAGATGAGCTTATTGAAAGACTGGAAGGAGCCCGGTATTTTACTATGCTTGATCTCAGCAAGGGATATTGGCAAGTACCCCTGACAGACCACGCTAAAGAGAAGACTCCATCACTCCTGAGGGTCTTTTTTATTTTTTTATTTAAAATAATCATAATTGTACAATCATGGAATAAAATGGAGTCTTACATAGTCCATAATAGAAAGCAATTTTGGAGGAGCTGCTCAGCCCCTGACACGGTGGCGTGTCTAGATTGGGGGAGCAGCCCAGCCGCATGTGGACCGCAATTATCGACTATCCCCAGCAAAATATGCATACAATGGAGGACGTCGGCGCGGTCCACATGCACCACAAGGACAAGCTACAGGGAATGTAGCAAAGCATCATATGAGACACCAAGAGAAAATGCACCAAACAAATAAGATACTGACTATACTGGGAAGTCATAAATGCAGGTATTAAAAAGCTGAGACTTTCGCCAATATGTTCCGGTCAGGAAAATATCGGAGCCCTTCATGCACCACGTCACGGTCACTCAGCATGGCAAAGGGTTCCTACCACTACTCTGACTATGGTGTGAACAGGGTCTGAGGGTGATGGAATCCAGCTCACAGCAAAGCTTCCACACAACCGCCCAGCAAGGATACTGGTGCAATGTGAACAAGACCATACCATGAGCCACACCCATATCAGACCCTGTGAAGGAGGTATAACAGGTGCAAAAGAGTGTTAGAATGCCAGGTAAAGGCACACACACTACAAATCAAACAAAACAGAAACACCAAAAAAATAGTGGCAATTTTGGAGGAGCTGCTCAGCCCCTGACACGGTGGCGTGTCTAGATTGGGGGAGCAGCCCAGCCGCATGTGGACCGCAATTATCGACTATCCCCAGCAAAATATGCATACAATGGAGGACGTCGGCGCGGTACACATGCACCACAAGGACAAGCTACAGGGAATGTAGCAAAGCATCATATGAGACACCAAGAGAAAATGCACCAAACAAATAAGATACTGACTATACTGGGAAGTCATAAATGCAGGTATTAAAAAGCTGAGACTTTCGCCAATATGTTCCGGTCAGGAAAATATCGGAGCCCTTCATGCACCACGTCACGGTCACTCAGCATGGCAAAGGGTTCCTACCACTACTCTGACTATGGTGTGAACAGGGTCTGAGGGTGATGGAATCCAGCTCACAGCAAAGCTTCCACACAACCGCCCAGCAAGGATACTGGTGCAATGTGAACAAGACCATACCGTGAGCCACACCCATATCAGACCCTGTGAAGGAGGTATAACAGGTGCAAAAGAGTGTTAGAATGCCAGGTAAAGGCACACACACTACAAATCAAACAAAACAGAAACACCAAAAAAAAATAGTCCATAATAGGTTGTACAAGAAATACAATAGACGTAAACAATAGATGTAAACATTAACAACACAGTGAAACTGCAATGAGGACATAAGCAGGATTAAATAAGTGCAGTTGAAAACCAACACTACTAATGAGTCTGGAATGAGAGCATATTTGTAATTTCTTATTATTTCTTACCAAGTAATGGAATTAGTGGGAAAGGCCAAAAATTAGGCTGTTATACCCCCTCTCTTCACTGACCGGAGGGAAATTGTGTGTATACCCAAACGTAGGAGTCGTTTATTTGTTAATAGAGGATTGCGTGTGGTTGGAGTGATTGTATTTCACCCATCTATCCCATCTAACACTGAACTTCTGTATATTGCGTTCTTCAGCCGCCGCAAATTCTTCAAATCTGTATATGCTATCAATCTTATCCCTCCACATTTGTGGTGACGGAAGTTCTGTCGAAAGCCAAAAACGAGGCAAAAGGAGGCGAGCGGCCATGAGAAGGATGTGGAATAAAGGGGGGATCTTAGGGATGAGGTCTGGAGGCGGAAGACTCAATAAGGCAAATTGAGGGTTTGGGGGTATTGAGGTTTTACATATTATATTACTCCTATCAAATATGTCTTTCCACCAGCTAGATACAGTGGGACAAGTCCACCATATATGGATAAAATTTCCCTTTGATTCCCTGCATCTCCAGCATTCATCTGAACCCGAGCTGTTATATTTGGATGTAATGTCAGGGGTCTTGTACCACCTTGCTAGAATTTTGTAACTATTTTCCTGGATCAGGACACACCTTGACGATTTATGAGGGGAAATAAATAGTTTAGTTAATTCTAGCTGTGAAAAAGAAATTTTCAAATCTCTTTCCCATAATCCCACAAAAGCTGGTTTTGGCATGTTAATATGGGAGTTTAGTTTTTTATATATTTGAGAGATCGGTTTACTTATTGCATTTTGGCTACTTATCCATCCTTCAAACCAAGTAATTGGCCTAAGAAGTGTCTGGAGTGGGATGTGCTTAGAGATGTAGTTGTGAAGGAAGGATATTGGGGAGGGGAGAGAGTCTGAGGCTGAAAGTAGAACAGCTATTTCTTTTTTGCTTATTAATTTACCCTCCATATCAAACAATGAAATAATGGGGATTTGGGATGATTTAAGTGAGTTGGGGAGACACTGTTTCAGTTCTAGGGGGGCTAAGTCTAGTATGTCTCTTACTTGAATTAAGGGGGAGGGTAGAGGAAACCCCCAATTGGATTTTTGAAACCACTTCCATACTGAGAGCGAGGATTTTATAATCTGGTTCGTGCTAGAGAGAGAAATTACTGATCCCTTGTCACCTGTTAGAAGTGACCTGAAGGAGAGTTGGGCTATGGATGACTCCATGTCCACCCATGATTTATGGAGTGGTTCCCGAAACCAATCGAGGATTCTGGTCAGGTGAATAGCCTTGTTGTAGATTTGGGGGTTAGGAAGGCCTATGCCACCTTGATCTTTAGGCTTTTGCAGAGTAGTTATCGCCAATCTCTGGCTTTTTTGTTTCCATATAAATTTGCGGATCTCTGACATCAATGTCCTGAAATGTTTTTTCTTAACCGGAATGGGAAGTACTTGTTGTAGGTAATTAAGTCTTGGGATGATCAAGGAAGTAATTAAGTTCTTCCTACCAAACCATGACAGAGTCTGGAAGTCTAAATGGTGTAACTGATCAGAAATAGACTGAAGTAATGGGGTATAATTAAGATTGAAAAGGTTATTAGGGTCGGAACTTATTTTTATTCCCAGGTAAGAGATGGAAGGGTTGTCCCAGCTAAAGGGAGAATTAGCTTTTAGGAAGTTAATCATGGGTGTGGGGATGCCAATGCCTATGGCTTGAGATTTGCTCATGTTGATTTTGAAGTTGGATAGGGGGCTGAGTCTTTCTAGTAAGTTATGGATGGCCTTCAAGGAAATTTGAGGATTCGTGGTAATGATTAGAAGATCATCCGCGAAAGCTGCGGTTTTATGTTCTTGCTTACCCAGTTTTAACCCCCGCTATTTTTGGGTCTTGTCTGATAGTTTGTAGGAGTGGTTCCATTGTTAATACAAATAAAAGGGGGGACAGGGGACAACCCTGCCTCGTGCCATTTTTAATTTTGAACGGAAGAGAAATGGTATTATTCACCAGCACTGATGCGGAGGCATTAGAATACATAGCGAATGTGGCATCTATAAATGGTGTTGGAACACCAAATTTGGACATTGCACAGCGCATGAAATTCCAATTGACCCTATCGAATGCTTTCTCCGCATCAGTGCTCAGCAAAGTCAGGGGAATGCCTTTCTTTTTTGCATAATAGATAGCATTGAGAATTCTTGCAGTGTTGTCTTTTCCTTCCCGGCCTCTTACAAAGCCTGTCTGATCTCTATGAACCAGGTCTGGTAGGAATGGGGCAAGACGGTTAGCTAACATTTTAGCAAGGAGTTTTAAATCTAAGTTTAAAAGGGATATGGGGCGATAGCTAGAGCATTGGGACGGGTCTTTTCCCTCTTTGGAAGAATGGTAATATGAGCTTAGTCATGTCTGCTGATAGGGTAATCCTATAGGAGGGAACTATTACATACCTGAAGTAAGTGTGGGATGAGGGTGTTGCTGAAGGAGCGATAATAAAGGGCCGGGAGACCATCTGGACCAGGTGCTTGCCGTTTGGGATAATTTTTTATATTTCTATTGAGTTCATCAGTGCTAAAAGGGGCGGTAAGGGTTGATTTTTGCTTTTCAGTCAATTTGGGAAGGGTGATGGCATCGAGGAAGGAGTCAATAGTATCCGGACTAGATAAGTCTTGGTCATTTGGCTTACTCTGTGGGATGTTATATAAAGTTTGATAATACTCTTGGAACTGTAGGGCAATGTCTTTGGAGGTGATAGCCACCCCCCCATCCCTCCTATTAATCTTACTGATGTGGCTTTGAACTTTTATCTTTTTTATAAGGTTCATCATTAGTTTTGAAGCTTTGTTGCCATGGGCAAAGTACTTAAATTGGAGGTGTAAATAAAGTTGCTGAGTTTGCATTAAGGAGATTTTTTAGTTCTGATCTAAGATCATTAAGTTGGGTTAGATCTGAGGCTAGAAGGGATTTTTTATGAGTCTCCTCTAGCTTCTGGATTTCAGAGAGAAGCTGTTCTGTTCTCGCTAATCTCTTTTTTTTAAGTAGGGATCCTAGCTTAATAAATTGTCCTCTTATGTAGGCTTTGTGTGCATCCCACACAATTTGGGGGGATGTCTCGGGAATGGCGTTTAGGAGAAAATACTCCTCCAGGGAGCTCTGTATTTGTTTTTTAAAATCTGGGAAAAATAATAAGTTGCTCGTTTAACCTCCTGAGGGTCTTTTTCACTATGTTATGTTACTGTTCGGGCTTCACGGCCCCCCGCCCCCAACGTTGCAACGTCTAATGGACACAGTGCTGAAGCCTCAAAGGAGATACGCCGCATATCTGGATGATATCATCATCTTCCGCTACGACTGGGACAGTCACTTGGCCAAATTACAGGCCGTAGTGAACTCTCTAAGGCAGCCGGCTTGACCACAAACCCCAAGAAGTGTGCTGTCGGGATGGAGGAGTCACACTACTTGGGGGTATGTGGCATAATTAAACCCCAGGTCAACAAGGTCAATGCTATCCAGGGATGGCCTCAACCTGTGAGCACTAAAGAGGTCAGAGCATTCCTGGGCATTGTTGGGTATTACAGAAGGTGTATGCCGACTTTGCCACAGTATGCCCTCTCCTGAATGACCTTTTGAGGGAAAAGGGTCCGTCATGGTGCGGTGGAATGCACAAGCAGAAAGTGCTTTTCAGGCCTTGAAGTTAGCGTTGTGCGGATCCCCCATCCTCATTACTCCAAGCTTCAAGAGACAATTTATTGTGCAGACGGATGCATCAGACGTAGGGCTGGGAGCTGTCCTGTCTCAGGAGGTGGCGATAAAGTAGACCTTAGAGGCACCAAGGTACTGCTTGCTAGGGCGACACTTCCGTCTAGGGTGGCTAGACGTCCGTTTTTAGGCCAGACAGTCCGGGTTTCTGGCTCCCTGTCCTCTGTTCAGCGCAGGACCTGGACGGACACAGGGATGTCCACCCTTTCAGTAGCTCATGCTCAGACAGCAGCATTGTGCTGTCTGAGCATGAGCTGCAGCAACTGACTGAGGCTTCTCTCACCACAGTCAGTAACTAGAGCCACAGACATAACTCCCTGTGGCTGATTGAGGGGGAGAAAGTACCCCAGGCTGCCCCCAGCTCACCTTCCCCTCAGGAAACTTCTTCCCTCTCCTCCCCAGGTTTTTTCCCAGTCAGTGATGGGGACGTGGATTCACGGAGGCAGGGCGTGGCTTCTTGTGGCAGGCGTAGTTTATCGGTTTGGGCGTGTGTGAGTGAGGTCCCTCTTTCTTGGGTGAAGCCAGTGGCCACCCTACTTCCGTCTGATAACTGACCACTCACCCCTGACTTGGATGAGTAGATCCAAGGAGAGGAATGCCAGAGTAACAAGGTGGTTCTTGTCTCTGCAAAATTTTTGGTTCTCAGTGGAGCGCTGATCTGGTAGACTGCAAGGCAACGCGAATGCCTTATCCCGGACCCATTGTTGGAAATCAGGAGTTTGCCCTGATGGGTCCTGCACTGAGGGGAGGGTATGTGAGAAAGGCATGGTTTGGGAAAACCGATATCTGCCTTTGAAATGGTTAAACTGTGTGTGTAAGCCTTGGGTGTGTCTCTGGTAACTGAAAGGTTAACCCAGACACAGGATAAGCAGGGTTGATAGTCTGTTTTGCCTATGACTAAAATATGTACTGGGACCTGCTTATACTGGAGTGAGTGAGGTTGGCAGTGGCGTGCTAGGGTGTTTTGGCACCCGGGGTCCTTTCACTGGCACCCCCCCCATCCATACTTGACCACATACCTCATCCAGGGACATCTCCTGTCATGTAGACCTTCTCTTTCCTCTTCTCCTCCGTTAGACCGCCATGACAATTTTTTTCAGCCGCATCTCGTCTCTACAGAGATTGATAACACAGACATGTTAGATTTCTCCATTTTTCCATCAACCTCCCCCCCCATCCTGGTGTCCCCACAGTGTCATCCTGCTGCCACCCCCCCAATGCTGTGACGTTGTGCCCCCCCAATGCCCCAGGTACTATAGTGCTGAAAAAATTGTGACCCCCCAATAGACATAATTGTGGTCATTTATCAAACTGGTGTAAAGTAGACTGGATTTCCAAAAGAGCTGTCAAAAATGAAAGGTGGAATCTGATTGGCTGCTATGGGCAACTAAGCCAATTCTACTTTACACCAGTTTGATAAATTGCCCCAAATGTCCCTATAGTGTCCACAGCAGCTATAATGTCCCCTAGAGTGCCCCCAGTAATATAACACCCCTATTAGGGTTGAGCGAACCCGAACTGTAAAGTTCGGGTTCATACCAAACTTAGGACTTTTTGGACACAGGACCCGAACCCGAACAATTCAGTAAAAGTTTGGGTTCGGTGTTCGGCGAGTTAATGGCACTGTTTGAAAGGCTTCAGAGCAGCCAATCAACAAGCGTTTAACTTGTGTGCCCTTTAAAAGCCTCACAGCCATACCTACTATGGCATGGCTGTGATTGTTCAGTGCAGCATGTGACCCAGCCTCTATATAAGCTGGAGTCATTTAGCGCTGCACGTCACTCTGCTCTGATTAGTGTAGGGATAGGATGCTGCTGCTGTGAGGGAGAGAATAGGACAGAATCTTTCATCAGAAGTGCTTGTTAACTCAGCAATCTACCTAGATCTTGCTTCGTGGGTGCAGTGCACAATATTTTTACCCTGCCCTGAGCCCAGTGACCCAGAAAAATAACTTTTATCCGTCTGCTAGTTAGGTGGGCGGCGGCGGCCATTTTATGCAAGTTCTGTGCGCCAGCACAGTATATGTGCATTTGTGACAGTCAAATAGAAGCTTGAAATACTGCAATTATATCTGGGTTTAAAAAAGTCACCCATTTTTGGCAATACTACATCTGTGGAGCATTAGTCAGTGTGCAATTTAAGCTAGAAATACAGCAAAAATTTTCTGGGTTTTAAAAAAACAACTCTTTTTGGCAATATACTTAATTTTACAGCCCTTGCTGCATCTGTCAGTGTGAAAATTCAAGCGCCATATACTGCTGTCATATTCTGTTATTAAAAAAACACCCATTTAGGGCAAAATCCTAATTTTGCGGCAATTGCTTGATCTGTCATTGTTAAAAACAAGCTTAAAATACTTCAATATTTTTCTGGGTTTTAAAAAACACCCATTTTTGGCAATACCCTCCATCTGGGGCCTATGTCGCATTAGTCAGTGTACAATTTAAGCTAGAAATACAGCAATAATTTTCGGGGTTTTAAAGAAAACCCGTTTTGTGCAAAATACAACATTTTATAGCCCTTGTTGCATCTTTCAGTGTGAAATTCAAGCGTTGTATACTGCTGTCATATTTTGCTATAAAAAACACCCATTTTGGGCAAAGTACTTAATATTACTGCCTTTGCTGCATCTGTCAGTGAGAGATACATGCGTTAGATATTGCTGTCTATTCTGTTATTAAAAAAAACACCCTTTTTAGGCAAAATACTGAATTTTATAGCCCTTGCTGCATTAGTCAGTGTGAAATTCAAGCGTTATATACTGGTGTCATATTCTGTTATTAAAAAAACACACATTTTGGGCAAAGTACTTAATATTACAGCCTTTGCTGCATCTGTCAGTGAGAGATACATGCGTTAGATACTGCTGTTCTATTCTGTTATTAAAAAAACACCCATTTTGGGCCAAATACTAAATTTGTGGCCTTGTCGGCATCTGTCAGTGTGAGATACAAGCTTGAAATACAGCAATAATATTCTGTTATTAAAAAAACACAAATTTTGGGCAAAGTACTTAATATTGCAGCATCTGTCATAGTGAGATACACGCGTTAGATAACTGGTGTTCTATTCTGTTATTTAAAAAACACACATTTTTGGGCAAGATCCTAAATTTTAGAAATATGAGGAGAGCGTCAAATAAGGGACGTGGGCCCCGGTCGTGGTGCTGCTGGTGAGCTCCTGTTGCAGGAGAAGATGTGGTTGATCTGTGCCAGCTACATGCACAAGTGAAACATCTTCCGCAGGTGCGAGTAGGCGACAGAACCTTCAGCGGTATTTGGTCGGGCCTAATGCGGGCTCTACGAATGGTGGAGGCCAGAACAAGTACAGGCGATAGTAGATTGGGTTTCTGAAAGTGACTCCAGTTCCTTTACATTGTCTCCCACCCAGTCTCCTGCTGAAAGATCAGATTGGCACCTGCAGCCGATGTCCATCAGTCTTTCACCTCACCCCCTTGCAAATCAGCCAAGCAGTCTGAGCCCCAAGTCATGCAGCAGTCTCTTCTGCTTTTTATTGACTCTGTTAGCAGGGTTTCCCAGGGCCATCCACCTAGCCCTGCCCCATAAGTGGAAGAGATTGAGTGCACCAATGCCCAACCACTTATATTTCAAGATGAGTACATGGGATGACCACCGCAGCACGTCTCGGATGATGAAGAAACACAGGAGCCAACTGAGGTGGCTTTCAAAAGTGTGCAGACCGACAAGGAGGGCAGGGGTGAGGACTGGGTGTAAGATGATGTGGAGGACCTCGACCCCACATGGAATCAAGGTCATGCGAGTAACCTGTGTAGTTCGGAGGAAGTGGCGGGGGTTGCACAGAGCCACCAGCACAGCAGAAGAGGGAGCAGGGTGTAAAAGCGGAGAGGCCGTCCCCTAGACATTTCACCTGCTACTGCCCACCACAGCAAGGGACCGAGCACACCAAAGCCAGCTCCAAGGAGTTCCCTGGCATGGTAGTTCTTCAGACAATGTGCTGCTGACAAGACACGAGTGATTTGTACGCTGTGCAATCAGATCCTGAAGCCAGGCATAAACGTTCTCAACCTGAGCACAACCTGCATGACCAGGCATCTAAGTGCAAAGCACTAGCTGCAGTGGAGTAGACACCTCAAAAACCAAGAAAAGTCCTCCTCCTTCCTCTTCTGCTGCAGTCTCGGCCTCTTCATCCACCTCTGAGTGACAGTGCTACCTGCCACCCCCGCAAACAGAGGATCTGCCAGCAACACCACCACCTGGGTCACCAAGCATCTCCACAATGTCCCACGGAATCATTCAGCTCTCCATCTCCCAAACACTGGAGCGGAAGAGGAAGTACCCCCCTACCCACCCGCAATCCCTGGCCCTGAATGCCAGCCCCACTTCACCACCAATGACTGGGCCTCCATGCGAGAGCTGTGTTCCTTGCGCTGTTTCGAGTACTCCACCAACATGGCAGTGTGTAGCGTCCCACTAGGTAAAGGTGGGCACTACACAAGGGTCAATTGGTGTGCGTGTTACTTCTACTCACAAGGAACAGAAATGTTTATATTTTTATTATGCATTTAATGTATTTTCTAATGTGTTTTTATATGCTATGTTCCCCTGGTGTAATGTGTAAGCAGGCCTAGTTGGGTGTAGTTAGACATCCCAGACACTAGAGGCAGATAGGGAGCCCCTAGTATAAATGTTCAGGCCCAGACAGGGAGAGGGAAGTTCAGAGTCAGGAGTCTGCAGAGACAGAAGTAAGAAGGCACCAGCCAGAGGTATGCTGAGGGCCTCCTCCTGACATGCAGCTTGATAGCCCCGGCTGCTAGCTATAACCAGGGGGCTAGTGAGGATCCCTAGCCTGCCTGTAGTCCAAGAGAGCCTCAGTTAGCTCTGAAGGACACCCCAGTTGCAGGACAGAACCTCCTGGGAGAAACCCACAGTCCTTCACCAGTCAAGCAAGGATTTACAAGCAAAGATAAGTAACACTGATAGGCAGATGCTTTAGGAAGCAAAGCAAGGATTTAATACGAGAGGAAGATATATATATTACCAAGGATTTAAGCCAGCATTTAGGCATCCGGGCCTTGGGATTGAAACCAGACAGGAGTTCTAGAAAGGAACAGTGTACGCCATTTCTGAGGAAAGGTACAACCTGATTCTGAGTGTGTTGTGTATTTACCCTCTGAGTATCTTGCTTGATCAATACCTGCCATCTTGTGAAATAAGCCTGCTTGTGATCTAAAGGACTGTATTACCATCTGCATGTACAAAGTTGGACTGTTAAGTAAAGCAACGTTTGGTTCACTATACCACCTGTGTACCTCACTTATTCCAACTATAAATCGGTGTGCCACCGTTACAGGCACTCGCATCACGAATCCACAGGGACCTTGCCCCAGGCACTCAAAATACCTGTAACATCCAGGCACCTCATCCACCATCAGGCCTGGTCCCTACATACCGTGTGTGCCCCAGAGGAACTGTGTCTACCTCTCCTTCACTGCCGCATGCCTGCCCAGGGTTCTCCAATACAGTGAGCAACCCTCGATTGCCCATAACCGTGACCTCACTTCGCTATAACCCTGCAGGTCTGGCGTGCTGCATAAATTTGGCGTCACGAACAGGATAACGAACATTCCTGCGCCATTGCGGATATACAACTGTGTGCTAAAAATTGCCTTAAAGTGACCAAGCCCTAATTGTTTTATTAAAAAGTGCTTGGCCAAAGAACCGTCATAATTAGCGGTGTGAAGATAATATTTTCTGGACTGTTTGCTGCTTATTTGAGCCACCGCTTGCTGTCCGTGAATAGACAGCGTTTTGCTAAAGATGGCCGCTCAGCTTGCTTGAATTTACTGCTGCGTCATCTTCATACTGAATTGGCGGTAAAAGTTGGCGCCTTTTTGCTGAAAAGAGCGGGAAAAGGCTATCTGTCGGCGCCACCGTCCTGTCTGGACATTTGCATGTCTGCAGAAATGGACTCCGCCTCCCCATACTGGAGTACCTGGGGGGCGGCCTCCCAGTGCAATGGGAGGATCTGTCTGAACTTATTGGCGCCACCCTGTCGCTCTCCAGAGAAGGATCGAGCATGTTGAAGAGTGAAGACTGCTCTGCTGGGATGTCCGCGCCTGATTTGTTAAAAATGGATTGTGTTGGTGTAGAGCCAGAGGACGCTCCACCGGCCTACTCTCCGGGACCGGAGAAACCCGCCTGCCCGCCACCGAGGACGCAACCGGAGAATTATTATGGCTCCTGGAGAGACTTCTTCCAGCCCTCATTCAAGTGGTCAGCATTAATGGCAGAGATACGGGAGGCCGCCATAAAGAGGACGACCAAGACGAAGATATATTATGAAGAACTGGCAAAGACCGTTCTTGAGCGCCACACTGACACCCAACCCCGCCTGGAAAGGAGAAAGGGGTTGGTAGTGGCCTTTGACAAGAACCGTGGCTACGGTTTCATACAGGACTATACCACCGGCAGAGACTTATATGTAAATCGGAGGTCCGTCAAGCGGAGTTACCTCTCCGAATATATGCACAACCTCCGCGATGGAGAGGAGGTGGAGTTCACCCCTGCCGAGGGCCTGCGAGGCCCATATGCCACTGCCGTGACCCGTCCCAAGAAAGAACTGGAGGACTGGGAAGCAGATGAGGACTACACTGGCTGCGAGCGCGAACCTGCGCGCTCTCCAGAACCGGCCCATCATGCGTTTCAAGAGCGGGGCTCTTTCATTGGCCCGAATGTTTTCTGGCAGCCAACTGTATTCGAGAAATGGGTGCGCCCCTATCCGTCCCCTGAGCTGCCTCGCCGGGAGAAAACGATTAGAGAGATGGAGAACTTGGAAAGACTCCACGTGACCCTAGACAATATCCGGAAGGGTAAGAGACCAGATGCGCCACCTGAGCCTGCAGCGGCTGCGCAGGATGCACCCTCTATGATACAAGTGCCGGCGGTGACATCGGAAGACAGCGATCCTGAGACCGAGAGCCTGGATGACCAGATCGTCCGTCTGGAGGAAAAGTTGCGGGAGTTACGCAGAATTGCCACCGCCAGAATCCGGACGCCACCTAGGAAGGAAGAGGTCCGGCTTCAGCCCTCGGACGTTGCTGGGTCAGAGGTAAGGGTGCCTGTCCCTACCAGCCGGCCACCTTCTGCTACTGCGGCTGCGTTGAGGCCCCCAAGAAGGCCCTCTCACACTGTGACTTGCTGCGCAGAGCCAGTTATTCCAGAGCCCACCGGACCGCTTGCGGCGGCGGTACCTAGGCCAGCCCAGCCTACAATAATTATGCCTGGACCGGTGCGGTCCCCAACTGTAATCACCCCTAGGCCTATGGGGCCTATACCTATTAGGGGTCCATTTATGTTGCAGTTGCCCCCCAATACCGTGTTGTGGGCACATCCGCCTGTGGAAGCTTATTACAGGCCTCGTCTACAAGCAGAGCCAGGGAGCACCACTGAGATGCAAAGTGATTATGACATGCCCCTGTGAATTGGCCTGCTAGGCCATTGATTTCTTTGATTTGCTTTCATCACAGGACCTCATTGCTGAGAATTTAACCCTCTCAGGACAGGAATCCTTTGTTTTGGTCCTTTGTTGCTGCTGCCAGTTACCCACGGCTCACTGGTGGTGGTCAACCACTGAAATACCAATGTCAGCAAAGCCATCTTGTTTACAGGACCTCCTGCCTGCTTCTTCAAAATTGTGCCAAGTTGTGCCTGTTTCTATGTTGCACCTTTAACCCTTTAACCCCCTTTTCAGGTTGATTAAGGGTATTGCAGCACTTATTTTTATATATATATGCCAATGGAATAATGTGGGCTATTTTTATGTGCTGTCTTTTTATTGTGCAACATTAAATTTTAAGGAAACATGCCCGGAGATAGACTCAAAAGTACATGAGCCTCTGAGATATTGCTACTTTAAAGAAATGCGCCCAGAGATGTAAATCCATTGTATGTGAGCCTCTGTGATTTTATAGTTCCTCTGCCTAGCGTGTTGGTAACACTGCTCCAAAATAAGACAGAAACCTGGGTACGGACTCATACTTGTTCCTTGAGCCTCCAAGAACTTTTAATTGTTTTATATTTTGTCTACTGTTCTATTATGAACAATTTGCACTTATGGACTATCCTGGTATCATTGTTACGCTGCACCAGGTCAGCGCCCCTGTTCCCTCACACTATCCTGAGAGAAGAGAACGACGCCCCTTTTCACCGTCACTTGTTCCTAAGCCAGTGGAACTGCCTGATTTATGCCTATAATGTATTCTTGCAAATGTAGATGAAATTTTCCTGCTTTGCATTATTTTCTCTTTTTCAGGTGCAGTATCCAGCTGGGCAGGGCCCCTCCATGTTGCGCCGAGGACGGGCAACGTTATAGCGTGGTGGTATGTAGTGTCCCACTAGGTAAAGGTGGGCACTACACAAGGGTCAATTGGTGTGCGTGTTACTTCTACTCACAAGGAACAGAAATGTTATATTTTATTATGCATTTAATGTATTTTCTAATGTGTTTTTATATGCAATGTTCCCCTGTGTAATGTGTAAGCAGGCCTAGTTGGGTGTAGTTAGACATCCCAGACACTAGAGGGAGATAGGGAGCCCCTAGTATAAATGTTCAGGCCCAGACAGGGAGAGGGAAGTTCAGAGTCAGGAGTCTGCAGAGACAGAAGTAAGAAGGCACCAGCCAGAGATATGCTGAGGGCCTCCTCCTGACATGCAGCTTGATAGCCCCAGCTGCTAGCTATGACCAGGAGGCTAGTGAGGATCCCTAGCCTGCCTGTAGTCCAAGAGAGCCTCAGTTAGCTCTGAAGACACCCCAGTTGCAGGACAGAACCTCCTGGGAGAAACCCACAGTCCTTCACCAGTCAAGCAAGGATATTACAAGCAAAGATAAGTAACACTGATAGGCAGATGCTTTAGGAAGCAAAGCAAGGATTTAATACGAGAGGAAGATATATATATACCAAGGATTTAAGCCAGCATTTAGGCATCCGGGCCTTGGGATTGAAACCAGACAGGAGTTCTAGAAAGGAACAGTGTACGCCATTTCTGAGGAAAGGTACAACCTGATTCTGAGTGTGTTGTGGATTTACCCTCTGAGTATCTTGCTTGATCAATACCTGCCATCTTGTGAAATAAGCCTGCTTGTGATCTAAAGGACTGTATTACCATCTGCATGTACAAAGTTGGACTGTTAAGTAAAGCAACGTTTGGTTCACTATACCACCTGTGTACCTCACTTATTCCAACTATAAATCGGTGTGCCACCGTTACAGGCACTGGCGTCACAAATCCCACAGGGACCTTGCCCCAGGCACTCAAAATACCTGTAACATCCAGGGCACCTCATCCACCATCAGGCCTGGTCCCTACATACCGAGTGTGCCCCAGAGGAACTGTGTCTTCCTCTCCTTCACTGCCGCATGCCTGCCCAGGGTTCTCCAATACAGTGAGCAACCCTCGATTGCCCATAACCGTGACCTCATTTCGCTATACCCTGCAGGTCTGGCGTGCTGCAAGTGCCGATAACGCCGTTCTCAGCGTTACTATCCCACTTCTATGCCTCCTTGAAAAAACGCTGCTGGCAATGATGGAAGAGGATGTGGCACAGGAGGAGGAGGAGGAGGAAGAGGGATCATTTCATAGGGTTTCTGGCCAGTCCTTCACAAGTGGCTCCGAGGGTGGGTTCCTGCACCCACAAACGCCAGGTACACAATTGCCCAGACAGGGCACAGTTCTGGAGGATGACGAGGTGGAGGATGAGAAGGAGGAGATGGAGGAGAAGGAACCTTCTCCTCCACAGCAGGGTGGCACCCAAACCAGAAGGATCCTTCTCCTTAACAGCAGGATGGCACCCAAACCAGCTCATGGCCATTACTGGTGCATGGCTGGGGGGGATACAGAGGACACAGACGATACACCTCCCACAGAGGACAACTTTTCGTTGCCTCTGGGCAGCCTGGCACATATGAGCGATTACATGCTGCAGTGTCTCCGCAACGACCGGCGAGTTGCCCACATTTTAACTTGTGCTGATTACTGGGTGGGTACGCTGCTGGATCTCTGTGACAAGGACAACATACCGTCCATAATTCTGGAGTGTGATCGTAAGATGCGCGAGTACAAGCGCACGTTGGTAGACGCGCTGCTGGTGGCATTCCCATCTGACAGTTAGGGCACAGTGGAAGCACAAGGCGAAGGCAGAGGAGGAGGAAGAGGTTGCCAACGCAGCTGGGGCACCACCAGCACCTCAGAAGGCAGGGTTAGCATGGCCGAAATGTGGAAAAGCTTTGTCAGCACGTCATAACAACCAGCACCACCAGCTGATATGGAACGTCTTAGCAGGAGGCAGCATTTCAGCAACATGGTGGAGCAGTATGTGTGCACACGCCTACACGTACTGAATGACGGGTCTGCCCCGTTTAACTTCTGGGTCTCCAATTTGGGCACACGGCCTAAGCTTGCCCTTTACGCCTTGGAGGTGCTGGCCTGCCCTGCAGCCAGTGTATTGTCTGAACGTGTGTTTAGCACGGCAGGGGGCGTTATCACAGACAAGCGCAGCTGCCTGTCCACAGGCAATGTGGACAAGCTCACGTTCATTAAAATGAACCAGGCATGGATCCCACAGGCCTTGTCCGTACCTTATGCAGAATAGACATGTATACAGGATTTAACCAGCCATTGTTATACTACAGCGCAATTGCTCATTCTTGTATTTTGGATGTTTCACACTCTTTTGGAGTGTACCCTAATAAAAAAAAAAATAATTAAAAATTAAAACCAAAAACCAGTTTTGGCTGCCTCGTCCTCCTCCACCGCCGCTTCCACCTACACCACTACATCCACCACCTACTCAAACTCCTACTCTATATGGACCTCCACCTTATAAATCAAGTTTATTTTTTTTAATTTGTACGTATTTTATTTTATATTATTTCACTAATTTGTCTGTTACATTTTCTGGTGAAATTCTCCAATATTTGCGTGTGATACACCACTGCTATACTTAGTAGACAGGTAAAAAAATATCACTAATTTGTCTGTTACATTTTCTGGTGAAATTCACCAATTTCTGGGTGTGGTATACCACTGCTATACCTAGTAGAAAGGTAAAAACATTCCACTAATTTGTCTGTTACATATTCGGGTGAAATTCACCAATTTTTGGGTGTGATATACCCCTGCTGTACCTAGTAGACAGGTAAACAAATTTCACTAATTTGTCTGAAACGTCCCTTTCACACAGGCGTGGGGTAAACGCATTGCACCCGCACTGAATCTGTACCCATTTATTTCTATGGGGCTTTGCACATGAGCGGTGATTTTCACACATCACTATTTTGTGTGTTTTTCATGCAACACAGGCCCCATAGAAGTGAAAGGGGCTGCGTGAAAATCGCAAGCATCCGCAAGCAAGTGCGGATGCGGTGAGATTTTCACGCATGATTGCTAGGAGATGATCGGGATGGGGACCCGAATATTATTATTTTCCCTTATAACATGGTTATAAGGGAAAATAATAGCATTCTTAATACTGAATGCTTAGTAAAATAGGGCTGGAGGGGTTAAAAAAATAAATAAATAATTTTTTTTACTCACCTCATCCACTTGTTCGCGCAGCCCGGCTTCTCTTCTGTCTTCTGTGATATAAAGCGATCAAAACGTCATATGCACCACAAAATAGTGCCAATCAAACCGTCATCTCATCCCACAAAAATGATACCCTACCTAAGACAATCGCCCAAAACATAAAAAAACTATGGCTCTCAGAATATGGAGACACTAAAGCATGATTTTTTTGTATCAAAAATGATATTGTGTAAAACTTAAATAAATAAAAAAAGTTGACATATTAGGTATTTCCACGTCCGTAATGACCAGCTCTATAAAAATACCACATGATCTAACCCCTCAGGTGAACACCGTCAAAAAATAAAAACTGTGCTAAAAAAACATTTTTTTGTCACCTTACATCACTAAAAGTGCAACACCAAGCGATCAAAGAGGCATATGCCCCCCAAAATAGTACCAATCTAACCGTCACCTCATCCTGCAAAAAATGAGCCCCTACCTAAGACAATCGGCAAAAAAATAAAAAATAAATTGCTCTCAGACTATGGAGATATTTTTCAAAAATGATATTATTGTGTAAAACTTAAAAAAATTAAAAATAAGTAGAGATAACCTGCTGTATAAAAATATCACATGACCTAACCCCTCAGGTTAAGGCCTCTTTCACACTACCGTTTTTTTTTTTCGTTTACGGGCCGTTTTTTGCTTTCCGTATACGGAACCATTCATTTCAATGGTTCCGCAAAAAAAAAAGGAATGTACTCCGTATGCATTCCATTTCCATATTTCCGTTCCGTTGAAAGATAGACCATGGCCTATTATTGCCCGCAAATCGCGTTCTGTGGCGTTATTAAAGTCAATGGGTCCGCCAAAAAAAAGGAACACATATGGAAATGCATTTGTATGTCTTCCATATACGTTCCATTTTTGCGGATCCATCTATTGAAAATTTTATGCCCAGCCCAATTTTTTCTATGTAATTACGGTATACAGGGAGTGCAGAATTATTAGGCAAGTTGTATTTTTGAGGATTAATTTTATTATTGAACAACAACCATGTTCTCAATGAACCCAAAAAACTCATTAATATCAAAGCTGAATATTTTTGGAAGTAGTTTTTAGTTTGTTTTTAGTTTTAGCTCTTTTAGGGGGATATCTGTGTGTGCAAGTGACTATTACTGTGCATAATTATTAGGCAACTTAACAAAAAACAAATATATACCCATTTCAATTATTTATTTTTACCAGTGAAACCAATATAACATCTCAACATTCACAAATATACATTTCTGACATTCAAAAACAAAACAAAAACAAATCAGTGACCAATATAGCCACCTTTCTTTGCAAGGACACTCAAAAGCCTGCCATCCATGGATTCTGTCAGTGTTTTGATCTGTTCACCATCAACATTGCGTGCAGCAGCAACCACAGCCTCCCAGACACTGTTCAGAGAGGTGTACTGTTTTCCCTCCTTGTAAATCTCACATTTGATGATGGACCACAGGTTCTCAATGGGGTTCAGATCAGGTGAACAAGGAGGCCATGTCATTAGATTTTCTTCTTTTATACCCTTTCTTGCCAGCCACGCTGTGGAGTACTTGGACGCGTGTGATGGAGCATTGTCCTGCATGAAAATCATGTTTTTCTTGAAGGATGCAGACTTCTTCCTGTACCACTGCTTGAAGAAGGTGTCTTCCAGAAACTGGCAGTAGGACTGGGAGTTGAGCTTGACTCCATCCTCAACCCGAAAAGGCCCCACAAGCTCATCTTTGATGATACCAGCCCAAACCAGTACTCCACCTCCACCTTGCTGGCGTCTGAGTCGGACTGGAGCTCTCTGCCCTTTACCAATCCAGCCACGGGCCCATCCATCTGGCCCATCAAGACTCACTCTCATTTCATCAGTCCATAAAACCTTAGAAAAATCAGTCTTGAGATATTTCTTGGCCCAGTCTTGACGTTTCAGCTTGTGTGTCTTGTTCAGTGGTGGTCGTCTTTCAGCCTTTCTTACCTTGGCCATGTTTTGAGTATTGCACACCTTGTGCTTTTGGGCACTCCAGTGATGTTTCAGCTCTGAAATATGGCCATACTGGTGGCAAGTGGCATCTTGGCAGCTGCACGCTTGACTTTTCTCAGTTCATGGGCAGTTATTTTGCGCCTTGGTTTTTCCACACGCTTCTTGCGACCCTGTTGACTATTTTGAATGAAACGCTTGATTGTTCGATGATCACGCTTCAGAAGCTTTGCAATTTTATGAGTGCTGCATCCCTCTGCAAGATATCTCACTATTTTTGACTTTTCTGAGCCTGTCAAGTCCTTCTTTTGACCCATTTTGCCAAAGGAAAGGAAGTTGCCTAATAATTATGCACACCTGATATAGGGTGTTGATGTCATTAGACCACACCCCTTCTCAGTACAGAGATGCACATCACCTAATATGCTTAATTGGTAGTAGGCTTTCGAGCCTATACAGCTTGGAGTAAGACAACATGCATAAAGAGGATGATGTGGTCAAAATACTCATTTGCCTAATAATTCTGCACTCCCTGTACTGTATATGCCATATGGAAAAACGGAAGGTAAAAACGGAACAGAAAAGGAAACACAATGGAAACAAAAAAGGGAACAACGGATCCGTGAAAAACGGACCGCAAAACACTGAAAAAAGACTTACGGTTGTGTGAAAGAGGCCTAACACTGTAAAAAAAATAAAAAATTAAAAAGTGTGTCAAAAAAGCCATTGTTTTGTCACCTTACATCACAAAAAGTGTAATACCAAGCGATCAAAAATTCATATGCACCCCACAATAGTACAAATCAAACTGTCATTTGATACCGAAAAAAATTAACTCCTACATAATATAGTTGCCAAAAAATTTAAAAAACTACGGCTTTCAGAATGTGGAGACAAAAAAAAATATATTTTTTATTTTATTATGTAAAACTGAAACAAACAACCAAAAAAATATTTGGTATTGTCGCGTCCGTAACAACCTGCTCTATAAAAATACCACATTATCTAACTTGTCAGATAAGCATTGCAGCTATTTTTTGTCACCTTGCCTCACAAAAAGTGTAATACAGAGCAACCAAAAAACATGTACCCTAAAATAGTACCAACAAAACAGTACCACCAGTACCACCTTATCCCGTAGTTTCCAAAAGGGGGTCACTTTTTTGGAGTTTCTACTCTAGGGGTGCATCAAGCGGCTTCAAATAGGACATGGTGTAAAAAAAAACAGTCCAGCAAAATCTGCCTTCTAAACACTATATGGCGTTCCTTTCCTTCTGCACCCTGCCGTGTGCTCGTACAGCAGTTTACAATAACAAATGGGGTGTTTCTATAAACTACAGAATCAGGGCAATAAATATTGAGTTTTGTTTGGCTGTTACATTGTTACTGGAAAATCTGCCAAAAAAGTTAAATTATGAAATTTCATCTCCATTTTCCATTAATTCTTGTGGAACACCTAAAGGGTTAACAAAGTTTGTAAAACCAGTTTTGAATACCTTGAGGGGTGTAGTTTAAAATGGGGTAATTTTTGGGTGGTTTCTATTATGTAAGCCCACAAAGTCATTTCAGACCTGAACTGATCCTTAAGGCCTCATGCACATGACCGTTGTTTTGGTCTGCATCCGAGCCGCAGTTTTTGCGGCTTCGATGCGGACCCATTCACTTCAATGGGGCAGCAAAAGATACATCCGTTGCTCCATTACGTGGTCCACAAAAAAAAATAACCTTTCCTATACTTGTCCGTTTTGCGGACAAGAATAGGCAGTTATATCAATGGCTGTCTGTGCCGTTCCGCACGCGGACGCCTTCTGTGTTTTGCGGATCCGGTCGTGTGCATTAGGCCTAAAAAGTAGGTTTTGGAAATTTTGTGAAACATTTCAAGATTTGCTTCTAAACTTCTAAGCCTTCTAAGTAGTATTCATCGAGCATGCTCGGCCGAACACCAGTTCGGCTTGAGCATCTCGATGCTCTGCACATGGCGGTACTCGGTCGAGTACTGCATGTGCTCGAGCGCAATGCTCGAGTCTCCCCCCACACATTTCTTAGTTGCTACGCAGCCAATAAATGTGCAGGTAAGTACTGCCCTCACTGTAACGCCGTAGCCATGTTGGTTACTGGCATTACAGTGATTGGCTGGCCGGAACGCATCTTCGGGTGCTATATAGCACCCGATGACGTGTGTTCGGCTCAGTTTTCATCAGGGGGAGCTGAGCATAAGAAGGGACAGACAGTGTAGAGAGTGTTATTCGAAGATTTTTATTAGAAAAATTTTTCAGAGACCCAAAAGTCCTTTTAAGGACTATTGTGTGTGACAGCAGCAATATATATTTTTAGCTCATCCTGCGCTAAATAGTGTCTAACAAGCCGCTACGGACATTTAAATTATCCCCTCTACATCTCCTGTGTAAAGTGTGCGCATCCCTAAAATATCAGTAACATCCAGTGTACTTTTTCCGTAGACGGTGTCCGCTGCGGACAGTGACATTAGCTGCGCCACATCTCCAGTGTAAAGTGTGCACATCCAAAATATATCTGACATCCAGTGTACTTTTTCCGTAGACGGTGTCTGCTGCGGACAGTGACATTAGCTGCGCCACATCTCCAGTGTAAAGTGTCAGCATCCCAAAAATATCTGTGACATACAGTGTACTTTGTCAATAGACGGTGTCCGCTTCTGACAGTGACATTACCAGGGCCAAATCTCCAATGCAATGCAATGCAATGTTTGCGCTTCAAAAATTTATCTGTGACATACAGTGTACTTTTTTGCGTAGACGCTGCGGACAGTGACATCACAAGAAGATGACAGTGGGGAGCGGAAATTACTGTTTAATGAGGTGGATGTGATGAGACAGTTGCCAATAACTCAACAACAATTACTGTCTCAGGAGGTTGATGAAGAGGATGAGACACAGTTGTCAATCACTGAGGTAGTGGTTAGGTCAACAAGTCAGGAGGATGAGCAGAGTGAGGAAGTGGAAGAGGAGATGGTGGACGATGAAGTCACTGACCCAACCTGGGAAGGTGTAAAGCCGAGCGAGGACAGCAGTACAGAGGGGGAGGGATCTGCTGCACTGCAACAGGCTGGAAGAGGCAGTGGGGTGGCAAAAGGGAGAAAACGGGCCACACCAAATAGGCTCGAAACTGTTCCAAGGAGCACACCCTTGCGGAAATCTCCCTTGCCAAGGGGTAGGTGTTCCGCAGTCTGGCACTTTTTTGAGGAAAGTGCGGACGACAAAAGAATTGTAGTTTGAAACCTGTGCCATACAAAAATGAGCAGGGGAGTGAACACTAGCAACCTCACCACCACCAGCATGATCTGCCCCATGGCATCAAAGCACCATAATAGGTGGGTCGAACGCCTGGGTCCACAATCTGTGTCTGCGGGTCACACCACTGCCTCCTCTTACCCTGTGTTACGTGCTGTCCAATCCCCTGTCTAAGATGCAGGCCCGGATGCCTCCCACCCTGCACCTGGACCTTCGCAAGCACCATCAGCGACCACATCAACTTCCGTGTTCCAACGCATCATACAAATGTCCCTACTTCAGGCATTTGAACTCAAGCGCAAATACCCAGCCACCCACCCACAGGCCATAGCGCTAAATGCACAGCTTTCCAAATTACTGGCCTTGGAAATGTTGCCATTTAGGCTTGTGGACACTGAGGCCTTCCGCAGCCTGATGTCGGCGGCCGTCCCGCGTTAAACTGTCCCCAGCCGCCACTATTTTTCAAGGTGTGCCGTGCCCGCCTTGCAACATGCGTCCCGTAACATCAGATGTGCCCTGACCAACACAGTTACTAGGAAGGTCCACATAACCACGGACACATGGACAAGTGCATTCGGCCAGGGATGCTACATTTCCCTGATGGCACACTTTGTGAATGTTGTGGAGGCCGGGAGTGAGTCGTACCCTGGAATGGCACAGGTGCTACCGACGCCAAGAATTGCAGGCCTTACGTCGATTAGGGTTTCCGCCAGCACCTACGTTAGTAGCTCCAACCCCCACTTCTCCACCTCCTACTCCTACACTTCCATCTCTGAATTATCATCTTGCAGCACCAATCAGCCATCAGTCAGTAGCTGTGTAGCACTGCAGTGGGGAAGCGGCAACAGGCACACTGCCGCTGAGCTGTGGCGGGGGATAAGAGACCAGACTGAGCTGTGGCTCTCGCCACTCAACCTAAAACCAAGCATAGTTGTCCGTAACTTGGTGGCGGCTTTGAAGCTTGGTAAGCTCACACTCGTCCCATGCCTAGCCCACGTCTTAAACTTAGTGTTTCAGTGGCTTCTCAAAACCTACCCCAATTTGCCTGAGCTTCTGGTGAAGGTGCGCCGCGTGTGTGCCCATTTCCGCAAGTCATCAACAGCTTCAGCCGGTCTGTCAACGCTGCAGCAGCGTTTAAAATTGCCAGCTCACCAGCTGTTGTGCGACGTGAGCACGCCCTGGAACTCAACGTTCCACATGTTGGACAGGCTTTGTGAGCAGCAGAGGGCAGTAGCGGAAAACCAGCTGCAACATGGTCATCACCTTTCTAGTCAGCTTCCGCTTTTCACAAGCGAGGAGTGGGCATGGATGTTTGACCTCTGTGAGGTTTTAAGAAACTTTGAGGAATCAACACAGATGGTGAGCGGCGATAACGCTATTATCAGCGTAACCATCCCACTTCTGTGTCTACTCAAACGCTTGCTGCTCACAATTACGGACGACGCTTTGCATGTGGAAAAGGTGGAAATGGAAGAAGACATTACAAAGGGTGATAGCCAGACCACCCTAAGTTCATCTTCTCAGCGCAAATTGGACAATGAAGAGGAGGAGGAGCAGGAGACGGATGCCTCCGCTTCAGAGGGTAGTACCCATGGAAGTTTAATTCCATCTGTTCAGCGTGGGTTGGAAGAAGAGGAGGAAGAGGATGAGGAGATTGAGAGTGATCCTCCTGATGACGACAGCAAAGTCTTGCTTGTTGGTACTCTGGCACACATGGCTGACTTCATGTTAGGCTGCCTTTCCAGCAACCCGCGCGTTATACGCATTTTAGACAACACGGATTACTGGTTGTTCACCCTTCTTGACCCCCGCTACAAAGAGAACTTCTCATCTCTCATTCCTCTGGTGGAGAGAACAAGCAAAACGATGCAATACCAGTAGATCCTTGTTGAAAAATTGCTCAAAAAATTGACAACGCTTGCGGCAGAGTCTGTAGTTCCTTGGCCAACCAAGGATGGAAGACAAAGGGAACTCACAGCAGTTCCAACAGAGGCAGGGCAACACTCTCCAAGGCCTGGGACAGTTTCATGACACCCCGCCAGCACCCTCACCCTGATGCGCGGCCTAGTGTCACAAGGAGGGAAAAATTTTGGAAGATGGTGAAGGACTACATAGCAGACCATGTCAGCGTCCTCAATGATCCCTCAGTGCCTTACAACTACTGGGTGTCCAAGCTGGACACGTGGCCCAAACTATGATGGAAGAGGAGAAGGAGCATGACAAAAGGAAGATTCAACCATATACCTTTGGAGGTGCTGGCCTGCCCTGCCGCCAGCCTTTTGTCTGACCGGGTATTTAGTGCTGCTGATGGCATTATAACAGATAAGCGCATCCACCTGTCAACTGAAAATGCTGACAGGTTGACTCTTATCAAAATGAACAAGGCCTTGATTGATAATGACTTCTCGACTTCACCAGAGGAAAGCTGATGAACATGAAGGCACTTTAAATGTGGTGTTTATAATGTACCGAATAAACTGTATTCCCATGCACGCGTTCCACTACAAACAAGGGTATATTGTTGAATCTTCCTTTTGTCATGCTCCTTCTCCTCTTCCATCATATCAACATGCTTATTTGCCGCATATAATTACCATGCATATAATTTTTTACAGCTCACCAGCAGGCCTTCACCTACAATCTTTTACAGGGTCAGCTCACCTGCAGGCCCATACCTAAAATCTTTTACAGGGTCAGCTCACCAGCAGGCCCACACCTAAAATCTTTTACAGGGTCAGCTCACCAGCAGGCCCACACCTAAAATCTTTTACAGGGTCAGCTCACCAGCAGGCCTTCATCTACAATCTTTTACAGGGTCAGCTCACCAGCAGGCCCGCACATAAAATCTTTTACAGGGTCAGCTCACCTACAGGCCCTCACCCAATTATACCTAATAGGTAATTTGCGCGCATGATGCCTTGCTTGGATGTGGTAGCCGTAGTCGTTTCTCAGGCTCTCTCTCTGGAATCGAACCCTGATTCCCCGTTACCCGTAGTCACCATGGTTTGTGCTGTCAATAACATCAAAAGCCGATAGGCCAGACATCTGAATGGATCGTCGTCATCCCGGGGGACCTGCGATCGGCCCCAGGTTATCTAGAGTCACCATAGCGGCAGCAGGCACTCACCCATAATGTTTTAGATGGTCAGATCAGCAGGCCCTTGCGCCAAATGTTTTTGAGGGTCACCAGCAGGCCATCAATCATAATTTTTCAAGGCTGTGTATGATGCGCTCCTTTATGTGTAATAAAGGGTGTATTGGAGTGCCGGTTTCTTGAAATTTTTGGCAGCCCTTTCACTTGTGCATAGGCTTTATGAGTATAGGAGTCCCACTACATGAAAAAATGTACCACAATGTAAATGAGGCCCTCCTTTATGTGATATACAGGTTGTATCGGAGTGCCTCTTCCTTGTAATTTTTGGCAGCACTTGCACTTTATATACAAGTAAATATACAGGAAAGAATGTTTCCTAACAATTTTTCCTCTAAAATCGATTTTTTTTTGTGCGTATTATTGTCATTCTGTAAAAGTGGCGTACTACTTGGACAACATCGGTCCCAGCAGCGACCTGGAAATCCAAGATGCATCCAAACATCCTCCCCATGCTGTTCCCGAACCATTTTGGTGGTGTTTCCATCAATTTCTGACCTTTTACTATGAACCAGGCACCCTCCCCCCTTCAGAGCATGGGGTGCCTGGTTTAATGCTCAGGTTTTCCCATTGACTTCAATTACACTCGGGTGCTCAGTAGAGCACCCAAGCATCCCGATGTGTAACGGCCCGAGCCCTCGAGCACTATGGTGCTCGATCAACACTACTTCTAACGTCCCCAAATAATAAAATGGCTTTCACAAAATGATCCAATCATGAAGTAGACATATGGGGAATGTAAAGTAATAACTATTTTTAGAGGTATTACTATCTATTATAAAAGTAGAGAAAAAATTGGAAATTTGCTATTTTTTCAAAATTGTTGGTAAATTTGGTATTTTTTCATAAATAAAAATGAATTTTTTTGACTCAATTTTACCACTGTCATGAGGTACAATATGTGACAGGAAAACAATCTTAGAATGGCCTGGATAAATAAAAGCGCTTTAAAGTTATGACCACATAAAGTGACACATGTCAGATTAGCAAAAAATGGCCTGGTCCTTAAGGTGAAATATGGCAGGGTCCTTAAGGGGTTAAATATTCTTACCTATGGCTTGTAGTCTTGGCCATTGTTTATAATGTTTAGGGAATTTATATATACAAATGTTCACATGCAGGTAACTGACTACCTGTACATTTAAAGGAACATTCTAGATAAAACGTATACAGCTTGTTATACCTAATGAAGGGCCTGATGGGGCAGTGCATGATACAGAGACTCATACTACATCACCAGGAAAATTCCTGCACCTCCACCTCATGCCATATACAAGACATAACATTATACATTAGTTTTACCCAGAGTGTTCCTTTAAATACGCTAACTTGTCCTTTTGCTAACACTAGGGTCTTCTTTAACGTGGGGCAAAAGGGGCAGCTGCCCCGGGCCCAGTTGGTCCTGGTGGGACCAAGGCAGCTGCCTCTTGAGCCCCACTGGCCACTGCCCACAAATTATTTTTCGTCCCATAAGACACATTTTTCCCCCTGCGTCTTATGGGGTGAATACTATTAGTACCGGAGGATCGGGAAGCGGTGAAAGCTCTATACTCACCGCTTCCTGGTCCTTGGCTGTCGGCTGTGCAGTAGCTGCGCACAGCGTGACCTCACGCTGTGCGCAGCCTTCACAGCCGACAGCTGAGGACCAGGAAGAAGAGAGAGAGCGCTGGTGGTGAGGAGCATCGGCGTCCAGGAGCAAGAGAGGTAAGTTGTTTATTTTATTTGCGCTGATGGCTGGGGGCTGATACATGAGGCTGGGGGGGCTGATATATGGCATTGGGGAGCTGATATGAGGTCTGATTGAGGGTCTTATTAACATTGGGGGTCTGATTGGGAATGTCAGCTGAGATCTGATTAACATTGGGGGTCCGATTGGTGGTCTGACCTGAGGTGTAATGGAAAATATTTTTTTCTTATTGTCCTCCTCTAAAACCTAGGTGCGTCTTATGGGCCAGTGCGTCTTATAGGGCGAAAAATATGGTACTTGCTTGCTCCTCCTCCCGACCTCCCCTGCCCTTTGCGTATGCCGCGCGCCGTGACGTCAGAAGGAGGCACTGCAACGCTAGGATGGGCCGAGCCCCGGTCTCCTTCCTGAACTGCAGAGCAGTGCCCACTTCCAGCCCTGAGCCCAGATGCCCAGAGCACTGATCCTGAGCCTGCTAGAGTATTCAGAACTGTAAGTATTTACAGTAATTCACTGTAAGCTATATTATATATATAACTTTTTTTTTTTTTATGTTTCTGTATGTTGTGGTGGAGGGCTTGATTGCATGCTAGGGTGTGGGAAGACGGGATCCAGGGGACCCAAGTAAATTCTTCCCCAGGGTCCAATCAATATTAAAGACGGCCCTGGCTAACACTGAATTATACCATCTATAAATTAAACTTTACAGAAAAAATTGACATTTATTTTGGAAAGTCTGGGCTTATTTCAATAAAAGAGGTGCAAGGTCCGCATCACTTCAGTTTCTTGCATTTTTAGATTGTAATAAAAACAAGGTGAGAACATTTTGTTTTCCACTAAAAGAATACCCTTAGGCTCCTGTACAGACTTCATTTCTGAAAAATAATAACTAATGCACAGTACAGTTCAGTCCGTTTAATATGTAATGTACCTGTAGGCACCGTGGCTTTATTTGCATTTCCATGACGGAGCATAAAATAACACATGTATGCGTGTCACTGGGGTTCGAGATGTACATGCTAACAGTGAACATAACAGCTTGATGGCTACGATTTCCAAAAAACCTAAACATAATACAGGAGTAAATCATTCCGCAACACCTTGCTCTATTGATTGCCTTCAACTGTCTAGAGATTTAAGAGTGAAAATGACACCTTTGCGGTGATTAAACAGGTACTGCTGTATACTGTAGATTCTAAACTACTGTACATTACGTATATTAAAAGAGGTTGACAAATGGCATTTATCATGTAGAGAAAGTTAATACAAGGCACTTACTAATGTATTGTGATTGTCCATATTGCCTCCTTTGCTGGCTGGATTCATTTTTCCATCACATTATACATTGCTCATATCCAGGGGTTATGACCACCCCGCAATCCAAGTGTGGTGGTCGTGCTTAGGGACTATAGGAAAAAGAGTCGGCCTATATGCAATCCTGCGGTTCCAGCCACCAGAGATGCTGTTGCTTTTTCCTATAGCGTGCAAGCACGGCCACTGCTCATGTACTGCAGGCTGGTCATGACCATGGAAACGAGCAGTGTATAATGTGATGGAAAATGAATCAAGCCAGCAAAGGAGGCAATATGGACAATCAAAATACATTAGTAAGTGCCTTGTATTAACTTTGTGTACATGACAATGCTCTAAGGAGAGCTTGGTTCATACTTCATAGGGTTACTAGAACAAGAATCATTGGGACAAACCTTTAAGTTGATTACAGCTTTATTCCTTTTTGATTTGTTGCTCATTGGACCTTTGTTGCAGACTAAAGATTGTTCAAGTTCAAAGACCTTTTAGTCTAGTATTGTTAGTACGTACACGAGTCACCGGCTGGACCACAGCCAGTGACCATCAAAACTGCTACGAGCTTTCTGAAACCTCTCTGGGTAGTATAAGGCCCCTTGAGACGAGCGTTCCTCCCGCAGCGAGTCCGCAACGCAGATCCCGGCCTGACCTCCCAGCGCTTCCAGGGGTCACATAGCATTATATTGATTTATGATGCTATGTAACCCTTACAGTTCTGGAATGTATTGGATAATACTGGCATAATGCTGCCAGTGTTATCCAATACATTCCAGAACTGTAAGGGTTACATAGCATCATATATCAATATAATGCTATGTGAATCCCCTCAGTGCTGGGAGGTCAGGCCGAGTGCTGCGATGCAGACTCGCTGCGGGAGGAACGCTCGTCTCAAGGGGCCTAAGACTAAAGCTACCTCTAGGTATTCACCACATTCCGCTGCAAGGCAGGATGGATTTGGCTGCTTGGGACCCAACAGAATACAAGTAGCCGCCCTTCCAGGAAAACAGGAAAAAAAAACTGAAATCTACGCCAACCGTGTTAAACCCCCCCCCCCCCCCCCCCACACACACATTCTTTTCAAAAATTGAAACCGTGTGGAAAGTGAGTAATTTACCCCCCAGCATTGCCTTGACTGTGACAAAATGTTGGTATTGACACAGTAAACACGTACGTATGCTGCTTAGTGAAATTATATCCCCCGCCCCCCCCCCCCCCAAAAAAAATAAAAATAAATTGTAAATTGTATTGACAGTGAGTACACGGAAACCGACTGCTTGGACTGTTAGAAAATGTCGATACTGATGCACCCACCGTAAAACAACTGCGGGGAACACTCTGCTCCATGCATCATCCTGTCATCCCCCCCATGTCGCCAGGAATATTCCCAGAGGGGAGATGTTGAGGGCTCGACGGAATTGTTCAACTCTTGACCTTTTTTCTAAGGAAGCCTCTGACATCACATCAAGATTGCAGACTAGGGGATATCCATTGGAGAGTATCCATGTAGCTAGAGAATTTGCTAGACAAAAAGACAGAGACTCTCTTCTGTTTACTCAAACTAAAGATGATACAAATAAGAAAAAGAATTACAAAAAAAGAAAATATAAGAAAAGAAAATGGAATTATTGCTATGCACGGGGTTTGAGTGAACCGGTGACCTTTGTCACCAATTACAGTAAAGAATATCCCCTTATCTGCAATATATTATGCAAACACTTCCCAGTCATAGGCTATGATGAGGATTGGAGAGATGTCGCCGATGCAGGCATTAGATGTATAGCAAAAAAAGCACCTACAATTGGACAAAAGGTGAGCCCCAGTTTATTCCTTGATAACGCCCCTTGCCAACCAGTTTGGCTTAGAACAAAGGGTCATTTTAAATGTGGGAGTAAGAGGTGCATTTGCTGTCAACATATGTCAGTTAGTAAAAATGTTGTCTCTGCGTCTAATGGCAGTACGCATGAGTTGCGACAATACATTAATTACAATACTGAATATGTTGTCTATGTCTTTAACTGTTGAGATTGAGCGTTTCAGTATGTGGGATGCACCACGAACCAACTTAAGGTTAGAATACGGAAACATTTGAGTGACGTCCCGCATTTTTCAACGCGCAATGTATCAGCGGCGACATTACATTTAGCATCTATTTACAAAGGGGACACCTCTGCGTTTTCTGTGCAGGGTATTGAAAGAGTGACTATGCCGATTAGGGGTGGAGATCGCAGACAGAAACTCTTCAGCAGGGAAACCTACTGGATGTTCAATTTGGGAACATATTTACCGAATGGATTAAATAAAAAACATGCTCTAACTTTACAATATAAATAAAATCCCTCATATGTATCGAGCCTTTGTTCTACCTGGCTAAAGTCTCCTCCCCCCTGTTGAACCTTATTCACTGGTTGGTGTGGGTCTCCAGTGGGGATGATTATTCAGTCAGGTGGGAGTGTCATGTCAGTGTATAATAACTTTTGGTTTTAAGTTTGTTTGTTTGTCTTGATGAAGGGCTAACGATGTAATAGCCCCAAACGCGTCACAGCAAATTTGTCCATTTTTGATGTCTAGATTTTAATTGAAGCCGATTAAAGTATATTGTACGTGGAGCTGAATTCTCCCTGTTTTCATTGATGCAGTAATCACATACATTTATGTTGCTTCTTAAAGAAATGTAACCATGCCCCACTACTAAATTTGACATACAGAATTTTAAACTATCACCCTCGTGGAAACTAAAAATATATAAAAGACATGACGCTCAATTTCAACTAAGCACAAAGATAGATTGCTGCCACAATGTGGGTATTGCTGCAGTAATCCTGCATATATGCTGATCTATTAAATTGAAAGCACTCCACAAAAAAAAAAAATTAAATTGTGACAGGTTGGAAACTGAAAATACATAAAGGGATGACTGAAGCTTGATGCTCCATTTCAACTTAACACACAGGTACTGTAGATTGCGACCCCACGGTGGGTATTGCTGCAGTAGTGACATAGGTATGCTACTTAATTAAATTGAAAGCCCCCCCCCCCCCCAAGAAAAATAAGTTTGCGACCATGTGGAAACTGAAAATACGTAAATGGGACGACTGAGGGTTTTTTAACTTAGCACACACACAGGTAGATTGCTGCCATGACGTGGGTATTGCTTGAAATTGAAAGCCCCCCCCCCCCAAACAAACAAAAAAAATGTTGTATGTGTGGAAACTAAAGATAAGTTAACGCACAACTGAGGCTTGATGCTCAATTTCAACTTAACACCCAGGTAAATTCCACAGCAATCATGTATATATGCTGCTCAATAGTATTGGGTGCGGATATTCGAATCGCTAATTTTAATATAGTGCTACATATACGTATTTGTGAATATTCTAGATTTTTTTTTTCATCTGAACCCATGATCCCTCCCTGCTTCTTGCTTGTGGGCCAATGAGAAGGCTGCAATGCCTTTGTCTGAGCTTAGCAACATCCATAGCAACCAATAGGAAAGTTGCCTACCCCTTACTATATAAGAACCTCCCCAGCAGCCATTTTCTGCAGTTTTTTGCAGTTCATTGCTGTGCTATGTGCTTTGATGTGTCATTACATTAGATAGTTAGTAAGCTTATATATATATATTACAGATAGTTAGTGGAAGATAGTCAGTGTAGGTTAGATAGTGATATAGTGTAGCTGATAGGTTCCAGTGCAGGGTGTTAGGTAGTGAGATAGGTTCTGCTGTCCATACATACATGCTACAGACATAGTGCTGTGATGTCACAAGTTCACAACAATACTTAGTGCACCAATCAGTAATATGTAGTCAGACCTGCTAAAATGTGAAGTTGCACATATTGTGCCAAAATATGCGCATCATTAATTGCCAATTTTCGCATTCGCGAATATATTGGAGCACTCTATCTGTGTATAAAGCTATTCTAATGTTCTGCCGTGCCAACCATTTTCTCCAGTCTCAGGAAACTTCTAGCAGCTTGAAAAATGTAGCAAAAGTGACCCACGCCTGTATTGCGCACGCAATACGCACATATTACATTGCCGATTTTTGCAATCAATTAAATAATGGTAAATTCTCGAATTTGCAAATTTATGATGAATATTCGCCCAAATATTTGCAAAATATCGCAAATTCGAATATTGGCCCTGCCGCTCATCACTACTACTTAATTAAATTGAAAGCACCCCCACAAAAAATTTTTTTTTATTGTTTCCATGTGGAAACTGAAAATATGTAAATGGATGACTGAGGCTTGACGATCAATTGCTTAATTAAATTGAAAGCACACACCTACCAAAAAAAATAAAAATAAATTGCGACCGGTTGGAAACTGAAAATACATAAAAGGGATGACTAAGGGTACTTTCACACTAGCGTTTTTCTTTTCCGGTATTGAGTTCTGTCACAGGGGCTCAATACCGGAAAAAAAAAAAAGATTCGTTTTATCCTAATGCATTCTGAATGGAGAGCAATCCGTTTATTATGCATCAGGATGCATCAGTTCAGTCCCTCTTACGTTTTTACAGCATGCTGTATCTTTCTATCCGCCAAAAATCCTAAATAATTGCCAGAATGCCGAATCGAAATTAATTTCCATGGAACTGTATTAGTGCCTGATGTGTGTGTGTGTGTGTATATATGTATATATATATATATATATATATATATATATATGATATATGGAGGGATATATATATATATATATATATATATATATATAAAATGTGCCTGATGTACAGTTGCAAGAAAAAGTATGTGACCCCTTTGTAATTATATGGATTTCTGCACAAATTGGTCATAAAATGTGATCTGATCTTCATCTAAGTCACAACAATAGACAATCACAGTCTGCTTAAACTAATAACACACAAAGAATTACATGTTACCATGTTTTTATTGAACACACCATGTAAACATTCACAGTGCAGGTGGAAAAAGTATGTGAACCCTTGGATTTAATAACTGGTTGAACCTCCTTTTGGCAGCAATAACTTCAACCAAACGTTTCCTGTAGTTGCAGATCAGACGTGCACAACGGTCAGGAGTAATTCTTGACCATTCCTCTTTACAGAACTGTTTCAGTTCAGCAATATTCTGGGGATGTCTGCTGTGAATCGCTTTCTTGAGATCATGCCACAGCATCTCAATCGGGTTGAGGTCAGGACTCTGACTGGGCCACTCCAGAAGGCGTATTTTCTTCTGTTTAAGCCATTCTGTTGTTGATTTACTTCTATGCTTTTGGTCGTTGTCCTATTGCAACACCCATCTTCTGTTGAGCTTCAGCTGGTGGACAGATGACATTAAGTTCTCCTGCAAAATGTCTTGATAAACTTGGAAATTCATTTTTCCTTCGATGATAGCAATCCGTCCAGGCCCTGACGCAGCAAAGCAGCCCCAAACCATGATGACCCCACCACCATACTTCACAGTTGGGATGAGGTTTTGATGTTGGTGTGCTGTGCCTCTTTTTATCCACACATAGTGTTGTGTGTTTCTTCCAAACAACTCAACTTTGGTTTCATCTGTCCACAGAATATTTTGCCAGTACTGCTGTGGAACATCCAGGTGCTCTTGTGCAAACTGTAAACGTGCAGCAAAGTTTTTTGGGACAGCAGTGGCTTCCTCTGTGGTATCCTCCCATGAAATCCATTCTTGTTTAGTGTTTTATATATCGTAGATTCACTATCAGGGATGTTGGCATATGCCAGAGACTTTTGTAAGGCCCCTTTCACACGGGCGAGTATTCCGCGCGCATGCGATACGTGAGGTGAACGCATTGCACCCGCACTGAATACCGACCTATTCATTTCTATGGGGCTGTTCACATGAGCGGATATTTTCACGCATCACTTGTGCTTTGCCGTGAAAATCGCAGCATGCTCTATATTCAGCGTTTTTCACGCAACGCAGGCCCCATAGAAGTGAATGGGGTTGCGTGAAAATCGCAAGCAAGTGCGGATGCGGTGCGATTTTCACGCATGGTTGCTAGGTGACAGTCTATTCACTGTATTATTTTCCCTTATAACATGGTTATAAGGGAAAATAATAGCATTCTGAATACAGAATGCTTAGTAGGTGATCAATTAAGGGTTAAAAAAAAATAAAAAATTTAACTCCCCTTCTCCTCTTGTTCGCGTAGTTCCCGTTCTCTTCTTTACTTCTTAAAAGATGAACTATCGGATAGGACCTGTGGTGACGTCAGATCACATGCTCCAATCACATGGTCCATCACCACGGTGATGTACCATGTGATTGGAGCATGTGATCTGACGTCACCAAAGGTCCTTTAGCCCACAGCTCATCATTAAAGAAGTAAAGAAGAGACCGGGTACTACGCGAACAAGAGGAGAAGGTGAGTTAATTTTTTTTATTTTTTTTTAACCCTCAATTGATCACCTACTAAGCATTCTGTATTCAGAATGCTATTATTTTCCCTTATAACCATGTTATAAGGGAAAATAATAACATCTACACAACACCTAACCCAAACCTGAACTTCTGTGAAGAAGTTCGGGGTTGGGTACCAAACATGCGTGATTTTTCTCACGCGAGTGCAAAACGCATTACAATATTTTGCACTCGCGCGGAAAAATCGCGGGTGTTCCCGCAACGCACCCGCACCTTTTCCCGCAACGCCCGTGTGAAAGAGGCCTAAGTCTTTAGCTGACACTCTAGGATTCTTCTTCACCTCATTGAGTAGTCTGCGCTGTACTCTTGCAGTCATCTTTACAGGACGGCCACTCTGTCACGGAACCATGAACCAGACGTACAACAAGAGATAAGTGAAAATAAGAAGGCTTTATTGAAAATAAAGCTGTAAAGCAAAAGTCCAAACGGATGGTGAAACCGAAGCAGAGTCTTTGAGAGGCCAGGGGTCAGGAACCAGAAGGGTAGTCAGACGAAGCCAGGATCAGGAACCAGCAGGGTAGTCAGACGAAGCCAGGATCAGGAACCAGCAGGGTAGTCAGACGAAGCCAGGATCAGGAACCAGAAGGGTAGTCAGACGAAGCCAGGATCAGGAACCAGAAGCAGCAGCAATCTTAGAAGCATGTGAACACAGGAGGACCAAGCAAGGAACTGAAGCCACAGACCTCCTATATATATGAGCTAGGCATCCAGCTCCTCCCAGTGGGAAGGAGGAGCCGCAGGGTGGAAGGCTACAAGAAACCCAGAAACCAAGATGGCCGCCAGCACATGTCAAACGAAGGAGAACAGCAAGAAGGTAAGACCATGACAGTACCTCCCCCTCAAGGGCCCCTCCTCCGCGGAGCAAAAAACGGTTTCTGAGGGAAGCGTGCGTGGAAGGCTCGGAGCAAGGCAGGAGCATGGACATCTGCGGAGGGAACCCAGGAACGCTCCTCTGGACCATAACCACGCCAATGGACCAAAAACTGCACCCGACCGCGGACCAGGCGTGAGTCCAGGATATTGCTCACCTCATACTCCTCACGATTGCCCACTCGGACCGGACGAGGCCGAGGAACCGAGGAAGTGAAACGATTACACACCAGTGGCTTCAACAGGGAGACATGAAACACGTTAGAGATCCGCATGCCAGGAGGAAGCGCAAGGGCATAGGCTACCGGGTTTACCCTGCGAAGCACTCGGAAGGGACCAACAAAGCGAGGCGCCAGCTTGGGAGTGGGCACTCGAAGGTTGAGGTTGCGGGTGGACAACCATACACGGTCTCCGACCTGGTAGGAAGGAGCAGGCGCTCGTCTGCGATCAGCCTGGAGTCTCTGGCGCTGCGCAGAGGCCTCAAGGGACTTCTGGATCTGTACCCAAGAAGCACGTAGGACGGAAAGGTGATCCTCCACAGCCGGAATATCCTGGGGAGAGAATACCTCCGGTAACACGGCAGGTTGGAACCCATAATTGGCCACGAAGGGAGACGTCCCAGAGGAAGAGTTCACCGCCGTGTTCCTGGCAAACTCAGCCCAAGGCAGGAGGTCAACCCAATTGTCTTGGTGATCGGAGACATAGCAACGAAGGAATTGCTCCAAGGCCTGATTGGATCGTTCTGCGGCCCCATTGGACTGAGGGTGGTAGGCCGAGGAGAAGGAGAGATGAATCCCCAACTGGGAGCAAAAGGCGCGCCAGAACCTGGACACAAACTGACTCCCCCGATCCGACACAATCTCCTTGGGCAAACCGTGCAACCGGAAGACCTCCCTGGCAAAAATCGTGGCCAACTCTTGTGCAGAGGGTAACTTCTTGAGAGGAACACAGTGGCACATTTTGGAAAACCGATCCACAATCATGAGAATGACCGTATGGCCTCGGGATGCAGGGAGGTCCACAATGAAATCCATCCCCAGGTGTGACCATGGGCGCTCCCCGGCGGCTATGGGTTGCAGAAGGCCCAACGGAAGGTGCCGAGGGGACTTACTCTGGGCACAAACGGAGCATGCCGCTACATATGCGGCGATGTCGGAACGTAGGGAAGGCCACCAGAACAGACGTGAAACAGCCCAGGACAGCTGATTCTTTCCAGGATGCCCCGCGGTCTTGGAGTTATGGTAGGTTCGCAACAACCGAGTGCGCAACTCCTCAGGCACAAAACATCTGCCGTTGGGTCTCCCAGAGGGAGCACCAGATTGAGCCGCCAAAATCTGCTCACCCAGGGGAGAGGTCAGGCTGGTGCGAATGGCGGCCAGGATCTGATTCGGAGGTATGACCGAAGTCGGAATCGACTCCTCCCTGGACAGCTCGGAGTACTGCCGTGATAGGGCATCCGCCCTGATGTTCTTGGAACCGGGTAGGTAGGAGACCACGTAATTAAAACGTGACAAGAACAGAGCCCATCTGGCCTGACGTGGTGTCAATCTCTTGGCCTCAGAAAGGTAGGTCAGATTCTTATGGTCCGTCAGGATGAGAACCGGAACCACCGAACCCTCGAGCAAGTGCCTCCATTCTTTAAGGGCCTGCACGATGGCCAATAACTCCCTGTCACCAATCTGATAGTTGCACTCCGCGGAAGACAGTTTCCGGGAGTAAAACCCACAAGGAAGCAGAGGACCCTCTGGTGTTCTACGCTGAGACAGAAGGGCGCCTACTCCCGTCTCAGACGCGTCCACCTCGAGGACAAAGGGCAACCCAGGGTTGGGATGCGACAGAATCGGAGCCGACACAAAAGCGGACTTTAGGGCCTCAAAAGCTCGGATGGCCTCGAGCGGCCAGACCTGGGAATTACTGCCTTTCCTGGTCAGATCCGTGAGAGGCTTGGCCAGCATGGAAAAGTCCCTGATGAACTTCCGATAATAATTGGCGAAGCCCAAAAAGCGCTGCAGGGAACGAAGACCACTGGGCTGGGGCCACTGTAAGACAGCCGAAACCTTCTCAGGATCCATGGAGAACCCCTCAGCGGAAATGATGTAACCTAAGAAGGTTACCTGGGATCGGTGAAATTCGCATTTCTCAAGCTTACCGAACAGCTTGTTCTCTCGTAACCGTTGCAACACTCGTCTGACATCCAGAATGTGGGCCTCCATGGATTCAGAATATACCAAGATGTCATCCAAATAGACCACCACACACTGCTGCAACAGGTCACGAAAAACATCGTTGATGAATTCCTGAAAGACTGCGGGCGCATTGCACAACCCAAAGGGCATAACCAAGGATTCATAATGACCAGTCCTGGTGTTAAACGCGGTCTTCCACTCATCGCCCGCCTTGATCCTTACCAGGTTATATGCCGCCCTCAGGTCGAGTTTGGTAAAGACCGTGGCCCCTTTAAGGCGATCGAACAGCTCGGAAATCAAGGGTATCGGGTAAGCGTTCTTGATCGTGATGCGATTGAGACCCCTGTAATCGATGCAAGGCCTCAACTCACCGCCCTTCTTTTTCACAAAGAAAAATCCAGCCCCTGCCGGGGACGAGGATTTGCGAATGTGTCCGCGTGAAAGCGCCTCCCTCACGTACTCCTCCATGGCCTCATTCTCCGCTACCGACAGTGGATAGACTTTGCCACGAGGAGGAACGGCACCAGGTTCTAAGTCTATGGCACAATCGTATGGGCGGTGCGGAGGTAGAGCAACCGCGCGCACCTTATCGAATACATCCCGGTACTCCTCGTATTCAGGAGGCAACAGAGAGTCCGAGGAAGTACACAGCAACTTGACAGACCCATGGATGCAACTAGCCCCACACTGCGGTGACCACGAGAGGATCTCGGCCGATCTCCAATCGAAAGTCGGATTATGCTTCTGGAGCCAGGGGTACCCCAAGACCACCGAGTAGTGTGGAGACGAAATAACCTGGAGGCAGACCGACTCTCTGTGAACGGCACCAATGGCTATCCCCACTGGAAGGGTCTCATGAGTCACGTGTGGCGGCAGAAGGGGTCTGCCGTCTATCGCCTCAAGAGCCAGTGGGGAACCTCGAGCCTGCAGAGGAATGGAATTGGCGGCAGCGAACACACTATCAATGAACAAACCACCAGCACCAGAGTCCACCAACGCCTGGGTCGTCACCGAGCCCCCGACCCAGGAGAGGACAACAGTGATCAGTGGTTTGTCAACACGGGAAACCGGGGACGAGGAGACTCCACCCAAGATCTGCCCCCGACAGGATCTCAGGTGCGAGCGTTTTCCCGGACGGTTCGGACATGCCAACCGAAAATGCCCACCGAGACCACAGTACATGCATCGGCCCTCGCGTCTCCGGAGTACCCTCTCCCCCTCGGACAGGCGAGCAAACCCCAGCTGCATGGGTTCACCCCCAGACAAGTCATCCCCAGGAGGCGTGGGAGGAGAGGGAGGCACGGGTGGGACAGCAAACGTAGGCGCCAATCTGTTAGAAGACCTCCGCAGGCTCTCCTTAAAGGAAGGTCTCTCCCTGAGTCTGGTGTCAATCAAAATCAGGAAAGAAATAAGAGACTCGAGCTCCACTGGTAGGTCCTTAGCTGCAACCTCATCCTTCAAGGCATCCGAGAGACCATGAGAGAAAGCAGCGACCAGAGCCTCATTATTCCAGCCCACCTCTGCTGCCAGGGTACGAAACTCAATGGCGTATTCAGCTACGGATCGTGAACCCTGTCTGATGGACATAAGGAGCTTCGCAGCAGAGGCAGCACGAGCCGGCACATCGAATACCTTCCGAAGAGAAGCAACAAAACCGGAAAACTCGGCAACCACCGGATTGTTGTTCTCCCATAAAGGGCTGGCCCAGGCCAAGGCCTTGTCCGAGAGCAGCGAGATCAAGAAGCCCACCTTTGATCTCTCAGTAGGAAAGGCATGTGGCAGCAACTCGAAATAAATGCCCACCTGGTTAAGGAAACCTCGGCACTGAGTTGGCTCTCCCCCAAAGCGCTGTGGAAGAGGGGCAGAACCGGTCATACCCCGAAACACCGCAGGCGCAACAACAGGTGTCGGGGTAGACTCTGGCGCAACAACCGGAGCGGCAGTAGGAGCGACAACCGACCCATCGGCAACGGGAGCGAAATGAGCCGTGCGTTCAAGCAGGGTTAGCAACGCCACAGCGAACCGACCCAACAGGTGATCCTGCTGATCAAGTCTGGCAACCAGCATGGGTAGCGAGGATGGCCCTGTACCGTCAGAATTCATGGCTTGGTCCTAATGTCACGGAACCATGAACCAGACGTACAACAAGAGATAAGTGAAAATAAGAAGGCTTTATTGAAAATAAAGCTGTAAAGCAAAAGTCCAAACGGATGGTGAAACCGAAGCAGAGTCTTTGAGAGGCCAGGGGTCAGGAACCAGAAGGGTAGTCAGACGAAGCCAGGATCAGGAACCAGCAGGGTAGTCAGACGAAGCCAGGATCAGGAACCAGCAGGGTAGTCAGACGAAGCCAGGATCAGGAACCAGAAGGGTAGTCAGACGAAGCCAGGATCAGGAACCAGAAGCAGCAGCAATCTTAGAAGCATGTGAACACAGGAGGACCAAGCAAGGAACTGAAGCCACAGACCTCCTATATATATGAGCTAGGCATCCAGCTCCTCCCAGTGGGAAGGAGGAGCCGCAGGGTGGAAGGCTACAAGAAACCCAGAAACCAAGATGGCCGCCAGCACATGTCAAACGAAGGAGAACAGCAAGAAGGTAAGACCATGACACACTCCTAGGGAGAGTAGCAGCAGTGCTGAACTTTCTCCATTTATAGACAATTTGTCTTACCGTGGACTGATGAACAGCAAGGCTTTTGGAGATACTTTTATAACCCTTTCCAGCTTTTTGCAAGTCAACAATTCTTAATCGTAGGTCTTCTGAGAGCTCTTTTGTGCGAGGCAACATTCACATCAGGCAATGCTTCTTGTGAAAAGCAAACCCAGAACTGGTGTGTGTTTTTTATAGGGCAGGACAGCTGTAACCAACACCTCCATTCTCATCTCATTGATTGGACTACAGTTGGCTGACACCTCACTCCAATTAGCTCTTAGAGATGTCATTAGTCTATGGGGTTCACCTACACTGTGAATATTTACATGGTGTGTTCAATAAAAACATGGTAACATTTAATGTTTGTGTGTTATTAGTTTAAGCAGACTGTGATTGTCTATTGTTGTGACTTAGATGAAGATCAGATCACATTTTATGACCAATTTGTGCAAAAATCAATATCATTCCAAAGGGTTCACATACTTTTTCTTGCAACTGTATACATATATGTATAGTGTGTGTGTGTATATATATGTACACATGTTCTTGGATACCAGATTTTGTCAAGCATAACCATGCACCTTGTTACGCATAGTTGGTGCACCCCACAGGCAAATGTGGAGATATGTATGTAATATGTATGTATACATTGGATTGCCAGATATATACAATTTTTGTACCCGGTGGATACCATATAATACCTTTAAGTATCTTACTATATACCATTTTCCATGTGAACAGTATAAGACACTGTGACATTGCGATTTATATATTAGACTGATTCAACCGTTGGTTCTCGAATATATACCACACGGGACATTGTATATTGCATATGCGGCCGTACAGCCATTGGAGGGATTTCATCTAAATGCCACCATATACCCAAGCTCTAACCTGCGCGGGATACGGCGATAGACGTTGCCAATAACCCTACATTTACGTTATAACATGCTATACATTCGCTCATGATTTACTGGTACCGTACTACGTTATTCAATACGGGTCTCCTTGACAGCGTCTATCTGACCATACCCTGCGCAGGAATATCTCTGTGTGTCTTGTTCCTTCACCATATATCCTGCAAGATCATATTTTTCTCCATCCGAAGATGTCTGTGGAATATTCTATTATGTGCAAATTTAGCTATGTACCCAGAAACATATTGGATTATTATATACATGTACATAAGAAAAATTGCCTTTTTATACAAAAAAATAATTTTCAGTTGTTTTCATACCAACTCATGTCTTGTACTATATATTGTTTCAGATAAAAAATGTGACCACTGATGAAGGTCTGAAATGACCGAAACGTCTGGTTCTAACATACTGTTTGTACATAGGATCTAATTGGGCTTTTTTTGGATGAAACTACTGCAAAACTTGAAAAAAATAAAGTTTGATTGCAATAACCTAAATCTGAGTGCCTCAATTTTCATTATATTGTCTCTGCAGAGTGTGACACATGGACATCTTAGCTTCCTTACATTTCTATAATCATCCCCCAACCTGGAGTCCCCATAGTGTTATCTGGCTGCTCGCTGTGCTTCCCAATACCCCTAAATACTCTCCTGAAGAAAAATTAGTGCCAGATAGTCCCCCCCCCCCATAGTAATATTGCTCCTCCTAGTCCCACCAATAGTAATTCCCTTCTAGAATGTCCTCATTAGTAATACTGTACCCTACAGTGCACCCAACAGTGATAATGCTCCCCAAGAATGCCCCCATTAGTAATACTGCCCCCTACAGTGCCTCCAACTGTGATAACGCTCACCAAGAGTGCCTCCATTAGTAGAAGAGCCCTCCAGTATTAATAATACCCTCACAGAGCTCCCAGTAGAAATAAGGCCTCTATTGTTCCCCCACTGGTAATAAAGCTATCTACAGACTCCTCAGTAGTAATAAGGCCCCCATAGTGCTCTTAATAGAAATAAGCTGCCCCTACTGTTATAATGCTCACTCTGAAGTGCCCCAGTATTTATTATGCCCCCTGTAGTTATATTCCTTCCTCCACCATACAGTCCCATCTAACTAACACCACACCATCTCTCCAGCCCCCTCCAATATACAGTTCCATGTAAATAACATCACCCTGTCACGAGGGTATCAAGAGCCACGTCTGACTCCGTTATACCCGGGGTCAGGAAGTCGCAGCGGGTGGCTGCGCGCTCTATATCTAAAGATCACGTTATTTCTTAGTGATTGTTTTCTGTGTTTGCCTTGCTATCCTTTTTGTCTCTCTCAGGGATCCGTAGCTTCTCCTCCTCAGCTGTTTCATGTCTGCCACTCCCTACCTCCTTATATTCTCCCCTCACACTTCTCTAGTTGCCAGTTATAGAGCTTCCTGCCTGGACATCTATACTGACCCACTGGAGTGGTTAATCCTGGTTGTCGTTCCTGTGTGCTACCCTCCGGATCCCTGTTGGGCTTATTGTTGTCTCCTGTTGTCGCCCACCTGGGAATATATGTTGAGTCTGTGTTGTCTGTCCTCCCCTTGGTGTTTTCCCTTAGAGTTAGTGGTGCGGACTAGTGTTCCCATCGCCCTGTTCACTACCTAGGGCTCAGCTCAGGGAAAGCCAGGGCTTTAGGCACGTGATCGGCGTACGGGTGAGGAACCCGTCTAGGGACGTCAGGGCAGCCAGGTGCCAGCCGCCAGGTGAGTCAGGGGTCACCATCTTCCCTCTCACTTGGGCAGGGCCTTCCTCGTTCCCTCCCTCTGTATCACGTATGTGATAGCCACGCCGACCGTGATACACCCCCTCTCCACCCCCCTCCAACATGCAATCCCATGTAAACATCACCCCCTCAATATTCAGTCCCATGTAAATAACATAATTTCCTCCCACCAGCCACCTTCAACATACAATCCCATTTAAATAACATAACCCTGCCCCAGCCCCCTCCAATATTCAGTCCCATGTAAATAACATGGCCCCCTCCCCAGCCACCTCCAACACAGTTCCATGTAAATAGCATCTCTCCCTTCAGCACTAACATACAGTCCCAATTGAAATAACCACAGCTCCCAGCATTCTTCTGCCTCTCCCTTCACTTACCTCTCCTCATGTAGCAGACATCACCACATCTTCTTCCCACGGGACTTCTTTTGACTGCCGTCATCTCCGGCACTGGTCACATAATGGTGACATGATAGCAGGTCCTTCTCAACCACTGCCTGTTTTACTGGTCACATGACCTGTGATGTCCTAAACGGTCCTTCAGCCCTTCCAGTCCATCAGATTCAATTGTATTGTCATCCTGAGGATGGTAATACAGTTGTATCTAGCAGGCAGGCAGGACATTTGGGGTTTGGGACAAAACTTCAGGGGCCCAGGCCCTGAATGTTTTAACCTAGCAACACCCTGGGTACAGATATAATAAACAGTGCAGATATAATAAGCACAGTGATGTCACAGTACAGAGATAATACACACAGTGATGTCACAGTGCAGAGATAATACACACAGTGATGTCACAGTACAGAGAAAATACACACAATGATGTCACAGTGTAGAGATAATGCTCACAATGATGTCACCATGCAGAGATGATAAATACAGTGATGTCACAGTGCAGAGATAATAAACACAATGATGTCACAGTACAGAGATAATAAACACAGTGATTTCACAGTACAGAGATAATAAACACAGTAATGTCACAGTACAGAGATAATAAACAGTGCTGTCACAGTACAAAGATAATAAAGACAGTGATGTCACAGTGCAGAGATAATAAACACAGTGATGTCACAGTACAGAGATAATAAACAGTGATGTCACAGTACAAAGATAATAAACACAGTGATGTCACAGTGCAGAGATAATAAACACAGTGATGTCACAGTACAGAGATAATAAACATAGTGATGTCACAGTACAAAGATAATAAACACAGTGATGTCACAGTGCAGAGATAATAAACACAGTGATGTCACAGTACAGAGATAATAAACAGTGATGTCATAGTACAGAGATAATAAACAGTGATGTCACAGTACAGAGATAATAAACATAGTGATGTCCCAGTACAGATATAATAAGCACTGTCATAAAAAAGAAACACAGTAGGGTTATAAAAAGCACAGTGATGTCATACAATAAGAATGAGTGTCTCACAAAAGAAGATTGAATCATAAACTGAAGGAATACAGGAGGGGAAGCCCCCTATAAATTATTGAGAGAGGTTGACCCTTATGCACAAGGTGTTCTCCCAATTCAGACCTGCTGTATGAGTGGTCACAAGCCTGATAGAAAAACATCCATTTCCGCTAACTAATTTCTTAGAGCAACTGATTTAGTACGTGTTCACTCAATAATTAAATGCTAAATCTTTCCATGAAATGAAACTCAATCCAGAATTTGTCAGGTCCGTATTAAAGTGCGCACTGTACAAAACACACATTTCCTGCTAGGAGAAAAAATAAAAATAAGGTTTTGCAAAATGATTATTAGAGTGTCACAGACCCAGACACCTCCACAAAGCCAATCAATAGAGAAATAAACAAATGCATGCTTTATAATATGCAATCCATCAACACCTTGCCACTATGCAGACTATCTCCTGAATTTAAGCTGAAAAAACTTTGCTGTGGACTGAGGATTCCAACTGACAGACAGGAGTGATGGGCCAGGCTCCTTCCTTTGTTCACAGAACACAGCCATCTCCAGTTTATCATGCTCTCGTCAGCTATTGATATGTCTCCAAACAGTTTATCATCCTGTTTATAGGGATAACTGGTAAACAATGAGCTGAAGATAGTGCAGGGTAACACAATTAAAATCCTTCTAGATAAAAGTCCTTCAAGTACAGGAAAAAGAATTCCCAAAATCTGAGACAGGTACAATTACACGTTTATATTTTTTATTAATACAGATAGTATATTTGCAGTGCGCGGCCCCCCAGGGGTGATCGTTTTATCCCCTCGTAATACTCAGTCTGTAAACTGTAAGGAGTCAGGGTGCTTTGCAAGCTGCTTCTCCTGGAAGACTCAACTTCACTCTCGACTGACTATTGCTTCCTGCAACCTCTCCCTTGGTAGGAAACAAGACTAGCTCACTTCTGCCCAAAAGGGACAGAATGGAATGGTTCCATTCAGGGCTGGTGCAAGGATTTTTGCCACCCTAGGCAAAAGCTAATTTTGCCGCCTATTGACTCCGCCCATTGGCCACACCCTTTGACCCGCTCTTTTTTTGTTGGCCATTGCCACCTATTTAATGATTGTTGCATGCTACATTTTACTTGACCAACTAACTTTAGATATTCTACAGCAGTCCCGTTACATAGCCGCCCTGAAATTTCTGCTGAGGAAAAGTGGCAAAATCTGCAGAAGAGGGCCCTTAGACTGAAGCTGCATGGGGCCAAAGATCGCTACGTAGCAGGGCAGCGTTCGAACATTATGGAATTGAATGCGGATTTCCTCTTCTCACTTGTTGGGACAGCTGCGTGCAGTGTGCGGGGCGACTACCTGCAGAGCCCTCACCCACTGCTCTGTCCACAGGTCCTGGTCCTCCTCAGCCCTGGCATCAGCCTCCCATGTGCTATGTACGGTATGTGCTCACCATCCGATCAGACCAGGTGCCATGTGTGCCTGTTTACTTCACCCGGGCTATGGCACAGCAGCACCGCTCCGTTACTTACACACCGGCTGATGTGCACTAGTGTCTATGGAGTGAAGAAGAGGCATACATATGGTTAACTATCCACCAGGAGGCTGAGCCCAGCCAAGAGACTACATAGAAACTTCCCCTAACTCCGCACATGGCACCGTGCCCACCTTCCCAGGCTGTGCCCGATGTAGCATCCCTATGACCGGCAATGACACCCACCCCTGACAGTCTGCACTTACCGGAGTAGGTCCTAACGCCACAGCGGGCAGAAGTCCAGCCAAATTCAGCAGGCAACTTGTAAACACTTTCCCCATGGCGGCTCCGGGGCTCCACTGCCCAGTGCGACGGATAAGCCTCCTCAGTCACAACCGGCGGAGAGCCGTGACAGGAAAAGTTGCGCCGCTGACTGCACCACAGAGAGGTTTGGAGGCTCCCGGTGCCTATAGTCCTGTGGGAGGGGAGCGTGACTGGCCCCATGCACACAGTAGTCACGTGAGTGGCGCCATGCCAACACCCAGGTTCTTGTCGTAACGTGTGTCCTGCCGCAGCTCATCTCCAGGGGCGGATTGGCCATAGACTTTACAGGGAAATTTCCCGGTGGGCTGATGTCCCAGGGGGCCACCCAAGTCCTCCTCTCTGCTGCTGACCGGGTACATAATGAGCTGTGGGCTGCACCTCACCTCCTAAGCCTCCTGCTCCATATCTTAATCAAAGACAACTGGAGGAGATGAACAGAAAATGGTAGCTATTGATGGCCACCACAGAGGGCCAGTATATTGTACTACACGGTGTTATTTGGTTCTGCTAGGATGGTATTTTGTACTATAGTATTGGTTTCCCCGCCTACTTTTGTTACCCTGCCTACAAAATGGGGCCCCTTTCATTTTATTTTTCCAGGGCCACTTTAAGTTCCTAGTCCGCCCCTGCTCATCTCCCAGTGCTGCCTCTCACTCTGTGCTCTGGATCTGGAATCTGGCGGTGACGTCACAGCTCTCTCCCTGGACTCAGGGTGGCTGATGCTCCCACACAGTGCGGGAGCATCAGCCACCCCGAGTCCAGGGAGAAAGCTGTCTGCTCTCCCTGCTGCCTGCACACATACACTGCTCTCTGCGCTGCCTTTACACACACTGATTCCCCCGCTGCCTGTACACACACACTGCTCTCTCCGCTGCCTGCACACACACACTGCTCCCCCTGCTGCCTGCACACACACACACACACTGCTCCCCCCGCTGCCTGTACACACACACTGCTCTCCCCGCTGCCTGCACACACACACTGCTCCCCCTGCTGCCTGCACACACACACACTACTCCCCCCGCTGCCTGTACACACACACTGCTCTCTCCGCTGCCTGCACACACACACTGCTCCCCCTGCTGCCTGCACACACACACACACACTGCTCCCCCCGCTGCCTGTACACACACACTGCTCTCCCCGCTGCCTGCACACACACACTGCTCCCCCTGCTGCCTGCACACACACACACTACTCCCCCCGCTGCCTGTACACACACACTGCTCTCCCCGCTGCCTGCACACACACACTGCTCCCCCTGCTGCCTGCACACACACACACTGCTCCCCCTGCTGCCTGCACACACACTGCTCCCCCCGCTGCCTGTACACACACACTGCTCCCCCCGCTGCCTGTACACACACACTGCTCTCCCCGCTGCCTGCACACACACACTGCTCCCCCTGCTGCCTGCACACACACACACTACTCCCCCCGCTGCCTGTACACACACACTGCTCTCCCCGCTGCCTGCACACACACACTGCTCCCCCTGCTGCCTGCACACACACACACTGCTCCCCCTGCTGCCTGCACACACACTGCTCCCCCTGCTGCCTGCACACACACACTGCTCCCCCTGCTGCCTGCACACACACACACTGCTCCCCCTGCTGCCTGCACACACACTGCTCTCCCTCCATTCTCCCCTTCTGTTTAACTCTATAATGACATCTGGGGCTGATCCTGAAGCATGATGGGGGTTGTAGTCACAGGTCCAGTACACAGGACAGGATCTTCGGTCACTTACCCTTCACTCTTTCACTGGTCATGTGATTCTGGGAGGCGTGATGTCACAGGAAGGGGCAGGGCATCAAGAGAACAGAAAACATTGAGCTCATCTATACATGTGTACTGCTGAGGTGAGGAGCATTTACATGCAGAGCCGGCTCCAGCTCCAGTGCCAGCGCCACCCATAAGCAAAGTAGGCCACCGCGGGTGCCCCCAGCAAGAGTGTGCTCTACGCGGTGGCCTACTTTGGTTATTGGTGACACCGGCCCTGGTTCCATTCTTTCTAAAAATATTTCTCTGCTAGATACACTGCCACCTGCTGGACAACCAGGCACAGTGCATGAAATAACAATACATTAGTTACATAGCAATGTTATTAAGGTACAATATCAAAGGACCTGGAATCAAATACACAGATCACATTATTTGTTAGCCATTAGAGACAGTAACAGGGTGAAGGAATGCTAGTGCCCTCCCTGGGGTGCTACATATTGGAATCAGAAGCATTACTTGAAGCTCCAGTGCCCTATGCAATAAATGTGACAGGGCACAACCTGTTTTGATTGCCCAAGTGCATACGAGTGCCTTCTTCTGTACCAGCTAAGCCTTTGGTCCCTGCTTAGATCCAGGGGAAACTGTTATTTCTACACCCCTATAGTTATGCCACTTTTTTCAGTTTACAAATCATGTATATAATGTGCACTGTTCAGAATCTACATTCATAAATAAGTTTAAGGATTAGCAATATCAAGTCTTAGATGTACAGTATAAGTATAGACAAATGTTGGAAAAGCTATACTACAATATTATAGGGGTTGCTCAATCCTGGGAATCTTTTCTGCAGACCGCTCAGCGTAGCCAGACCTGCCGTGGTAATCATACTTATTTGATTGCCGTTGCTGCCTTCAGGTGAAGAGCCGGCCATCATCTTGCGAAATCCCGTGCACGGTGGCACATGGCATCACCACTCCAGCCGACGTGATGATGTCTTCATGGGCTGCAAGAGATTTTGCTGGATCTACAATCAAGATGGTGGTGGCCCGCTCTTTGCGATCAAATGGATGAGGGTAAGTATGATTTTATTTTAACATTTTTTTTATTTTACACTGTATTATTGCTGTCAGATGCCGCAATCAGCTATAAACGTGGCATTTGAGGGGTACAATGATGGGAAGCGGTGCATAGACTTCTATTATGACGGAATACAATACAGAATGTCTATTATAGACTTCCGTGCTGCATGCTGTCATAGAATTCCGTTATGGTCCATGGTAACGGATTCCATAACGGGATTCTTAGATAACCCGAATGTCACAGATCAGCGAGTGTGAACCCACTGTGCCACTGACTTGCTATTCTCTGGAGGTTTGTGTCTAAGCAACTAACTGGTTTTCACTAGAGCCTCTGGTGGTAAGGATAAACTTGAGCCATTAGTTGCCAGGGACTACTCCAGAGCAGTCACCGAGTCAGTGGCAGTTGGTCCGGGGGGACCAGGAGATACCTGAGTAGGTACCTGAAGTATAAGCGTAGTCAGGCGGTGCAGGACAGGGCAGGTGGCAAAGATACAGGTCAGGCAATCCAGGTCAGGAACAGGAGAGTAAAAGCAAGCAGATCAGACGATAAGCAGAGTCCAGGAACGAAGTACAAGTCAGCAACACAAGTGGTTATAAGGCTCTTTAGCAAAAGACAAGGACCTTGACACTAAGGCGTCTGGGAAGATGGCAGAGCCACTTAAATACCTGCAGGAGAGCCAGGGTTGGTCATCGAGGTCACCTCACCTAACCCACTCAGCCCAGGGAGTGTTGGGCTCAGCCATTAGAGCAATGAAACATGAAACCAGCCGAACACAGTCAGTGACCAGGGCTGAGTGGAAGCTGTGGAGCGGAATCCTCAGAAGCAATGCACAGACCCTGACAGAGCTCAGGACTGCAGCGGTAAGCGGGGGAACAGTAGGGGAACATATGCCGAACTTGAAAACACAAGTTCGCTCATCCCTAATAGGCACTGTCGACCTGCTGTGACCTTGCTACTGCATTTGCACTGCAAATAGGTAGAGAAAGCGGGCCGGGTTCTAGGTTAGGGCTCACTGTTCATGTCTGTCCCTACATACAGGCATTACAGCTGCCTTCAGCTCATACACAATGTTCAACCTGACAGGTTCCCTTTAAGTATTTGGTGCTGATATAAACAGTAGATACTATTTTATATACATATGATCAGCTTGCCACTCAGAAAGCTAAACATCAATTTAGAGGCTAATAATGGCACATGGAAATTAAGTACTTGCAGTAATGGCCCATTATCTGTAATAGAAATTCTCTGTCCAAAAGAGAAAAAAAAAAATCGTTCTGCGGAGGTTTTATAGCCCCCACCTCAAGAAATAAATCAATACAAATAAACCAAAAAATGTAGCCAGACCATATAATCAAATGCTAATTAATTCAAGACATACATAATTAGTGCAAGTGGAAAGTGATAATTAGCAGTCTATGTTTAACATAATTAGAAACAAATAGTTTAATAAGAGAAGGAAGTCAAACACAAGGTAACAATTATTACAGGCAAATATCACGTAAATGAGAGAACTGACTCAGTGACCATTGCCTTTTATTCGAAGTGTTTGTGGTTATTTTAGTGTCACTCTCTAATAATACAAAAACACTTTTTAATTGGTATAAATTTTATCCAAATTATTTCTGAACATTGTATCTCTATGAAGTTTATTTTTTCCTGAACTATGTTACACTGTATGTTCATAGATATACGAAGGTAGAGGCATAAAACTGAGTAACATAATTGACTGGAGCAGGAAGATCATAAGCAGAAGACTAAAATAGAAAATTGTATTGGTACTAGAGAGGAGTGAATCGATTCCCTAGTACTAATGCAAGAGTTCTGGCCGGTTAAAAAGCGCCCACCTGCTGCTTGATTCTCGTCCAACCCTGACAATCTCACGCCTGCATAACTGCAACAAGTCGTGGCGCAAATGCAGAGGCTCTACTTCTGCTTCCAGAGCAGCGACAGTTCATGGGCCAAAGTGTCACAGCACATGAACAGTCACTGCTCCAGTAGTAGAAACAGAACCACTACATTTGAACTGCTAATTGGGGAAGTGGAAGGCATGAAATTATTAGGACTGAACGAGAGGTCCAGCCCTGTCCATCAAGTGGCAGATGGGTGCTTCTTCATCTACAGGGACAGCCCCTGATAGGTGAAGAACTCTTGCTGATAAGATGAATCAGTTTGCTCATCCCTACACATTTTGTGTTAAAGTGAACATGCAGTCAGTATCCAGGTGTAACTATGCCAGGAGCTTCCCCCTACCCCACAGAAATACAACTTACAGCACTCTGTAGTGGGGCAAAGTGTAGACTCTATCTTTACGAGCCATGCTGTGCTAGTGGCATAACGATGGGAGACTGGCTATACTTATAACTAGAGATAAGCAAAGTTTTGTTTAATTTGGCACAAATCACTACGCTAAAACCCCATTCAGCCAATCAATCAATGGGACCATTTGATAGGCTTAGACAGAAGTCCTCCCATCTAACGGCCGTTAAAACCAGTAAAATGGCCTTTTGGGTTTAAAAAAAAACCTCACTCACCTCATCCACTTCACTTACACAGAGGCAGTACACTCCTCTCCTAATTGAAAAAGATCTGCCAAAGGACCTGTGCTGAGCATGATGACATGACCATGCGCTCCCAGCATGATCATGTGGTTACGTCTTCAGTGATGATGTCACCACGTGATCACGCTGGGAGTGTGGTTGATGTCATCAAGCTCAGCGTATGTCCTTCAGCAGGTCTTTTTCAATCAAGAGAGGAGTGGACTGCATCTGCGCAAGCAAGTAGATGAGATGAGATGAGTTGCCATTTTAAGAAAAATGATTAGTTCCCACAAAGCGCAAAGAAATTTATCTTAGTTTAGAATCAAAATTTTCCTAAAATTCGGACCAAATTCCACTTCAGATGCCACACTTTGCTCAAACTTACCTATGATGGAAATGAGTAAAGGGGGAGAAGTACAAGGAACATGTTGACGTAATCATGTATGCTTGTAATCTTAATAAGGAGACCAGGAAGCCAGACTGCAGTTCCATGACATATCAAGCACATAATTCCTGATTTTGAATGATCTATTGGAAAACGTGTTTAAATGCTATGGACACATTAAACGGAAGGGGTGGGGGTATTTTATTTAGGCTAAATATAATTTCTTCAAATGGTCTTTAATAAACATTATCAATAGTTTGTCTTTCCTCACTGCATCTGCAGGTTGTTTCTTCTGCTTCTCAGTGAATCCGTCTCAGATCTGTTCTGATGGCTCGTTCTTGTAGCCTTTATCTCTAGCTCCCCAGCAGCTCATAAGCATTGATTGAAGCTAAATTCACACCCATTTTCTAAGCGTTTCCCTTAAATATGTGTTTATAAGTTGTTAGGAAAGTAAAGATAAGGTCTACAGATCAAGCCATCAGATCAGTTCTGTGAGTGTTTACTGAGAAGCAGATACTGTGAAAATGAACGCTGTAGAGGAAAACTTGTAATAAAGACCAATTGAAAAAAAATGATTGTTACCCCAAAATAAGTCCAGTTATATAAAAAAAATGTCACTAAAAGGTGTCCACAGCCTTTAAGTTAGGAGAAGAACACTTTACTTCTGGATTATGAAATAATAAAAAAAATCTATATTTTGGTTAGCAATACTTTTTGACTAACTTAAGGTTACTTTCAAGAGCCCAAGAAATCTGGCAGGCTGTTGCACAGAGAGTTCTCTGCATTCGGATAGTGCTGCGTGACCCTTTGCATATAATGGTATGTGCCAGGAATCTGGCAATTCCCTGGCATATCAGCTGGGTGTCACAATGGAGGGGAGGGATAAGTGCAGCCCTAAACTCCACCCCACCTCTATCCCTCCCTACTTGCACGGTCCGTCCTAACCTTCGGCGTACAACTTGGCGGCAGTCCCTCGCTTAGATATGTGCAGGGGCCTAAGAAGATAAGAGGAATACCGTAACAGAGTAAGGCAAGCCAAAGTCAAAGCCAGGAGGTCACACAGGTACACAGGGAGCAATACAATAACAAGGTCAAAACACAATCCGTAGTCAGAAGCCAAGAGGTCACGTCAAATCCAGGGAGGTCACAAGGTTGAGGTCAAAAACAGAGCTGAGGTCCAAGAACACAGAAATGCACAATAGGAAACTGCTAGTGAAGGTAGCAAGACCAATCACAGGCAACCTGTGGCCAGCAGGTTACCTGTTAAAATAGATCCTCCTGATGGGTCATATGACATGGCCAGCGTCACATGACACAACTCTGAACAGCTGGGTGCCGAATCATTAATGTCGGCGCTCAGTTCCCCATGTGCTCGTTGCCTAGGGGGTGGAGGACGCCGGCCACGCCGAGGAAGCGTGTGCGGCCGGGTCCTCCCCGCCCTCTGGTTGCTATGGAGATGAGGACGCCGGCCGCGTCCTCGCTCCTCTTCACTAACTGGATGCCGGCGGCGCTGCAGAGGGGAAGCGCGTCTCCGGCTCCCCGTTACAGTACCCCCCCTACCACAAGAGGCCACCGGACCCATATTCACTTGAGATAGTTTTTCCGGGAGAGCTAAATGAAATTTCCTCACCAACTTTGTAGCATGCATTTTACTCGCTGGTACCTAAGATCTTTCCTCGGGACCAAAACCCTTCCAGTGAACTAAATATTGCAAAGAATTACAAACCTTTCTCACATCAATAATCCTAGAAACCTCGAATTCTAGTTGACCGGCAACCTCCACTGGCAGCGGAGGTTCCTGTGCAGGAGATACAGGAGACACATACTTCTTGAGTAAGGCTTTGTGAAAAACATTATGGATGTGAAATGAGTCAGGTAACCGTAACTTAAAAGTCACTGGATTAATGATATCAATGATTTCATAAGGACCAATAAATTAAGGTGCAAATTTACCCAAAGGTACTTTCAGAGATAAATTCCTGGTAGATAACCACACCTTATCTCCCAACCCAAAATCTACCCCTCAAGAGCGCCTCTTGTCAGAATTAATTTTTTGAACCTCCTGGGCTTTTTTCAGGTTCAACTGATCCTGGGGCCCAGACTGTGCACAGTTCCTTACCCACTAGATCGGCTTCTGGAATTTGGAAAATGGGTTAAAATGTAGATGAAACCCAAGATTACAAAATAAAGGAGACCTACCAGTAGACGAGTTGACCTGATTATTAATGGCAAATTCAGCCAAGGACAAATGTTTCATCCAAAGATGTTGGTGGTCGGAGACGTAACACCTCAAATACTGTTCAAGAGACTGATTAAAAGACGTTCAGTTTGACCGTTGGTTTTCGGGTGGAAGGCCGAAGAAAAAGACAGAGAGATATTACATTTATGACAAAAGGCCCTCCAAAACTTTGGGACGAATTGAACTCCTCTGTCCAAAACTACATTCTCCGGAATTCCATGTAAACATATTACGTGATCCACAAACAGGGAAGCTAGAGTCTTAGCAATTTTGCCAGAGGAACTAAAACCGGAACTAAAAGAAACAACCGCCGGCAACAACACTTTCTCTTTAACCTCCTTGGGAAATATCTTATCCTTCTGGGCGTCAGGAGGTGGAGATCTCCCAGAAGGAGGAACTTTAGGACATTGTCGTAACCAGTGATCTGATTCTCCGCAGTAGAAGCAGGAACCCTTTTGACATCTCAGATCCCTCCTGGTCATTCCGAGCTGCATGGGCTATGATTCTCCAATTGGACTCTTGAGGGTGAGGGGTCGGTTGTGACCACCACCAGTGGAGACGTCAGTTGTTCTTTTTGTCTTTCCCTAATTCGTCGGTCCAGTTTAAAGCTAGAGTCATAGTCTGTTCTAAATTGTCAGGAAGGGGGTAACTGATCAACATATCTTTCAAGTCTTCTGAGAGTCCCAACTGAAACTGACATCTAAGCGCTGGTTCATTGTAACCAGAGGAAATGTAGCATTTCCGGAATTTGGTGCTATATTCCTCCACAGGTCTGTCTCCCTGACTAAGAGACCTTACTTCACTCTCAGCTATGGCCGCCTTATCAGGTTCATCGTATAGTACACTTAAAGGGACACTGACAGGCCCAATAAGCATATTTAGGTATATATATATGACAGTAGAGGTCTTATCAAGTGTATTAAAATCATCTAAGTATCCCCCCTGTCCACCTTATAAATACCGAAAACTAAAGTTTTATAACCTGCTTGTCTCATCTCCAATCTGCCCAAGGGGCGGCGTTTCATCTCAAAATGCGCCCAGCCAGCCGCTCCCAACTGCCGTTCTGAAGCCCCGCCCAGCTCATCAATATTCACTTCGCTGGGCGGCGGCTACAACTCTCCCCGACTTAAGATCCTGCGCATGGCCAATTCAATCCTCTGGGCACGTCCTCTGTCTAATCTTCAGCGCATGCACACACGGCCGGGGTGCGTACAGACAGTCTGCGTCTTAGAGGCCGCTGCAGCCTCTGCTTTATGCGCATGCGCCGGGCACTTGAGTCGGGGAGAGTTGTAGCCGCCGCCCAGCGAAGTGTATATTGATGAGCTGGGCGGGGCTTCAGAACGGCAGTTGGGAGCGGCTGGCTGGGCGCATTTTGAGATGAAACGCCGCCCCTTGGGCAGATTGGAGACGAGTCAAGCAGGTTATAAAACTTTAGTTTTCGGTATTTATAAGGTGGACAGGGGGGATACTTAGATTATTTTAATACACTTGATAAGACTTGTACTGTCATATATATACCTAAATATGCTTATTGGGCCTGTCAGTGTCCCTTTAAGACCTGAAAAAATGCTTCAACATTAGCTAGTAAGTGGAATCCGTGGGGAGAGAGTACGCCCATTGTTGCAGGTCTCCCTGCAACAAAGAGATAACAATGCCTACCCTTTATTGTTCAGAGCCCCAAGAATGTGGACGAAAACGAAAATAAAGCTTGCAGCTTTCTTTAAATGTCAGGAAATACTTTTTATCCCCTGAAAAATGGTCAGGAAGTTTGACATAAGGTTCAAGATTTTGAGCTGAGGAAATTGCTACAGGTAAGAGTTGATGCAATTCCTGCTGCTTTAGCCTCTCTGCCAAATCCTGTACCATTTGAGCGTGACTATGTACCTGATCCGTAAGGACTCACATGGGGTCCATGGTTTTAGGTAGGCCTGTGATTCTGTCATGACAGAGGAAAGAGATAAGTGCAGCCCGAAACTCTACCCTGCCTCTGTCCCTGCCTACTTGCACGCCCGTCTTCGCTCCTCTTCACTAGCGGGATGCCCTGCAGAGGGGAAGCGTGTCGCCAGCTCCCCATTACACTGGGATTCAGAAGGCCAAAAATTCCTGAACACAATAGTTTTTATCCAGCCAAATCCTGGCCGCATATCATTATAGCCATATAGGAACTATCCGGCGACGCCAGATCCAAAGAACTCCAGCATGCTGTTCTCTGTCAGAACAGCCTGTTGGATTTCTTTGACGCATGTGTGAAATTATACCTAATTTGGTCTTTTTTAGTGTTGATAGAGCACCAAAGTGCTCGGGTGCTCTGGTACTCGAGTAGAACACTTTGGATTGCTCGGTGCTCTACAAAGCACCAGAGCACAATGGAAGTCAGTGGGAGAACCAGAGCATTACACCAGGCACCCCCTGTTCTGAAGAGGGGATGGTGTCTTGTTCACAGGAAAAGGTCAGAAATTGATGGAAACACCACTGAAATGGTTCGGGAACAGCATTGGGAGGATGTCTGGATGCATCTTGGACTCCCAGGTCACTGCTGGGAACGATGTTGTCCGAGTAGTACGCTACTTTTATAGACTGATAATAATACGCACAAAACCAAAGATAAAATCGATTTTAGAGGAAAAATTGTTCGGAAACATTTTTTCCTGTATATTTACTTGTATATAAAGTGCAAGTGCTGCCAAACATTACAAGGAAGAGGCACTCCGATACAACCTGTATATCACATAAAGGAGGGCCTTATTCACATTGTTGAACAATTGTTCAGGTAGTGGGACTCTACACTCATAAAGCCTATGCACTAAGTGAAAGGGCTGCCAAAAATTACAAGGAACCTGCACTCCAATACACCCTTTATTACACATAAGGGAGGGCATCATACACACCCTTGAAAAATTATGATTGATGGCCTGCTGTTACCCTCAAAAACATTAGTAGCAAGGGCCTGCTGGTGACCCTCTAAAACATTAAGAACGAGGGCCTGCTGCTGAGCTGACCCTCTAAAACATTAGGGGCGAGGGCCTGCTGATGATCTGACCATCTAAAACATTAGGGGTGAGTGTCTGCTGCTGAGCTGACCCTCTAAAACAAAGGTGGCCAACCTTACAGACACAAAGAGCCAGAAAAAAAAACAACTTATGACTGCCACAGCCACAAGAACGTAGACAGGCTTTAGAAAAGTCACGGCACTCTTGAACTTCAATCCAAAATTAGTGTTTAATCACACCGAAAGATATAGCAACGTTTCGACACACAAGTCTTTCTCAAGCTACATTTGACACTTGTGTGTCGAAACGTTGCTGTATCTTTCGGTGTGATTAAACACTAATTTTGGATTGAAGTTCGAGAGTGCCGTGACTTTTCTAAAGCCTGTCTACGTTCTTGGGGGATCCCTGAGGCCGGGTCCTGATGCCACGAGCACCGCCGCCAATAGTGAATTGCTTTCAAGTAAGTGGTGCTGTCCTACTCCATTTTTCTTGTGCCACAGCCACAAGCTATACATTTACACAAATATGCGTGCACACGACAGTATTACTGCAATTGAGTTATCAACCATTTAAAGTACTTTTAAACCACCTTTCCTACCTGTAATATAGACAGCTTTAGTAAGACTTGTGGCAATCTTTGTTTTTCACAATGTGTTTCAAGATTTCTCAGATGACCGCCCATGCACAGATGACACCCTCATGCTCAGATGACCGCCTATGCTCAGATAACTGCCTATGCTCAGATGACCGCCCTATGGCCAGATGACCACCCATGCTCAGATGGCCGCCCTATGCTCAGATGGCCGCCCTATGCTCAGATGGCCGCCCTATGCTCAGATGACTGCCCGATGCTTAGATGACTGCCCTATGCTTAGATGACCTCCCATGCTCAGATGACCGCCCGTGCTCAGATGACACCCCATGCTCAGATGACCCCCCCACCCTCATTCTGAGATCATATGTGTGGGGGTGACTTGACATAGGGGAGATGTGAGCATGGGGTGTCTGATTTTTGGTGTCTTATGTGAGCACTGGGGAGTAGAGTTGAGCGGACACCTGGATGTTCGGATTCGGCAGGTTCGGCCGAACTTGAAAAAAAAGTTCGGGTTCGGGACCCGAACTTGACCCCGAACCCCATTGAAGTCAATGGGGACCCAAACTTTTGGGCACTAAAATGGCTCTAAAATAGTCCTGGAAAGGGCTAAAGGGCTGCAAAAGGCATCAAAACGTGTTTAAGAGCATGGCAACTGTTCTGCAAACAAATGTGGATAGGGAAATGACTTAAAATAACATAAAATACAGAAAAATTTTAAATAACAATCTGGATCTAGGAGTAGGAGGTTGAGGAGGCGGTGGATGGGTGGATGTGGCGGTGTAGGTTGACGTGGCGGTGTAGGTGAAAGCGGCGGTGAAGGAGGAATAGGTAGCCAACACTGATTTGTGTTATTTTTTATTTTTAAATTATTGGGACATATAACAGAATAAAACAAAGAATAAGTGCACTTGAGTACAAGAATGGATGGTTGAGGCTGATATAAATGTCTATTCTGCACAAGGTACGGACAAGTCCTGTGGGATCCATGCCTGGTTCATTTTAATAAACATAAGCTTGTCCACATTGGCTGCGGCCTGTAATAATGCTCTCTGCCGTGCTAAACACACGTTCACACTATACACTGGCTGCAGGGCAGGTCAGCACCTCTAAGGCTGACAAAGCTTTTCCACATTTGGGCCATGCTAACCCTGCCTTCTCAGGTGCTGGCGATGCCCCAGCTGCGTTGGCGACCTCTTACTCCTCCTCTGCCTTCGCCTTGTGCTTTCACTGTGCCCCCGCTGTCAGGTGGGAATGCCATCAGCAGCATAGGCGTGCGCACGGAGTGTGCCGGGTGTGCCTGGGCACACCCTAATCATCATCTCCGTGCTGCACTGCCATCTGCCAACTCCTGATGCGATCCTTCACATAGGCTTCAGGCTAAGGGTCTGAAGCCTATGAGACAGTAGAGCGCTAGAATGGATTTGCTCTAGGGAGGTATGATGTCGGGAAAGAGGCGGAGTCTCGTCATACAGCGGGCGGGGCCTAAAGATATGCAGGGGGGGGGGTTTGCAGGGGCTGAAGGGAGGAGGAATAATCCTTATACTGGAGACTGTATGTTAGAGGGGTCTGAAGAGAGGGGGTGAAGCGATATTATTTACTGTATGCTGGAGGGGCTAAAGGCAGAGATAGTGGTGTATTTTACATGGGACTGTATGCTGGAGGGGCTGAAGGCAGGAGGGGTGATATTATTTTACATGGGACTGTATGCTGGAAGGGCTGAAGGCCGGGGGAGTTTTGTATTTTACATGGGACTGTATGTTGGAGGGGCTGAAGGCAGGAGGGGTGATTTTATTTTACATGGGACTGTATGCTGGAAGGGCTGAATGCCGGGGGAGTTTTGTATTTTACATGGGACTGTATGTTGGAGGGGCTGAAGGCAGGGCGTGATGTATTTTACATGGGACTGTATGCTGAAGGGGCTCAAGGCAGGCAGCGAAGAGAGGAAGGGTGATATTATTTACATGGGACTGTATGTTGGAGGGGCTGAAGGCAGGAGGGGTGATTTTATTTTACATGGGACTGTATGCTGGAAGGGCTGAAGGCCGGGGGAGTTTTGTATTTTACATGGGACTGTATGTTGGAGGGGCTGAAGGCAGGGCGTGATGTATTTTACATGGGACTGTATGCTGAAGGGGCTCAAGGCAGGCAGCGATGAGAGGAAGGGTGATATTATTTACATGGGACTGTATGTTGGAGGGGCTGAAGGCAGGAGGGGTGATTTTATTTTACATGGGACTGTATGCTGGAAGGGCTGAAGGCCGGGGGAGTTTTGTATTTTACATGGGACTGTATGTTGGAGGGGCTGAAGGCAGGGCGTGATGTATTTTACATTGGAATGTATGCTGATGGGGCTCAAGGCAGGCAGCGAAGAGAGGAAGGGTGATATTATTTACATGGGACTGTATGTTGGAGGGGCTGAAGGCAAGGAGTGATGTATTTTACATGGGACTGTATGCTGGAGGGGCTGAAGAGCACCATAATTATTACTATTAGGGTTCATTCACAAGTCTGCAGTGTTTTGCGGATCCGCAATACACCCGGCCGGCACCCCCATAGAACAGCTTATTTTTGTCCACAGCTGCGGACAAGAATAGGACATGTTCTATTCTTTTCCAGAGCAACAGACCCGGAAGTTCGGCAGGCCGCTCCGGAAATGCGGATGCGAAGAGCACACTGTGTGCTTTCCGCATCCATTCCGCACAATTGCGGAATGGATGCGGACACATTTTGCGGACGTGTGAATGGAGCCTAATACAGAGGGGGCCATTATAATATTAAGAATAATAACAACACAGAGGGGGCCAGTATATATTATAATTATACAGAGGGCATTATAGTTATGGGCACTACGGGTGGAGGGGAGGTCTGTTATCTGAGGATGATAGTAAGGTGAGAAATCTAAACATTTTTCTGTGAAACTATGCAGAGACGCGGCTGAAAGAAGGTATCATGGTGGTCTTATCTCCGAATGAAGACGTTGAGGAAGGTCTATATCACAGGAGACGTCACTGGATGTAACAGGTATGTGCTGCTGTACTCTACTGTATAGTGTGCACCATTATATGTACTGTCCATCCACATATCTGTTTGGGGGGGGGGGTGGGGGGGTGGCTATAGGATTTAGCCCACACTGCCGCAGTCCGGTCCCAGACTTCAGGTCACACTGTGCGTGTTCTGAATTCTGGGGCCTCATACCCATCTACTACATTATCTGTAATCAGAGAGTTATCACTGTGTCATCTGTGGTATTACATAGGACTGCAGGTGACATCTACTACAGTATCTGTACTCAGTTATCACTGTGTTATCTGTGGTGTTACATAGGACTGCAGGTGACATGTACTGCATTATTTGTAAAAAGATTGGGGGGAGAAATACTTGGCTTGCCCCGGGTGCTGACAACCCAAGCTACACCACTGGAACTCTGCCCTGTATGTTCCCTGCTGATTGCTACCCCTCCTCAATTACACCCCTGTATAATGTACCCTGATACCCCTCAGTTATATGATACTGTATAACTGAGGGGTATCAGGGTAAATTACAGGGGGTAATATAACTGAAGGATCAGGGTAAATTATACAGGGGGTAAAACTAAGGGGTATTAGGGTACATTATTATACAGGGGTAATATAACTGAGGAGGGCTATCTCAGGGGACATGATGAAGGGGTAATATAACATATAATATAAGTTATATTACCCCTGTATAATGTCCCTGATAGCCCTCCTCAGTTATATTACTCCTGTATAATTTACCCTGATAGCCCTTAGTTATATTACCCCTGTATAATAATGTACCCTGATACCCCTTAGTGTATTTGTGTGTGTGTGTGTATATATATATATATATATATATACACACGTGCGCGCGCGGCGTGTGTTTGTGCTTTAGGGTGCACACCCTAATGCAATAGGCTGCGCACACCTATGATCAGCAGCATGCGCTTGTAGTCGCGCATCTTCCGATCAGTAACAGATGTTTTCACTAAATTTAGTTCCCTGTCAGCAATGCAGAGCAGGGGTTCATTCACGGCAAAAGGGGGTTCATGTCACCCAGCAATACAACAGAGGATTTGGAGAGATTTAGGCCCCTGTCACCCAGGCACAGCAGGGGTTCATTCACGGCAAAAGGGGGTTCTTGTCACCCAGCAATAGGACAGAGGATTTGGAGAGATTTAGGCCCCTGTCACCCAGGCACAGCAGGGGTTCATTCACGGCAAAAGGGGGTACATGTCACCCAGCAATACAACAGAGGATTTGGAGAGATTTAGGCCCCTGTCACCCAGGCACAGCAGGGGTTCATTCACGGCAAAAGGGGGTTCATGTCACCCAGCAATAGAACAGAGGATTTTGAGAGATTTAGGCCCCTGTCAATAATGCAGAGCAGGGGTTCATTCACGGCAAAAAGGGGTTCATGTCACCCAGCAATAGAACAGAGGATTTTGAGAGATTTAGGCCCCTGTCACCCAGGCACAGCAGGGGTTTGTATACCCCAAAAATGGTAAAATGTCACCCGACAATTGAAAATAAGAATTTTTTCAATTTAGGGCACTAACTTTTTTAAATTAAAATGGCTCTAAAATAGTCCTTGAAAAGGCTAGAGGGATGTAAAAGGCAGTAAAATGTGCTTAAGAGCATGGCAACTGCTCTGCAAACAAATGTGGATAGGGAAATAACTTAAAATGAAATAAAATAACTAAAAATGACAAATTATTAACCTGCAACTCAGAGAAGGAGGTGGATATGGAGTCGGAGGTTGAGGATGCAGTGAATGTGGTGTTGTAGGTGGAGGCAGCAATGGAGGAGGAACAGGTAGCCAACAATGTTTTTTTATTTTTTATTGGGGTAGATAGCCCCCAAAATATTGGGACAAATAAAAAAAAGAAAACAAAGAATCATTGCACTTGACTTGAGTACAAGAATGTATGTTTGATGGTGGTATAAATGTCTATTCTGCACAAGGTACAGACAAGTCTTGTGGGATCCAAGCCTGGTTCATTTTAATAAACGTTAGCTTGTCCACGTTGGCTGTGGACAGGCGGCTGCGTCTGTCTGTAATGACGCCTCCTGCCATTCTAAATACACGTTCAGAGAGTACACTGGCTGCAGGGCAGACCAGCACCTCCAAGGCATACAGGGCAAGCTCTGGCCATGTGGACAATTTGGAGACCCAGAAGTTGAATGGGGCAGAACCATCAGTCAGTACGTGTAGTCGTGTGCACAGGTACTGTTCCACCATGTTGTTCAAATGCTGCCTCCTGCTAACACGCTCCATATCAGCAGTTGGGGCCGGTTGTTGCGGCGAGGGGACAAAGCTTTTCCACATGTCGGCCATGCTAACCCTGCCTTCTGAGGTGCTGGCGCTGACACAGCTGCGTTGGCGACCTCTTCCTCCTCCCCTGCCTTCGCCTTGTGCTTCCACTTGTCCCCTGGCGTCAGTCGGGAATGCTCTCAGGAGCGCGTCTACCAGCGTGCGCCGGTAGTCGCGCATCTTCCGATCACGCTCCAGTGAGGGAATTAAGGACGGCACATTGTCTTTGTAACGGGGATCCAGCAGGGGCGGCCACGCAGTAGTCAGCACACGTTAAAATGTGGAGTCTGCAGTCGTTGCGCAGGCACTGCAGCATGTAGTCGCTCATGTGTGCCAGGCTGCCCAGAGGTAAGGACAAGCTATATCGTCTGCATCCTCCGTATCCCCCCAGCCATGCATCAGTGATGGGCTCGAGCTGCGTTGGATGCCACCCCGCTGTGAACATGCTTCTACCCCATCCTCCTCCTCCTCCTCATCCTCCTCCTCCTTGTCCTCAAGTAGTGGGCCCTGGCTGGCCAAATTTGTACCTGGCCTCTGCTGTTGCAAAAATCCTCTTTCTGAGCCACTTCTAAAAGACTGGCCTGAAAGTGTTAGAGATGACCCCTCTTCCTCCTCCTCGTCCTGGGCCACATCCTCTTCCATCATCACCCTAAGTGTTTTCTCAAGGAGACATAGAGGTGGTATTGTAATGCTGATATTGGCGTCATCGCCACTGGCCATGTTGGTGGAGTACTCGAAATAGCGCAACAGGGCACACAGGTCTCACATGGAGGCCCAGTCATTGGTGGTGAAGTGTGTCTGATCCGCAGTGCGACTGACCCGTGCGTGCTGCAGCTGAAACTCCACTATGGCCTGCTGCTGCTCGCACAGTCTCTCCAGCATGTGCAAGGTGGAGTTCCACCTGGTGGGCACGTCGCATATGAGGCGGTGGGCGGGAAGGCCGAAGTTACGCTGCAGCGCTGACAGGCGAGCAGCAGCAGGGTGAGAACGCTGAAAGCGCGCACAGACGGCCCGCACTTTATGCAGCAGCTCAGACATGTCGGGGTAGTTGTGAATGAATTTCTGCACCACCAAATTCAGCACATGCGCCAAGGGCAAGTCCCAGAGCTGCAACGAGATTTCGCCCATTATCGCACACCACCAGGCCGGGCTTGAGGCCCACTGGCAGCAACCACTCGTCGGTCTGTTGTTCTATACCCCGCCACAACTCCTGCGCAGTGTAGGGCCTGTCCCCCAAACACATCAGTTTCAGAACGGCCTGCTGACGTTTACAACTGGCTGTGCTGAAGTTTGTGGTGAAGGTCTGTCGCTGACCGGATGAGGAGGTGGAAGAAGAGGAGGAGGAAGCCGAGTAGGAAGAGGAGGCAACAGGAGGCAAAGAATGATGCCCTGCGATCCTTGGCGGCGGAAGGACATGCGCCAAACAGCTCTCCGCCTGGGGCCCAGCCGCCACTACATTTACCCAGTGTGCAGTTAGGGAGATATAGCATCCCTGGCCGTGCTTACTGGTCCACGTATCTGTGGTTAGGTGCACCTTGGCACAGATGGCGTTGCGCAGTGCACACTTGATTTTATCCGATACTTGATTGTGCAGGGAGGGCGCGGCTCTCCTGGAGAAGTAGTGGCGGCTGGGAACGACGTACTGTGGGACAGCAAGCGACATGAGCTGTTTGAAGCTGTCCGTCTCCATCAGCCTGAATGACAGCATTTCAAAGGCCAGCAGTGTAGAAATTCTGCCATTCAGGGCCAGGGATCGAGGGTGGCTAGGTGGGAATTTACGCTTTCTCTCAAAGGTTTGTGAGATGGAGAGCTGAACGCTTCCGTGTGACATGGTTGAGATGCTTGGTGACGGAGGTGGTGTTGTTGGTGGCACATCCTCTGTTTGCTGGGCGGCAGGTGCCAACGTTCCTCCAGAGGCGGAGGAAGAGGCCGAGGCAGCAGCAGAAGAGGGAGCAGGAGGGGCCCTTTCTTGGTTTTGAAGGTGCTTACTCTACTGCAGCCCATGTCTCGCATGCAGATGCCTGGTCATGCAGGTTGTGCTAAGGTTCAGAACGTTAATGCCTCGCTTCAGGCTCTGATGCACAGCGTGCAAACCACTCGGGTCTTGTCGTCAGCACATTGTGTGAAGAAGTGCCATGCCAGGGAACTCCTTGAAGCTGCCTTTGGTGTGCTCGGTCCCTGGTGACGGTGGCCAGTAGCAGGCGAACAGTTTTGGCGACGGCTGCTCTGCTTTTGCACCCTGCTCCCGCTTTTGCTACGCTGTTGGCTCGGTCTCACCACTGCCTCTTCCTCTGAACTCTGAAAGTCAGGGGCACGACCTTCATTCCATGTGGGGTCTAGGACCTCATCGTCCCCTGCATCGTCTTCCACCCAGTCTTCCTCCCTGACCTCCTTTTCGGTCTGCACACTGCAGAAAGAAGCAGCAGTTGGCACCTGTGCTTCGTCATCATCAGAGACGTGCTGAGGTGGTATTCCCATGTCCTCATCAGGAAACATAAGTGGTTGTGCGTCAGTGCATTCTATGTCTTCCACCCCTGGGGAAGGGCTAGGTGTATGCCTTGGGAAACCCTGCCAGCAGAGTCTTCAAACAGCATAAGAGACTGCTGCATGACTTGAGACTCAGACAGGTTCCCCGATATGAACGGGGGTGATGTGACAGACTGATGGGCATGGGTTTCAGGCGCCACCTGTGCACTTTCTGCAGAAGACTGGGTGGGAGATAATGTGAACGTGCTGGATCCACTGTCGGCCACCCAATTGACTAGCGCCTGTACTTGCTCAGGCCTTACCATCCTTAGAACGGCATTAGGCCCGACCAAATTTTTACTGTAGATTCTGGCGGCTACTGGGACCAGAGGTAGTAGGTTCAGTAGGACATGTAGCTGTGGCAGAACGGCCACGTCCTCTCCCTGCACCAGAGGCTCCACCAACACCACCACCACGACCATGGCCGCGTCCCTTATTAGATGTTTGCCTCATAGTTAGCGTTTACAAAGCAAAGTAAAAAGTGGTTAAGTCTGTTAAAAAAAATTAACCGCCAATAAAATCCCTGATGTAGGGTATTGCAGTCAAATATATATATATTTTTAAACTCTATATGACAGCGGTATTTGTTGTTTAAATGTGACACTCACTTATGCACGTCTTATCCCAGATGTGCAGTATATCAGAGGCTTTTTTCACCCCAGTAACCAAAAAGGCTTATTTCTGGCCAAAATGTGACACTCATTTATGCACGTGTAATCCCAGATGTGCAATATATTAGAGGCTTTTTTCACCCCAGTAACCAAAAAGCTGTATTTCTGGCCTTAATGTGACAATCACTTATGCATGTGTAGTCACAGATGTGCAGTATATCAGAGGGTTTTTTCACCCTAACCAAAAAGCTGTATTTCTGTCCTAAATGTGACAGTGACTTATGCACGTGTAATCACAGATGTGCAGTATATCAGAGGGTTTTTTCACCCCAGTAAGGAAAAAGCTGTATTTCTGGCCTTAATTTGACAATCACTTATGCACGTGTAATCAGAGATGTGCAGTATATCAGAGGGTTTTTTCACCCCAGTAAGAAAAAAGCTGTATTTCTGGCCTTAATGTGACAATCACTTATGCATGTGTAATCACAGATGTGCAGTATATCAGAGGGTTTTTTCACCCTAACCAAAAAGCTATATTTCTGTCCTAAATGTGACAGTGACTTATGCATGTGTAATCACAGATGTGCAGTATATCAGAGGGTTTTTTCACCCCAGTAAGAAAAAAGCTGTATTTCTGGCCTTAATGTGACAATCACTTATGCACGTGTAATCACAGATGTGCAGTATATCAGAGAGTTTTTTCACCCCAGTAAGAAAAAAGCTGTATTTCTGGCCTTAATATGACAATCACTTATGCACGTGTAATCACAGATGTGCAGTATATCAGAGGGTTTTTTCACCCCAATATGCCAAAGCAGGAATTCTGGCCTTAATGTGACAATGACTTATGCACGTGTAATCACAGATGTGCAGTATATCAGAGGGTTTTTTCACCCTAACCAAAAAGCTGTATTTCTGTCCTAAATGTGACAGTGACTTATGCACGTGTAATCACAGATGTGCAGTATATCAGAGTGTTTTTTCACCCTAACCAAAAAGCTGTATTTCTGTCCTAAATGTGACAGTGACTTATGCACGTGTAATCACAGATATTTAGTATATCAGAGGGTTTTTTCACCCCAGTAAGAAAAAAGTTATATTTCTGGCATTAATGTGACAATCACTTATGCACGTGTAATCACAGATATGCAGTATATCAGAGGGTTTTTTCACCCTAACCAAAAGGCTGTATTTCTGTCCTAAATGTGACAGTGACTTATGTACGTGTAATCACAGATGTGCAGTGTATCAGAGGGTTTTTTCACACCAGTAAGAAAAAAGCTGTATTTCTGTCCTAAATGTGACAGTGACTTATGCACGTGTAATTACAGATGTGTAGTATGTAACCAAAAAGCTGTATTTCTGTCCTAAATGTGACAGTGACTTATGCACGTGTAATCACAGATATGCAGTATATTACAGGCTTTTTTCAACCCAGTAACCAAAAAGCTGTATTTATGTCCTAAATGTGACAGTGACTTATGCACGTGTAATCACAGATGTGCAGTATATTAGAGGGTTTTTTCACCCCAGTATGCCAAAGCTGTATTTCTGGACTTGCAGATAGCCTATGCTGGTGCACTATCGTTGCATAAAATGGCTGCAGATCAGGTATTGATATTGATTAAATGAAGAAAAAAAAGTTAGTTTTCAGCAGTAGTTGGCTCAGGGTAGGCTTAAAAAAATTGTGCACTGCACCCACAAAACACTTTTTCTGTAGATCGCTGAGTACATAAACCAGTTCTTGATAAGTTCGCTTCCTGATCTCTCCCTCACAGCAGCTGCAGCCTCTCCCTACACTAATCCGAGCAGAGTGACGGGCGGCGCTAAGTGACTCCAGCTTAAATAGAGGCTGGGTCACATGCTGCAGTTGGCCAATCACAGCCATGCCAATAGTAGGCATGGCTGTGATGGCCATTTGGGGCAATTAGTATGACGCTTGTTGATTGGCTGCTTTGCAGCCTTTCAAAAAGCGCCATAAAAATCGCCGAACACCGAACCCGAACTTTTTTGTAAATGTTCGGGTTTGGGTCCGGGTGCCGAAAAACCTAAAGTTCGGTACGAACACGAACATTACAGTTCAGGTTCGCTCAACTCTACTGGGAGGCTTATTTTGTGGGTCTGATGTAGATTTGGGGTTCTTACCTGAGCTCATACAACCTCACTAAAGCCTGCCCATCAGTGCCGGTGATGTCACCAGGCTTCCTGGCAGCCCCATGGAAAGCCCCGGTACGTCACCGGAACTCCTAAAAATGCCTTTGCCCTGCGCGATTTAGCACAGGGCAAAGGAGAGCATCGGAGCATGAACTGCTCTGATGCTCAAGTCAGGGAGGCTGCCTGGGTCAAAATGGAGGTATGTCCGGGTTCAGCTCTGAACCCGGACAACACCTTTAACCTTTAATACAGATACAGAAGGCGGGTGCCGACAGAATCACATAGCCGACACATGGCCTCTATGACGCCGCTGCGATCCCCGGCAGTTAACCCCTCAGGTGCGGCATCTAAGGGGTTAACTGCCGCGGATCTCAGCTACCTCTCATAGAGGTCGACTGCAGGCTATATGATTCTGCAGCCATCACCCGCCTCCTGTATTTGAATAAATGAGTGAGTTAACTTCATTGGTGGTAGTGGCCACCACAGCTCCTCCCCTCTTCTTCCCCTCTGTGTTCTCATTGGTGGCAGCGGGAGCAGCACAGGGGGAAGGGGGGAACTGCTTCCTTCTCCCCTGTGCTGCTAATATTTTGATACCTGCGAGCGACATCCCTTGTACAGGAATAGCTTGCCCGCTCCCCTGCGAGCCGCATATGTAGAGGACAGCGCACTCCTCTGTGAGCTGCAAATGAAGGTGCAAGGAGTCGCAGGTTGGCCACCCCTGCTCTAAAACATTAGCGGCGAGCAATGATGGTCAGTTCGCAGTGCTCACCAGCGAACACATGCGGGCTGCCATCTTTAGTAAGGTAGACTCACCCGTCCGGCGATGCACAGGTAAACCCTTACCTGTGCCTGGAGCCTGTCTGAAATCAAATGCAGTCACCGGGAGCAGGCAGTTCCGAGAACAGCCCGAAGAAGGCCCCCGGCGGCTGTTCTCGGAACTGCCTGCTCCCTGTGACTGCATTTGATTTCAGACCGGTTCCCGGCACAGGCACAGGTAAGAGCTTACCTGTACATAGCCGTACGGGTGAGTCTACCTTACTAAAGATGGCAGCCCGCATGTGTTCGCTGGCAAACACTGCAAACTGACCATCACTGGCGTCGAGGGCCTGCTGCTGATCTGACCATCTAAAACCTTAGGGGTGAGGGTCTGCTGCTGAGCTGACCCTCTAAAACATTAGAAGCGAGGGCAGCCTAAAAAGCATGTTGATATGATGCAGGAGGAGCAGGATGAGAAAAGGAAGATTGAACCATATACCCTTTTTTGTGGTGGAAGGGGTACATAGGAATACAGTGTATTCAATACACCATAAAAGCCACATTTAAAGTGCCTTTATGTTCAGCTGCTTTCCTCTGGTGGAGTAGAGAAGTCAGGGGCAATCCAGGTCTTGTTTATTTTGATTAGAGCATTTTCAGTTGACAGGCGGATGCGCTTATCATTTATTATGCCGCCATCAGCACTAAATACCCGCTCTGACAAAACGCTGGAGGCAGGGCAGGCCAGCAACTCCAAGGCGTAGAGCGCCAGTTCGTGCCACGTGTCCAGCTTGGACACCCAGTAGTTGTAAGGCACACAAGGATCACTGAGGACGCTGACACGTTCTGCTACGTACTCCTTCACCATCTTCCAAAATTTGACTTTCGGAAATGGGCACACACGTGGCACATTTTCACCAATAGCTCAGGCAAATTGAGAAACCACTGAACCACTAATCCTTGGCGTCGTTAGCACCTGTACCATCCCAGAGTACGACGATTCACTCCCGGCCTCCACAACCATCACCCAGTGTGCTGTCAGTGAAATGTAGCATCCCTGGCCAAAAGCAATTGTCCATGTGTCAGTCGTTAAGTGGACCTTCCCAATAACTGTGATGGTCAGGGCACGGGTGATGTTATGGGACACATGCTGATGTAAGGCAGGGATGGCACACCGGGAAAAATAGTGGCGGCTGGGGACTGAGTAACGAGGGACGGCCGCCGCCATCAGGCTGCGGAAAGCCTCAGTGTCCACAAGCTTAAATGGCAACATTTCCAGGGCCAGCAATTTGGAAAGGTGCGCATTTAGTGCTATGGTCTGTGGGTGGGTGGCTGGGTATTTGCACTTTCGTTCAAAGGCCTGGGGTAAGGACATCTGTACGCTGTGCTGGGACACACAAGTGGATGTGCTAGATGATGGTGCTTGCAAAGGTCCGGGTGCAGGGTGGGAGGAATTCGGGCTTGCGTCCTGGACCGGGGATTGTCCAGCATGTAACACAGGGGAGGAGGAGGTAGTGGTGTGACCCGCAGACACGAATTGTGGACCCAGTTGTTCGGACCACCAATAAGGGTGCTTTGCTGCCATGTGGCGGATCATGCTGGTGGTGGTGAGGTTGCTAGTGTTCATGCCCCTGCTCATTTTGGTACGGCACAGGTTGCAAATGACAATTCTTTTATCGTCCGCACTTTCCTCAAAAAAGTGCCAGGCTGCGGAACACCTACCCCTTGGCAAGGGAGATTGCCGCAAGGGAGTGCTCCGGGGAACAGTTGCGGGCCTTTTTGTGTTGCTGCAGATCTCTTCCCTTCTGTACTGCTGTCCTCGCTCGGCTTGCCACCTTCCCAGGTTGGGGAAGTGATTTCATCGTCCACCACTTCCTCTTCCACTTCCTCACTCTGGTTATCCTCATGACTCGTTGACCTAACAAGAACCTCACTTATTGACTACTGTATCTCATCCTCATCATCAATCTCTTGAGACTCTAATTGCCATTGACTTATTGGCAACTGTGCCTCATCATTATCATCCACCTCGTGAAGCACTAATTGCTATTCCCCACCGTCATCTTCTTCTGACTGTGGATGCTCCAGAGTTTGGGAATCAGTGCACAAGATCTCCTCATGTCCCTCTTCAAGCGGGCTTGGTGAGAGGCCCAAATCAAGGAATGATGCTAAAAAGAGCTCCTCGGAATATCCGAGTGTGGGATCACTTGTTTGCCAAGACTCTCCATGGTGGGAGGAAGGAGGATCAGGGTGAGGATTCTGTTGACCAGACTATTGGCTACTGAGACTGGACTTTGGGGAAGACAGAGTGGTGCTTAGCCGACTGGAAGCATTATCTGCTGCAATCCAACCGACCACCTGGTCGCAGTGGTGTGACTTCGAGAGTGGTGTCCTGCGCCGCAAACTGGGGCATGAAGATAGGTATCGTGGATGAGTGTGTTTCTTGTGCTCTGGCAGCAGGCACAGTTTCACCGCGCCCAGGGCCACGACCTCTGCGTGCACCATCAGCAGCACGGCCACTTCCCTGTCTCTTACTGCTCACCTTGAGCATATTAAATGGTATATATGCTTGCAAGTATGTCACACGTACAGTAGCGCAGGTTTTGTAAGTGTATGCACAAATAAATTACACTGAATGTCACAGATATTTAGGATGTGCAAGTGTTATACAGGAGATGTAGCGCAGGTAATATTGCTCTCCACAGCGGCCAAACAATTGCGCTGAATGTCACAGATATTTACGATGCGCAAATGTAACACAACAGATGTAGCAGAGGTTGTGTCACTGTCAACAGCGGCCAAACAATTGCATGCAATTTAGTGCAGGTTGCTCTAATAATATATATTGCAGCCAGATAAAACAATAGTCCTTAAAAGGACTTTTGGGTCTCTAACATCTTTCAACATAAACACTATCTGTCCCTTCTGCTGCAGCTCTCCCTGACTAAGGCCTCATGCACACGACCGTTGTGTGCATCCGTGGCCGTTGTTCCGTTTTCCGTGATTTTCTGCGGTTCCGTTGAAAACTCGGAAAATGCACCGTTTGTCATCCGCGTCCGTGATCCGTGTTTCCTGTCCGTCAAAAAAATATGACCTGTCCTATTTTTTTGACGGACAACGGTTCGCGGACCCATTCAAGTCAATGGGTCCGCGAAAAAACGCGGAAGCACATCCGATTGTCATCCGCGTCCGTTTTATTTCTCTTGTTTGCCATGGCAAAACTGTCTGCCAAAACTTGTGCCAATAAAATAAAAAAAAATCAGATACAGGAAGTTTAATATCACAGGATATGCAAATTGCTAGGCACCTGTGGTGAAATTCCAGAGTGGTGAGCCATTGCTGCCTGGCTACTGTGATTTATCTTTGGCTATATTCATCTTGGAGGCCACAAATATGCCACGCTGGAATGAAGAGAAATTGATATGTCTGGTGCAGGAGAGGCCAGAACTCTGGGACACCCGTTCCAGGAATTATCAGGACCGTGTCCGCAAAGATGCAGCTTGGGAGCAAGTGGTTCGAAATCTGAGGCGGCAAGAATGGGCCAAAGCTGATGGACGTGCCATCAATGTCGTTGTACTGTCTGTCCCTATAAAATGATGTAGCTATAAATTCCATGCGGTCAGAAGAATGTATATTTTGTGGTCCAGCTTCATTTGGCTTAAAACCTGCACATGGTTTTGGGAACAGTCGTGCACTAAATACCATACCCCATTTGTTTTCTGCAAAATAGCAGAGCCTCCCTTTGCTCCAGCAAACAGTACTCATGTCACAAACCTGTATGTGCACTTGTTATTTCCTCTCATGTGTCACTTTTGTAATTGAGCATCCTATATAGTTGTCTCCATGTCATATTCTAAATTCATTTAGGCCAAATGGCTTGCACGACTAATCTCCTCCTTCCTGAACTTATTGTACAGTTCATTAGTATCCCTACACCTGCAGTACTGTACCATGTGCTGTTTAATCCGGCCTATTCATACATTTATCAGAGTTGGCAACTTGATTTTTAATATTTTTTGCCCTTTACTATTTCTACAGATATATTTTTATTGTTTAAACTGACTTTTGTGTCCAACAAATGACAATTTTTTTTTTTTTTAGTCAAGCTAACAAAAACAAGGTGGAATAGCTGCCGGGACCAGTTTTGCCGAGAGATGAATGCCCAAGGGCGCAGTGGTGAAGGGGGTTCGAAAAAACGCCCTTACATCTACACTGCGCAATTGCAGTTTCCAAGTCCGGTAATGGATTTGAGGCTGTAAGTTTTTTTGATGTTAAAAAAAGTGTTTGTCATGCTAATTATTACTACCAAATTTGGAATTATGCCATAGTGGTCTACAATGAAACGAGTTGTGTGGCGTTGTCAGGGGCGTATCTAACGGCTCATGGGCCCTGGTGCAAGAGTTCAGCTTTGGCCCACCTTCCCTCAGTGCATTGTGTGTCTTCTAATGTGGCATAAGGGTATTTGGGCCAGCTCAGGCTCCTGGGCCCATTAACGACTGTTACCTCTGCACCCCCTAGAGCAACGCCCATGGGCGTTTAACAATTGTTGAAGTATCCTTTGTGTGGGTGAGCCTAATCTTTTTTGTGGGTTAGTAACACCGGCCACCACCGATGAGGAGCAGTATGATGACACGACACGTGCAGAGCGCACATGGCGCCTCCTGTATATTTTTATTCCCTGACTGGCACCATTTTCAGGAACAAGTCACATAGATCTCAGCAATTAGAGCAGGAATCGAGAAGGGAGATGGCCCGTGCGCACTGCACGCATTGTCTCCTCATACAGTTGTTTGTCATGGTGGTTGGCTGTTGTTCCTCGGCCAAAATGATCTTGTGTACTTATCCTGTGTATAGGTGATAATTTTGAAAATTGATAGAAAAGCCTGTTTTCTTTTTGTGGCCCTGAATAGCGTACCCATTTTTGAAAGTTTGGTTTAGTTCATAATTGTTGGAACATACGCGCAAAATTTATTATGGTGGTTTTAGGCTTTGTTACCTCTTCTGTACTGTAATTGACATTTACATAGTTTAATACATTTTTTTGAAACTTCAACATATAGTCCTCTAAAAAACAATATGTTTATTTAAAAATAAAAAAACATAATACACTTTATTAAATAGAGTATACTGATGCTCCAACAGTGTCCGTACAGCTGAATAGTAACTACTACTACTACCAACATGGCCTTGTGATGCGTGCTCCATTTTATTTTTTAGGAATTTATGATATTTTTTATTGACATTACATATGGATGGTAGGCAGTTCAAAGCAGTCCAGATATAGAAGAGACGGACAGAATTTCAGCACTGCTTTTGGTCCATGAATGTGTATACCTCGTTTTGTGCTTCACAGATTCAAAAGACAATCATATGTTTAAGTAGTTTTATATTTTGCATTGTCAGCTAATTGACCTTGAAAAATATATTTTAGCAAATGTAACAATTTCCCAATCATTAGAAAAAAAATTGTCATTTCTGAGAAAATTTGAGATGTATGCATGCGCCACGTATTGTAGACAAATGATGTAATATTTGTTTTCATGTCATTTTCCTATACAGTACTGTGGACAGTCTGGATGAGCCAGAAGAGTCAGAGGGGGCATTAAGTGGAGACTCGTCGCCAGTTTTTTTTCCCGGCTACTAGTCCTGCTCCAACACCAGCTGAGGAGCCGGATCAGCCATCCCAGGCTGAGGCCTCCCGATCTCCGAGGAGTCCTTAACCTCTACAGAAGCCGCAGCCCAGGAGACGCCGCAATGTCCCTCAATCTTCCTCTGGGCAAGCAACTCGGGAGGCTATAGATGCCCGAGTCATTGAATTCCTTGCCCAGAGGAGGAGTGATGGCATTGAGGAGTCGACGCTGAGGGGCCTTGCCAGTATATTGAAACAAGTCCCCGTGGCTAAACATCCCGAATGCGTTGCATCAATAGCACTGGTCATACAAATGTATGCCTCCAATTATCAGGGAGACATACACTCTCACATAAATGACCTACGCAGGCAAATTCTCAATATCCCCCCACATGTAACTGTCCCCGGCTATTACCAGCCTCAAGTCCCACCTCAAGGGCCATCTCCCCCCCCCCCCCCATACCACTTACCAGCGCTTCCAAGACCCGACACCATCCAGTTTTCCACCAAGCATGGCAACTCGGGCCACTGATCCTGGCCAGGGACGGCCACAACCTGCATTTCAGCCTGGCTCGTTTACACGAGACCTTTTTGATCTCTAATCTATTATGTTCTGCCAAATATATAATATTTTATGTGTTATTGTTTCTATATTATTTGTTTAAATATATTTGTCCAAAAAAAAATTTTGAACAGAAAAATTGTATTTCCAAGTGTGATTTTTTATTAAACAAAGAAATATTTACAGTTCATAAACACATTTCATACACACATATAGACGCACACCAGTTCACAATGTACATAATTTTTATTTGGGAGGGACAGAAACCGTTTTTGGTATTATGTGAACAAGAGGTATTAGAAGATTTTTTGGCCTATTACATAAAATTCTAATGATGTCAATGTTCGTGACATTTTCATTCAAACATCATTAGTATGGATATGTACGTTAAAAAATATGCTGGCCAAAAAACCTCAGCCTGCAAGCCCACGTCAAGGATCCTCAGTCTCTTGCGAGTCCCTCAACTACTGCAATAAATTCAACAAATCTAAATTATAAAAATAATCTAAATTATTTAAATTTAAATAATCTATCTATAAAACAATAAACAACTACAGAGCCTAGAAGAATTAAAAAACTACCACGAATAGCGTCCCTCTGCCATGGCAAGGACCCCTCTGGGCTGTAAAAGTAGTCTGCATAGAGTTCCCGAACCGCAATGCCTGCAGTCCCAGGTCGTCTATGCAGGGTCCTTTCCAAACCCAAACCTGATGACGTAGGAACATCATCCAGGTCAACAGAAGAGGAAGCCTCGTGAATCCTGGTGAAGTTGTGTAGAACAACACAAGCTTGAATCACCAGGGTAGCATTTTCCAGATCCATTTGTATGGATGACAAAAACACCCTCCACTTGCTAGAGAGTATCCCAAAAGCGCACTCAACATACCGATGGGCACGAGTCAACCAGTAGTTGAAAATACGCCTTTGGACATCCAAACCACGCTTTGGAAAGGGCCGCATAACATGGGGAGTCAATGCAAACCCTTCATCCGCCACGATGACAAATGGAGCCGGAGGACCTGCATATCCGGGCAGTCTTTGGACTCGGGCAGGGCAAGCTGGTTGGCACGAAGCCGCTCACCCATTCTAGAAGCACTAAAGATGCGAGCATCCGCAGTGCTTCCATAGGCCCCGATATCAACCATTATAAACCGGTAGTTACTGTCAACAACAGCCATCAGCACTACCGAAAAATACTGTTTATAATTGAAGAATCTGGACCCTGAGTGAGGAGGCTTCTTCACACAGATGTGCTTGCCATCCATTGCCCCAATGCAGTTTTGAAACTGCGCTGAAATTTGGAAGCCCTCAGCGATCCGAAACCAATCGTCCGCCTTGGGCTGCGGCATCACCGTCTCTCGGAGTTGCTGCCAGGTGACATGGCAAGTGTGACGTACAATTCGCGAGATCATCGAGGTTCCTAAAAGAAACTCAAAATGCAGGGATGCAAAAGAGTTCCCAGTTGCAAGGAATCTGTTAAAAAAAAATATATATAATAATCAGTCAGCAGCAAATCAAAGGGAACAACAGATTCATGAATCACGTATAATGTTGTATACAAGACATGATATTAAACACCCTATGTCAGTGGTGGCGAACCTATGGCATGGGTGCCAGAGGCGGCACTCAGGGCCCTCTCTGTGGGCACCCACACCCTTGAAAAAGTATATGGTTTTACAATATACCTTACACTTTTCAAAACATGGGCGCACTATGAACAGGACAGGCAGCACTGCATGTAGGCAGGCTATTATAGCTCAATGCTAAAATACATGGAAGCTAAACTATATTGGACTATAGAATTCAAGTAAAATTGCCGTGTTCTCGTTTAGCGATAAATACGTGGGTTTTGGGTTCAAGTTTGGAAACTCAGTTTGTAAACGGTTCGCCATCACTGCCCTTTGTCCTTTGTTGTTTAAACTAAAATAAAAAAATTAAATTTGTGTCTATGAGCAAAACACTAAATGCTAAAAGTAATGTGAAAGTTTTAAATTATGTGAACATTATGCATGATGAGGACGCTAGCTGAAAATCTCTGGGGTTGGCAGCACCACAATCCACCAAAATAGGGTACAGACCGGTATCTAGGCTTCAAGCCGGGTGGTTCACGCAGATAGGGATCCTGACCAAGGGTTACAATTCTTCCAGACACTACAATAATCCGCAGCACTCGCCAGAAGTTGACGAAAAAAAGAAGATTTTTTCACTCCGACAGGCAGGTTACAGCCTGCTGTAACCTGGCTGACTGACTGAATAAATCACCATTTTTCACAAACTACTGGTGAGTGATGTGGATTTTTGGAGTGTCTCGAGTATGTTAGCTGAACACAAGCTTGAAACTTGCACTAAAGAAAAAACAACCTTCAATATTGGGATGTTATGTGTCAGGGATTAACGGTTTTAAAAACAATAAAAAAAAATTTTTCCTCAAAACCTTATGGGCAAATAAAAGTTACTTCAGCAAACAGTAGCACATGTCTAACAGCAGCCATTTTCGAGCACATGTTCCTCCTGACAGAAGCCGTGCACATTACTGTTGATAATTTCATTGTAAACTATTGCTTACCTCAACGAGACGATGAGCCTTTGCTCAGGAGAAATGCTGCGCCTCATATTGGTGTCCATGAAGGTAAGGACAGTACGTAGAGATGACAGCACGCGATCAAATGTAGTCACTGACATCCGACAAAAGGAAAAAAAACTTGTCAGGATGCAGGCGCAGATCTTTGTAGAGGGTATGAAAGTGTCCTTTCCGGTAACGTTGTGAAACAATCGGATGGACCCAAAATCGCCGCCTTCTACTAGGTTCCTCGTCCAACAAAAGAGTGCGCTGTCCCCATCGCCGAGAAACAAGCCAATGCAGTACGACCTCTTCCTCAGAATCCGACATGGTGATACAGCAAAGACAAGCAACCAAAAGAACCTCTGTACTCTGTGAAGACTACAGAAAATGGCCACAAAACCAAACTCAGGTGATCTTGATTCATACCAGTATCCTGGGTGGAGTTATTAAAATGTTTTTTTTTTTCACCATTCCTTGATTTCTGACGGTCCGCAAAAAAAAACGGACACACGGAGGCACAACGGAAGAAAAAATGGACACGGATCACGGAACAACGGAACCCCGTTTTGCGGACCGAGAAAAATAACGGTCATGTCCATGAGGCCTAAGACTGAGCCGAACCATGTGTCATTGGGTGCTTTATAGAACCCGATGATGCTTTCGGCCAGCCAATCACTGTAATGCCAGTAACCAACATGGCTACAGCATTACAGTGAGTGCCAGTACTTCCCCTCACGTTCATTGGCTGCTTAGCAGCCAACAAACGTTCAGAGAGGAGACTCGAGCATCGCCCAACACTAGTCTTTTTCCTATGGGTTCTCTACTTTTACAAATGAGTTTAATTTACTTTCTAATGTGCTAAATATCTCATAATCCAGCATCTATTTTGGTCCCATTGATATTGGACTAAAAGTCCTTATTGTATAACACTATTAATCCTCATGCACACGACCGTATGTATTTTGCGGTCCGCAAAAAACGGATCCACAAAAAATACGGATGAAGTCCGTGTGCACATGGGTGTATTTTGCGGAATAGAACAGCTGGCCCCTAATAAAACATTCCTATCCTTGTCCGTAATGCAGACAATAATAGGACATGTTCTATTTTTTTGCAGAACGGAAATACGGACATACGGAAACGGATTGCGCATGGAGTACCTTCCATTTTTTTCGCAGACCCATTGAAATGAATGGTTATGCATGCGGTCCACACAAAGAACAGAACGGACACGGGAAGAAAATACGTTTGTGTGCATGAGCCCTTAGTATTAAATAACAGATTGACTATAAAACAATCTGACATTGTATTAACATCCCGTCTAACAGTTTCTAGTCTCCATCGTTTTATGTAATGTTTAAAACTACCCCTCAGGCCCACTTTCATTTTCAAGTGCCAGGGGGGCTTAATCCTACATTTGGGATCTAGTGCCTTGGAGCATCTGCTCTGTGCTGCTGTCACTTGTGGAGTGCACTTTAGTTCTATGTCTTTTGTTAATTTATTCATGTTTAAGGATTGCAGCTTCTGCTGCCTCTCGCTTTCCTTCTCGCCTTCTTCAACATTTATTGTGAAAAATGATAGTATTCCCCATGGCTGCTGTAACATTGTTGATATGTAAAGATATTCTAGGTCTGACAAGGCTGACTGCGATTCCTGGGCTCAGCTGTGAACACTTCAAAGCCATTTCTCTAGCTTGTGTGTGTTTAACCATGTCAACATGCTGTCATTATCAAAATTTAATTGAATATTTGCAGCTAGGTAATGATGGAACGCAAAAGGCTCCCGGTGACAGAAAAGAGAAATGATAAATGACAATAAGTACAGTTCTATATCAAGACCTAACTATCCAATGTCTGCACACCTGTCACCTATGTGCTGCTGTCATGCAGACGGATCCTGCTGGGAGATGTAGTTCAATAACTCAGGCTTAACATTTTTTTAGATAAAAATGAATATATGCTTGTCTGATGGGTTCACTCATATTCATTCACATACAATAGATTATTATTTTTTTCGACTGTTTCATTTAATGTTTATGTGTGTGTGGTTAAAAGATATCCACAGTGCCCCCCATAACAGTGACCTCCACAGCACCCTACCCCCTTAACAGTGACATCCACAGTGGCCCTCCCGCTTAACAGTAATCCCACAGTGCCCTGTTCTCTTAAAATGTGGCCTCCATAAAGGTCCACCCCCTTTACAATGACATTCACAATGGCACGTCCCCTTAACAGTGACCTCCACATCATCCCACCTCCTAACAGTGACCTCTACAGCATCCCGCCTCCTAACAGTGACCTCCACAGCATCCCGCCTCCTAACAGTGACCTGCACAGCATCCCACCTCCTAACAGTTACCTCCACAGCATCCCACCTCCTAACAGTGACCTCCACAGCATCCCGCCTCCTAACAGTGACCTCTACAGCATCCCGCCTCCTAACAGTGACCTGCACAGCATCCCGCCTCCTAACAGTGACCTCCACAGCATCCCGCCTCCTAACAGTGACCTCCACAGCATCCCGCCTCCTAACAGTGACCTCCACAGCATCCCGCCTCCTAACAGTGACCTCCACAGCATCCCGCCTCCTAACAGTGACCTGCACAGCATCCCGCCTCCTAACAGTGACCTCCACAGCATCCCACTTCCTAACAGTGACCTCTACAGTGGCCTGCACCCTTAACAGTGAACTATAACAGTGAAGAAAAATGGCTGGGTTGTTATGGATAGTGATGAGCGGCAGGGGCAACATTCGAATTTGCGATATTTCGCGAATATTTGGGCGAATATTCGTCATATATTCTCAAATTCGAGAATTCACGATTATTTTCTTGATTGCGAAAATCGGCAATGTAATATGCGTGTATTGCGCGAGCAATACAGGCGTGGGTCACTGTTGCTACATTTTTCAAGCTGCTAGAACTTTCCTGAGACTGGAGAAAATGGTTGGCACGGCAGAACATTACAATAGCTTTATATGCAGATAGAGTGCTCCAATATATTCGCGATTGCGCAAATCGGCAATTAATGATGCGCATATTTTTGCGTAATACGTGCAACTACAACTTTTAGCAGGTCTGACTACATATTACTGATTGTGCACTAAGTATTGTTGTGAACTTGTGACATCACATCACTATGTCTGTATCTATCACACTACCTAACACCCTGCACTGGAACATATCAGCTACACTATATCACTATCTAACCTACACTGACTTCTACATCTCCCACTAACTATCTGTATTATATATATAAGCTAACTAACTATCTAATATAATTAAACAGTAAAGCACACAGCACAGCAATGACACTGCTGTCTCTCTCAGAACTCCATAAAACTACAGAAAATGCTGGCGGGCGAGTTTCTTATATAGTAAGGGGTGGGCAACTTTCCTATTGGTTGCTAGGGATGTTGCTAAGCTCAGACAAAGACATTGCAGCCTTCTCATTGGCCCACAAGTAAGAAGGGAGGTTACTGATGAAAAAAAAAAACTCTAGAATATTCGAGAATACGAATATATAGCGAATTCTCGAAGTGGTCGATATTCGCGATTACAATTCGCGATTCGAATATTCGCACCCAAGACTAGTTATGGAAACCTAGTGTAAAATTGTGTGCATATCAAGATTAAAGAACCTGCAAGGGTCATGTGACATTGGCTAAGATGGGTCATGTGATAGTACTATATTTGCATGTGATGGTGTTATAGCTGTCTTTCCAGAGTCATAACATTTTTATTTTTCTGTTCATATAGCCATATGAGGGCTTGTTTTTTTTTGCGGGAAAAGTTGTACTTTCCAACACAATCATTTAATATTGCATATGATGCAGTGAGAAGCAGGAAAATTCTAAATGGGGTGTAATTGGGGGAAAAAAAAAATCAATTCCACCACGGTTTTAGGCCTCTTTCACATGACCGTTTTATTTTATTTTTCGTTTACGGGCCATTTTTTACGGTATACGGAACCATTCATTTCAATGGTTCCGCAAAAAAAAAACTGAATGTACTGCGTATGCATTCTGTTTCCGTATTTCCGTTTTTACGTTCCATTGAAAGATAGAACATGTCCTATTATTGCCCGCAAATCACTTTCCGTGGCTCCATTCAAGTCAATGGGTCCGCCAAAAAACGGAACACATACGGAAATGCATCCATATGTCTTCCTTATCTGTTCCGTTTTTGCGGAACCATCTATTGAAAATTTTATGCCCAGCCCAATTTTTTCTATGTAATTACTGTATACTGTATATGTCATACGGAAAAACGGGACGGAAATGGAGACACAACAGAAACAAAAAACGGAACAACAAATCCATGAAAAACAAACCGCAAAACACTGAAAAATCCACGATGCGCATGTGCACTTCGCTAAATGAAGCCGCTGCCAGGAGTCCACGGCGCATCAGGCTGAGCCTAGTGCGCAGGCGCGGGATCTGGCAGAGGGACGGGTAGGATTGCGGAGGCGGCGCTGAGCTGTTGAAGGCGGCGCAGAAGACAGCGAAGGCGGCGCTGGTCACCGGACAGCGAGGGGTGCGGCCGGGCACCCTGTATTAACGGACCCCCCCTTGGGCACCTTAAGATAGTGATTGACAGGTTATAAAAAACATTTTTTTTTTTGGCTAATAGAGCCAGAGTAAAGTTTAATAAGGCCAGCTTAGGATTATTCTTATTTCTCTGGACATGAGCATATGTTTAGGTTATAGGGGTAAAATCTCATGATAGAATCCCTTTAACACTGACCGCAACAGAACCCTGCTCCCTTAACAGTGACCTTCACACCGTCCTGCCCCTTGACATTGACTTCCACAGTGACCCGCCTCCTTAACAGTGACCTCCACAGCACTCTGCCCCTTAACTGTGACCTCCACAGCAGGCAGAATCATACAAGATAGGAAGATACAGGAAGAGTAGCCCGTATTACGAATGATATATTTAGATATAGAGGCACCGCACACAGTATCTGACATACACAAGAGACAGTATCATACAAGATGGGATTAGATACACAGCTCAGCAGGCTGTATTGCACACAACAGGCTATATATTAGGCTCAGCAGGCTGTATCGTACATGATAGGATTAGATTTGGATGTGCTTCTTGATTCCAGCTGTTTTGCACTCTGGAGATGGTGAGGGAAGAGCCTGTGGACGGTCAGTGACGGGATTTAGACACTGAGTGACAAATTGACTAGACATGTAGTGGGCACAGGCGGTGGAGTGCGGAGGCTGGTCTGTGACTCATCACTCTGCAGTGCAGCCAATTTAGCAGTACTGAGTCATTAAAAATGAAATGCAATATATTCCCAGCAGGTCCAACTGGAGGTGCATCCTTGCACAGTCTGACACTATTCAATCAGTGAATATCAGACTGTGTAGGAATATGTCCCCAACTGGTAACACTTATGTGAACCTTTATTCCAGACGGCTAGCAATTCATTCATAAATGTCTTAGGTATAAAAGAAGAAAGTCCAGCTCACTTTCACGTACGATGAATATATCCCAGGGCACGGGTGGACTGGAGAAGCTTTTCAGTACAAAGAACAACTGATCCCAGCACAACAATGGATTCCAATAAAAAATATCTTCTTTATTATCAAAAAGTTAAAAAAAAAAAAAATACAGTATGGATCACAGCATGTAAATCAGCAACGCATTTCAGATTGAAAAATTCTTCATCAAGGCCTACTTCTAAAAACTAAAACCTCTCACACACCTGACTGGGGAACACGCCTCTCTTCCAGTAACTGTTTCACTACTAAGCAGGTAATGTGTCCAATACTTTATCAAATAGTCGCCTGATTAGTTTGAGAACTTTTTTATTTCTGAAAAGTAGAAATATTCCCTGCTTGCTGATCCCTAAAATGTGTTGATACAATAGATGGATGGACGGGTGGATTGATTGATTGAAACTTTGTTTGAATGTTGTACCGAGACCATGTCTCCATGCAGCTGAGCATTGAAATGTATGGACATCGCGGAGGGGAAATTTGTTATGTCCAAAGTCTTGAGAGACTTCTGTGAAGAACTTTGGACTTCGATTATTCAACTTGAAAACCAAAACTGGGATCCGAAGTCAGCTTTGGATTGTAGATTTAAAATGGTTTTCAAGTTGTATAATCGAATGCTTGAGTTCTTCACAGAAGTTTTGTGAGACTTCGGACATAACAAATTTCACCTCCGCGAAGCCCGTACAGCATTGAAATTAAGTTTTGAACTAAGCTAATTTAGGGTTCATGCACACGAACGCATTTTCTTTCTGCTTCTGTTCCGTTTTTTTTGCGGATGTGGAACCATTCACTTCAATGGGTCCGCAAAAACAATGGGAGGTACTCCGTGTGCATTCCGTTTCCGTATTTCCGTTCCGCAAAAAAGTAGTGCATGTCCTAATATTGTCCACAATCACGGTCCGAAGCCCCATTCAAGTAAATGGGTCCACAAAAAATACGGAACGCACATGGAACACATCCGCATGTCATCCGTATTTTGCGGATCCATACTGTAGAAATGCTATGCCCAGCCCATATTGCTCATGTGTTTGGTGATTAATAAGTTACTGTTTCCGTTTCCGATCCGCAAAAAACGGATCGCATATGGAAACCATACGGATATGTTTTGTCGAATAATGGAACGGAAGAGGACTTAAATCAGAGAAAAAAAAAACTCAGATACGGAACAATGGATCCGTGAAAAACGGACAGCAAAACAACAACGGTCGTGTGCATGAGCCCTTAGATCTAACGCACTTTGCTCAAACCTAGGATAGACAGTAAGGTGTTTCTTATGTTTTGTCAAGTTACCAGTTGTGCAACCTACTGTACATAGTACTTTTTGCAGTGAGTACATGATGCTAAATCAATTACATATTTTGTGCAACAATTGATGCAACCATTCTTGATCATTAGTAGCCAAATTAGCCAACTTTCACACTGGCGTTTTGGCTTTCCGTTTGTGAGATCCGTTCAGGGCTCTCACAATCTGTCCAAAACGGATCAGTTTTGCCCTAATACATTCTGAATGGAAAAGGATCAGAATCCATCAGTTTGCCTCCGTTCCGTCTCCATTCCGCTTTGGAGGTGGACACCAAAATGCTGCTTGCAGCGTTTTGGTGTCCGTCTGACGAAACTGAGACAAACGGATCCGTTCTGACACACAATGTAAGTCAATGGGGACGGATCCGTTTTCTATGACACAATCTGGCACAATTGAAAACGGATCCATCCTCCATTGACTTTCAATGGTGTTCAAGACGAATCCGTCTTGGCTATGTTAAAGATAATCCAAACGGATCCGTTCTGAACGGATGCAGATGGTTGATTTATCTGAACGGATCCGTCTGTGCAGATCCACAACGGATCCGCACCAAACGCGAGTGTGAAAGTAGCCTTAAAGTTTTTTGTGACCCTCATATCTGTATGCCCCACAACACGTATGACCACTCTTATAACTACCACAGGTAGATAACCATATGCTTTCCGTAGACCTTTTATCAATAAAAAGACTCAAGGCCAACATCAATCCCCAGGTACAGTAGATGCTTTTCTACCCACCATTCTTACACCAGGAGCCAACATTTTGCATAGCACAGATCCTGTAGTACCACTAGAATGTACTGCCCAATACTGTCATTTGCTTAACTTGATCATATTGTTGACTAAAGTCGGTCACAAATGTAACTTTCTGTGTTTGATATTAGGAGCAAGACAAAGTTGCCACTGATTTGTTCTGTTCTGCATTCAACTAGTTTGATCTCACTGAATGGCTTTTCGTAAAGCCCTATTCAGAATATTTTCAGAGTATCCTCTGGCTCTCAGTTGCGTTTTTCATTTTTCCGGATTACATTAAAATGTCATTTCAGCAGTACAATTCGTGTAAAACCTAAAAAAAAATTAAAAAAAATCAAAGGTGTTACCTCCATGGGGGAGCACCATCTCAGCTCCACGTAGAATGAAGTCATAAAACAGTCGACTGCAGGAGTCCCAATACTGAAGACTACTTACATTATGCCACCCCTATTATTTAAAGTGTCACAAACTTTTCAGAAAACCTTGATACAGTTGCAAGAAAAAGTATGTGAACCCTTTGAAATGATATGGATTTCTGCACAAATTGGTCATAAAATGTGATCTGATCTTCATCGAAGTCACAACAATAGACAATCACAGTCTGCTTAAACTAATAACACACAAAGAATTAAATGTTACCATGTTTTTATTGAACACACCATGTAAACATTCACAGTGCAGATGGAAAAAGTATGTGAACCCTTGGATTTAATAACTAGTTGAACCTCCTTTGACAGCAATAACTTCAACCAAACGTTTCCTGTAGTTGCAGATCAGACGTGAACAACGGTCAGGAGTAATTCTTGACCATTCCTCTTTACAGAACTGTTTCAGTTAAGCAATATTCTTGGGATGTCTGGTGTGAATTGCTTTCTTGAGGTCATGCCACAGCATTTTAATCGGGTTGAGGTCAGGACTCTGACTGGGCCACTCCAGAAGGTGTATTTTCTTCTGTTTAAGCCATTCTGATGTTGATTTACTTCTATGCTTTGGGTCATTGTCCTGTTGCAACACCCATCTTCTGTTGAGCTTCAGCTGGTGGACAGATGGCCTTAAGTTCTCCTGCAAAATGTCTTGATAAACCTGGGAATTCATTTTTCCTTCGATGATAGCAATCCGTCCAGGCCCTGACGCAGCAAAGCAGCCCCAAACCATGATGCCACCACCACCATACTTCACAGTTGGGATGAGGTTTTGATGTTGATGTGCTGTGCCTCTTTTTCTCCACACATAGTGTTGTGTGTTTCTTCTTAAACAACTCAACTTTGGTTTCATCTTTCCACAGAATATTTTGCCATTACTGCTGTGGAACATTGGGGTGCTCTTGTGCAAACTGTAAACGTGCAGCAATGTTTTTTTTTTGGACAGAAGTGGCTTCCTCTGTGGTATCCTCCCATGAAATCCATTCTTGTTTAGTGTTTTACGTATCGTAGATTCGCTAACAGGGATGTTAGCATATGCCAGAGACTTTTGTAAGTCTTTAGCTGACACTCTAGGATTCTTCATCACCTCATTGAGCAGTCTGCGCGGTGCTCTTGCAGTCATCTTTACAGGACGGCTACTCCTAGGGAGAGTAGCAGCAGTGATGAACTTTCTCCATTTATAGACAATTTGTCTTACCGTGGACTGATGAACAGCAAGGCTTTTGGAGATACTTTTATAACCCTTTCCAGCTTTATGCAAGTCAACAATTCTCAATCGTAGGTCTTCTGAGAGCTCTTTTGTGCGAGGCATCATTCACATCAGGAAATGCTTCTTGTGAAAAGCAAACCCAGACCTGGCGTGTGTTTTTTATAGGGCAGGGCAGCTGTAACCAACACCTCCAATCTCATCTCATTGATTGAACTCCAGTTGGCTGACACCTCACTCCAATTAGCTCTTGGAGATGTCATTAGTCTAGGGGTTCACATACTTTTCCACCTGCACTGTGAATGTTTACATGGTGTGTTCAATAAAAACATGGTAACATTTAATTATTTGTGTGTTATTAGTTTAAGCAGACTGTGATTGTCTATTGTTGTGACTTAGATGAAGATTAGATCACATTTTATGACCAATTTGTGCAGAAATCTATATCATTCCAAAGGGTTCACATACTTTTTCTTGCAACTGTATGTCATAGAGACCTATCTAAACTTTGGATCAGTGGAGGTCTGACTTCTGAGACTTCCACTGATCTCTGTAACAAGAGGTGCATGCATATTGCGCTCTCTCCTCTATGCACCAGACAGGCTTCTTAGAAGTCTATGAACCCTTCTCAATTACGCCCTCTGCTGCGAGGCAATAATGTGCTATATGCATGTGTTTTATTCCCCTCGTTCTAGAGATCGTGTAGGGGTCTCAGCACTTGGACCCCCACGGATCAAGACTTTTGATATGTCTCTATGAGTTTTTTGAAAAAAATTGTGATGATTAGGGATGAGCGAACCCGAACTGTATAGTTCGGGTTCGTACCGAATTTTGGGGTGTCATTGACACGGACCCGAACCCGAACATTTTCGTAAAAGTCCGGGTTCGGGTTCGGTGCTCGGCGCTTTCTTGGCGCTTTTTGAAAGGCTGCAAAGCAGCCAATCAACAAGCGTCATACTACTTGCCCCAAGAGGCCATCACAGCCTTGCCTACTATTGGCATGGCTGTGATTGGCCAGTGCAGCATGTGACCCAGCCTCTATATAAGCTTGGGTCACGTAGCGCTGCATGTCACTCTGCTGATTCAAGCATAGGGAGAGGTTGCTGCTGCGACGTTAGGGCGGGATTAGGCAGATTAACTCCTCCAAAAGACTTAATTCAGTTGATCGATCTCCAGCTGTGGATCATTGAAGTGCTGATATTGAATTGCTCACTTTTTTTAGGCTGCCCAGACCGTTTTTTTTTCACTTTTTTCTGGGGTGATCGGCGGCCATTTTGTGGCTTGTGGTTCGCCAGCACAAGCTACCGCCAAGTGCATTTAACCATCAATAGTGTGGTTATTTTTTGCTATATCCTACATCAGGTGCAGGCTGTGCCTGTGTCACCCAAGTGCATTTAACCATCAACAGTGTGGTTATTTTTTGGCCATATACTACATCAGGTGCAGGCTGAGCCTGTGTCATCCAAGTGCATTTAACCATCAACAGTGTGGTTATTTTTTGGCCATATACTACATCAGCTGCAGGCTAAGCCTGTGTCACCCAAGTGCATTTAACCATCAACAGTGTGGTTATTTTTTGGCCATATACTACATCAGGTGCAGGCTGAGCCTGTGTCACCCAAGTGCATTTAACCATCAATAGTGTGGTTATTTTTTGGCCATATACTCCATCAGGGGCAAGTTGAGCCTGTCACCCAGCGCGTAAAAAATAGCCCTGACATTTATATTCCTCCAAATCAGTACTGTTTTAGCTGGTCAAGTTATTTGTAGTGACCGTAAAAGCACAGTTTTTGTTCTGGGTTGAAAAACTATTCCCAAATTTGCCATTCTCAAAATTAGTAGTTTCTGCTATATCAGGCCTACTTTAAATCTATCCCAAAAAGGGTATATTAGATTCAAGTTGCTGATAGTGTCATTCTGAAAAACCTAACACACACGCTACAGTGCAGATACAAGTCTAATTCTGTGATTAAAGGTATACCTGTCACCCAGCGCGTAAAAAATAGCCCTGACATTTATATTCCTCCAAATCAGTACTGTTTTAGCTGGTCAAGTTATTTGTAGTGACCGTAAAAGCACAGTTTTTGTTCTGGGTTGAAAAAGTATTCCCAAATTTGCCATTTTCAAAATTAGTAGTTTCTGCTATATAAGGCCTACTTTAAATCTATCCCAAAAAGGGTATATTAGATTCAAGGTGCTGATAGTGTCATTCTGAAAAACTTAACACACACGCTACAGTGCAGATACAAGTCTAATTCTGTGATTAAAGGTATACCTGTCACACAGCGCGTAAAAAATAGCCCTGACATTTATATTCCTCCAAATCAGTACTGTTTTAGCTGGTCAAATTATTTGTAGTGACCGTAAAAGCACAGTTTTTGTTCTGGGTTGAAAAAGTATTCCCAAATTTGCCATTCTCAAAATTGTGGTAAACGGGAACAATGAGGAAAACATCTAGTAAGGGACGTGGACGCGGACGTGGACATGGTCGGGTGTGGTGTTAGTGGACCCTCTGGTGCTGGGAGAGGACGTTGCCGTTCTGCCACAGCCACACGTCCTAGTGTACCAACTACCTCAGGTCCCAGTAGCCGCCAGAATTTACAGGGATATTTGGTGGGGGCCCAATACCGTTCTAAGGATGGTAAGGCCTGAGCAGGTACAGGCATTAGTCAATTGGGTGGCAGACAGTGCATCCAGCACGTTCACATTATCTCCCACCCAGTCTTCTGCAGAAAGCGCACAGATGGCGCATGAAAACCAAGCCCATCAGTCTGTCACATCACCCCCATGCATATCAGGGAAACTGTCTGAGCCTCAAGTTATGCAGCAGTCTCTTATGCTGTTTGAAGACTCTGCTGCCAGGGTTTCCCAAGGGCATCCACCTAGCCCTTCCCTAGGGGTGGAAGAGATAGAATGCACTAACGCACAACCACTTATGTTTCCTGATAATGAGGACATGGGAATACCACCTCAGCACGTCTCTGATGATGACGAAACACAGGTACCAACTGCTGCGTCTTTCTGCAGTGTGCAGACTGAACTGGAGGTCAGGGATCAAGACTGGGTGGAAGACGATGCAGGGGACAATGAGGTCCTAGACCCCACATGGAATGAAGGTCATGCCACTGACTTTCAGAGTTCGGAGGAAGAGGCAGTGGTGAGACCGAGCCAACAGCGTAGCAAAAGAGGGAGCAGTGGGCAAAATCAGAACACCCGCCACCAAGAGACTCCTGACCGCCGCCATCTGGGACCGAGCACCCCAAAGGCTGCTTCAAGGAGTTCCCTGGCATGGCACTTCTTCAAACAATGTGCTGACGACAAGACCTGAGTGGTTTGCACGCTGTGCCATCAGAGCCTGAAGCGAGGCATTAACGTTCTGAACCTTAGCACAACCTGCATGACCAGGCACCTGCATGCAAAGCATGAACTGCAGTGGAGTAAACCTTAAAAACAAGGAAGTCACTCAGGCTCCCCCTGCTACCTCTTCTGCTGCTGCCGCCTCGGCCTCTTCTGCTGCTGCCGCCGCCTCGGCCTCTTCCTCTGCCTCTGGAGGAACCTTGGCACCTGCCGCCCAGCAAACATGGGATGTACCACCAACACCACCACCTGCGTCACCAAGCATCTCGACCATGTCACACGGCAGCGTTCAGCTCTCCATCTCACAAACATTTGAGAGAAAGCGTAAATTCCCACATAGCCACCCTCGATCCCTGGCCCTGAATGCCAGCATTTCTAAACTACTGGCCTATGAAATGCTGTCATTTAGGCTGGTGGACACAGACAGCTTCAAACAGCTCATGTCGCTTGCTGTCCCACAGTATGTTGTTCCCAGCCGCCACTACTTCTCCAAGAGAGCCGTGCCTTCCCTGCACAACCAAGTGTCCGATAAAATTAAGTGTGCACTGCGCAACGCCATCTGTGGCAAGGTCCACCTAACCACAGATACGTGGACCAGTAAGCACGGCCAGGGACGCATATCTCCCTAACTGCACACTGGGTAAATGTAGTGGCGGCTGGGCCCCAGGCGGAGAGCTGTTTGGCGCACGTCCTTCCGCCGCCAATGATCGCAGGGCAACATTCTTTGCCTCCTGTCTCCTCCTCCTCCTACTCAGCTTCCTCCTCCTCTTCTTCCACCTGCTCATCCAGTCAGCCACACACCTTCACCACCAACTTCAGCACAGCTGAAAACATCAGCAGGCCGTTCTGAAACTCATATGTTTGGGGGACAGGCCCCACACCGCACAGGAGTTGTGGCGGGGTATAGAACAACAGACCGACGAGTGGTTGCTGCCGGTGAGCCTCAAGCCCGGCCTGGTGGTGTGCGATAATGGGCGAAATCTCGTTGCAGCTCTGGGACTAGGCGGTTTGACGCACATCCCTTGCCTGGCGCATGTGCTGAATTTGGTGGTGCAGAAGTTCATTCGCAACTACCCCGACATTTCAGAGCTGCTGCATAAAGTGCGGGCCGTCTGTTCGCGCTTCCGGCGTTCACACCCTGCCGCTGCTCGCCTGTCTGCGCTACAGCGTAACTTCGGCCTTCCTGGTCACCGCCTCATATGCGACGTGCCCACCAGGTGGAACTCCACCTTGCACATGCTGGACAGACTCTGCGAGCAGCAGCAGGCCATAGTGGAGTTTCAGCTGCAGCACGCACGGGTCAGTCGCACTGCGGAACAGCACCACTTTACCACCAATGACTGGGCCTCCATGCGAGACCTGTGTGCCCTGTTGCGCTGTTTCGAGTACTCCACCAACATGGCCAGTGGCGATGACGCCGTTATCAGCGTTACAATACCACTTCTATGTCTCCTTGAGAAAACACTTAGGGCGATGATGGAAGAGGAGGTGGCCGAGGAGGAAGAGGGGTCATTTTTAGCACTTTCAGGCCAGTCTCTTCGAAGTGACTCAGAGGGAGGTTTTTTGCAACAGCAGAGGCCAGGTACAAATGTGGCCAGACAGGGCCCACTACTGGAGGACGAGGAGGACAAGGATGAGGAGGAGGTGGAGGAGGATGAGGATGAAGCATGTTCACAGCGGGGTGGCACCCAAAGCAGCTCGGGCCCATCACTGGTGCGTGGCTGGGGGGAAACACAGGACGATGACGATACGCCTCCCACAGAGGACAGCTTGTCCTTACCTCTGGGCAGCCTGGCACACATGAGCGACTACATGCTGCAGTGCCTGCGCAACAACAGCAGAGTTGCCCACATTTTAACTTGTGCGGACTACTGGGTTGCCACCCTGCTGGATCCCCGGTACAAAGACAATGTGCCCACCTTACTTCCTACACTAGAGCGTGATAGGAAGATGCGCGAGTACAAGCGCACGTTGGTAGACGCGCTACTGAGAGCATTCCCAAATGTCACAGGGGAACCAGTGGAAGCCCAAGGCGAAGGCAGAGGAGGAGCAAGAGGTCGCCAACGCAGCTGTGTCACGGCCAGCTCCTCTGAGGGCAGGGTTAGCATGGCAGAGATGTGGAAAAGTTTTGTCACCACGCCACAGCTAATTGCACCATCACCTGATACGGAACGTGTTAGCAGGAGGCAACATTTCACTAACATGGTGGAACAGTACCTGTGCACACCCCTCCACGTACTGACTGATGGTTCGGCCCCATTAAACTTTTTGGTCTCCAAATTGTCCACGTGGCCAGAGCTAGCCTTTTATGCCTTGGAGGTGCTGGCCTGCCCGGCGGCCAGCGTTTTGTCTGAAAGTGTATTCAGCACGGCAGTGGGCGTCATTACAGACAAACGCAGCCGCCTGTCTACAGCCAATGTGGACAAGATGACGTTCATAAAAATGAACCAGGCATGGATCCCACAGGACCTGTCCATCCCTTGTGCAGATTAGACATTAACTACCTCCCCTTAACAATATATTATTGTACTCCAGGGCACTTCCTCATTCAATCCTATTTTTATTTTCATTTTACCATTATATTGCGGGGCAACCCAAAGTTGAATGAACCTCTCCTCTGTCTGGGTGCCGGGGCCTAAATATGTGACAGTGGCCTGTTCCAGTGATGGGTGACGTGAAGCCTGATTCTCTGCTATAACATGAAGACTGATTCTGTGCTGATATGAAGCCAGATTCTCTGTTACGGGACCTCTCTCCTCTGCCTGGGTGCCTGGGCCTAAATATGTGACAGTGGCCTGTTCCAGTGGTGGGTGACGTGAAGCCTGATTCTCTGCTATGACATGAAGACTGATTCTCTGCTGACATGAAGCCAGATTCTCTGCTATGGCATGAAGAGACTGATTCTCTGCTGACATGAAGCCAGATTCTCTGCTATGGCATGAAGAGACTGATTCTCTGCTGATATGAAGCCAGATTCTCTGCTATGGCATGAAGAGACTGATTCTCTGCTTCGGGTTCGGGACCCGAACTTCGGGACGAAGTTCGGGTCGGGTTCGGATCCCGAACCCGAACATTTCCGGGAAGTTCGGCCGAACTTCTCGAACCCGAACATCCAGGTGTTCGCTCAACTCTAGTGATGATGTAACATTTAGGGCTCTTTCACATGAGCGGATGCCGTGCGGGTGATCTGCTGCGTGAAAGAGAGCCAAGCCCTACAGCAGAGACACGAAGCATTAACATGATTGATAATGCTCATTGCCTCTCTGTGATCTTTTTACTACAAAATCACGGTGACAACATTATCTCACTGTGATTTTGTAGTAAAAAGGTCACAGAGAGGCACAGAGCATTATCAATTATGTTAATGCTTCGTGTCTCTGCTGTCCGGAATGGGGCATGGCACTCTTTTACACAGCGAATTACCCGCACTGCATCCGCTCGTGTGCAAGAGCCCTTATGCTACTTCAGTTTCATTTACTATCAAATTGCGTCCAAACAATATTGGCTAAAACCATTCTGTAAAATAAAGTTAATTTGCAAATATGGCTTTAAGTCCATGTGTTTTGCTACCAAAACTTGTCTTACTCCTTTCTGATAATGTTATATTATGTCATATTACCTTTAGAGTTGAGCGGACACCTGAATGTTCGGGTTCGACGGGTTCGGCCGAACTTCGGAAAAAAGTGTGAGTTCGGGACTGTTGTGCATTTTCATAAGTGTACAATGTATCTGATGATACTATATTCAATATGGATGATCATTGCCTTTAACAACATGTGATCAGCATGAACCTGGAAAAAACCAAGATGGGTTCATAGCAAGTTCAATGTGTTAAAAGTGAATATATAGAGAAGAATATACTTTTATTATTGTTTAGAGACATGGATTTATCTACACTGGTTTCTCTAAACTTGTCTGTCTGAGGAACAATGGGTGTTTTATGGCTAAACCATGATCTGATAAGAGACGTCCATAAAACACATCTGGTGTGGAACAGATATCTATTCATATATTCACATATAGATATATATATATATATTCCTGTGTGCATTTATTTAGCGTTTGAACTTGTTAATGATTCATATATACTATGCAATATTGATGTATTATAACCAAATATTATTAATGTATCTTTATATGTCTGTATCCCACTGAGAAGATATATTCTAGGGGATATAGAAAATGTGTTTAAGTGGAAATTTCTTAAATAGGGTTTATTTTAGAGGAGCTGATGTTATTTCAAACATCATTACTCAATGGCTAAAGACAGTTAAGATACACATAGCAGAAAAACCATCATACCCTTACATGCCCCATAAATTCAGGGATTAGGAAAACTTCTGATACCGCCAGTCAGTCTGAGCAAAGTGTCAGAAAGAGTCCCTCCTAATTGATTTAAGGTGTGAAAGGGCAAAGTTTAAGTGGTAATAAAACAAGCAATATAATATGTTAGTTCTTAAAATATTCAAAATTGTTATATGATACAACAGTGCCATCAAGTGGTAGATGGGCAGAAGTTTCTGAGGAATGTCAATTAGATGACATCATCCCCATGTTTAACATACGTCACACCCACCTTATCTAATTGGTAATCCCTAATCCAAGAGGGGATGGGCATAGATAAGGATTGGGATATCTGATCCAGTTTTGAGAGATCAGGACACTTCTTCAAACACTTCACAAACCTCACAAAAAGAAAAACTTCACAAGGACTTCACAACGGAACTCTTTACAAAGATTCATTCATCAGCATCACTTCACACGTCAGGAACATACCATAGGACGGGACATATCTGAACCTTGGAAAGCTGGGTCCATTCTAAAAGCTCTTTATCCAAAAGCCAGGGGTAATGTATAATCTATTTCATTTGCAGTAATTATAAATCGCTCCAATTGGCATATAGTTGAGACCCCATTATTAGTGGGTCAATAGTGTTAAAACAATAATTTTATGGGAAATTTTAATGAACGTGCACATCATTAGAATTCTTGTAATATTGCTATCAGAGTGGAATCTCTGATCGGATTTTATTATCCGTAGTTAGGCCAACGGGCGTATTTATAAGATGTCTCTTACTGCCATATTCTTTGATTGAGCATAAGGGATTTTCCACAGATTCATTTCTATTGTTTTGTTGTTGTTGTTAGATTATAATATTTTAATAATCGGTAATAATTTGATAATAATTTGAATAACATTATATTATACTTGGTGTACTAAATTAAGTGAGCCCGGCGTAAACGGCGGAGCATCATCTTGTGGTCAATTTTGATATTATCCTTGTATTCATTTGTATGCCATTTTTAATGCATGTATTTCTTTGTAATAAAGTATATTTTATATAATTAATTGCACCCTGTTTCATTATCTGCACAAATTAACTTTAGATCTCATCAATAAAAGAACTGGCGTTTATATGTCCGCCAATTACATTTTTAATTTTTTAATTTTTCATATTTCATAAAAATATGAAATCATAATTTTTATGATTTCATATCTTATATGAAATAAATACCCGACAGGACCCGAACTTAAACCGAACTTGACCCCGAAACCGAACCCTATTGAAGTCAATGGGGACCCAAACTTTTGAGCACTAAAATAGCTGTAAAAATGTCATGGAAAGGGCTAGAGGGCTGCAAATGACGTCAAAATGTGGTTAAGAGCATGGCAAGTGGATAGGAAAATAACTTAAAATAACATAAAATACGTAAAAATAAAAAATAATAATCTTGAGCTAGGAGGACCAGGTCCATATAGAGAAGGAGGTTGAGGAGGCGGTGGATGTGGCGGTGTAGGTTGCGGTGGAGGAAAAGGAGGTAGCCTACACTGCTTTTTGGTTTAAATTTTATTTTATTTTCTTAATTAGGGTACACCCCAAAACATTGGTAAATATAACCCTCCAGTCGTGCTAAACACACGTTCAAACAATACACCGGCTGCAGGGCAGGCCAGCACCTCCAAGGCGTAAAGGGCAAGCTCAGGCCATGTGCCCAATTTGGAGACCCAGAAGTTGCAGGGGCTGACCCCTGTCAGTTAGTTTGTGTAGGCGTGTGCATACTTACTGCCCCACCCACCATGTCGCACGTCCCCGTGATGTTCACGATCCAATTTGATATCTGCTCTATTAACTTTTGATGTTCTTTTATGCACCTACCATGGTGATTACGGGTGGCGGGAAATCAGGGTTCCAGGCCGGAGAGGGAGCGTGAGAAAAAGAGACCAAATTTAAGGGAGATTACTTTTATAAAAAAAAATGTGGGATCAAGAAGAAATGTGGGAAAAGTTATTGAGGCGCAAATGTGGGACAAATTACAGAAGCCCAAATGTGGGCAAAAAGAGTCAAGCGGAATTGTGGGAAAAGCTATTGAGGCGCAAATGTTGGCCAAAAGAGTATAGCGGAAATGTGGGAAAAAGTATTGAAGCTTAAATGTGGGACTTGCTTAAGTTTAAGCATTGAATCAAAGGAGGTGGCGCGCATCAATTAAAGAAGCATTTCAGAAATTTTATTCCCTGTCACCTATGCAGAGCAGGGGTTTATTCACGTCGAAAATGGTATAATGTCAACCCAAGAATGTAACAGAAAAATTACAGAAATTAATTAACCTGTCTACTTGGTAGAGCAAGGGTCTATGACAGAAAACAATTGTTTATTGTCACCCGAAAATGTAAAATAAAAATTATTGAAATTTATTAAGCTGTCAACTAGGTAGAGGAGATATATATTACACCCAAAAATTGGTGAATTTGACCGTAAAATGTAACTGACAAATGTTTTTTTTTTTTTTTTACCGGTCTAATAGGTATAGCAGTGGTACATCACACCAAAAAATTGCTGAATTTCACTATAAAATGTAACTGCCAATTTTTCTTTTTTACCGGTCTACTAGGTATAGCAGTGGTACTATACACCCAAAAATTGCCTAATTTCACCAGAAAATGTTAATGACAATTTTTTATATTTTTTTTAACCGTCATACTAGGTATAGCAATGGTACTATACACCAAAAAATTGGTGAATTTTACCCGAAAATGTTAATGACAATTTAATTTAATTTTTTTCACCAGCCTACTAGGTAGAGCAGTGGTACTATACACACAAAAATTGGTGAATTCCACCAGAAAATGTAAATGACAAAGTAGTGAAATGATATAAAATAAAACACGTACAAAAAAAAAAAAATATTTATGAGGTGGAGTTCCATATGGAGTAGGAGTTTGAGGAGGAAGTGGATGTAGTGGAGTAGGTGGAAGCGGCGGTGGAGAAGGACGAGATAGCTAACACAGGATTTTGGTTTTAATTAAATTTAGTAAAATTAAGGTACACTCCAAAAGAGTGTGAAATATCCAAAATACAAACATGAGCAATCGCGCTGCAGTATAACAAGGGCTGCTTAGTGCCGGTATACATGTCTATTCTGCACAAGGTACGGACAAGTCCTGAGGGATCCATGCCTGGTTCATTTTAACGAGAGCGAGCTTGTCCATATTGGCTGTGGACAGGCGGCTGCGCTTGTCTGTGATGACAGCCCCTGCCGTGCTAAACACACGTTCAGATAATACACTGGCTGCAGGGAAGGGCAGCACCTCCAAGGCGTAAAGGGCAAGCTCAGGCCATGTGCCCAATTTGGAGACACAGAAGTTGAAGGGGGCAGACCCGTCATTCAGTACGTGTAGCGTGTGCACACATACTGCCCCACCATGTTGGTGAAATGCTGCCTCCTGCTAAGACGTTCCATATCAGCTGGTGGTGCTGGTTGTTGTGGCGTGCTGACAAAGGTTTTCTACATGTCGGCCATGCTAACCCTGCCTTCTGAGGTGCTGGCGGTGCCCCAGCTGCGTTGGCGACCTCTTCCTCATCCTCTGCCTTCGCCTTGTGCTTCCACTGTGCCCACTACCAGCGTGCGCTTGTACTCGCGTATCTTATGATCACGCTCCAGTGAGGGAATTAAGGACGGTACGTTGTCCTTGTAACGGGGATCCAGCAGCGTGGCCACCCAGTAATCAGCACAAGTTAGAATGTGGGCAACTCGGCGGTCGTTGCGGAGACACTGCAGCATGTAATCGCTCATGTGTGCCAGGCTGCCCAGAGGCAACAAAAAGCTGTCCTCTGTGGGAGGTGTATCGTCTGTGTCCTCTGTATCTCCCCATCCACGCACCAGTGATGGCCATGAGCTGGTCTGGGTGCCACCCTGCTGTGAACATGGTTCCTCCTCCTCCATCTCCTCCTCCTCATCCTCCACCTCCAGAACTGTGCCCTGGCTGGACAATTGTGTACCTTGGGTTTGTTGGTGCAGGAACCCACCCTCGGAGCCACTTGGGAATGACTGGCCGGAAACCCTACGAAATGATCCCTCTTCCTTTTCCTCCTCCTGCGCCACATCCTCTTCCATCATCGCCAGGAGCGTTTTTCAAGGAGGCATAGAAGTGGGATAGTAACGCTGAGAACGGCGTTATCGGCACTGGCCATGTTGGTGGAGTACTCGAAACAGCGCAACAAGGAACACAGGTCTCGCATGGAGGCCCAGTCATTGGTGGTTAAGTGGTGCTGTTCCGCCTAACGACTCACCTGTGCGTGCTACAGCTGAAACTCCACTATCGCCTGCTGCTGCTCGCACAGTCTGGCCAGCATGTGCAAGGTGGAGTTCCACCTTGTGGGCACGTCGCATATAAGGCGGTGAGCGGGAAGGCCGAAGTTACGCTACAGCGCTGACAGGCGAGCAGCAGCAGTTTGAGAACGCCTTAAAGCGCGCACAGACGGCCCGCACTTTATGCAGCAGCTCTGATATGTCGGGGTAATTTTTAAGAAATCTCTGCACCACCAAATTCACCACATGCGCCAGGCAAGGGATGTGCGTCAAACCGGCTAGTCCCAGAGCTGCTACGAGATTTCGCCCATTATCGCACACCACCAGGCCGGGCTTGAGGCTGACTGGCACAAACCACTCATCGGTCTGTTGTTCAAGGCCCGTCCACAGCTCCTGCGCGGTGCGTGGTTTGTCCCCCAAACAGATAAGTTTTAAAACTGCCTGTGGTCGTTTACCCCTGGCTGTGCTGAAGTTGGTGGTGAAGGTGTTAGGATGATCGGATGAGGAGCTGGTAGAGGATGAGGAAGCAGAGTAGGAGGAGGAAGCAACAGGAGGCAAACTGATGCGCCCTGCAATCCTCAGTGGTGGAAGGACATGCGCCAAACTGCTATCCAACTCAGGCCCAGCCGCCACTGCATTTACCCAGTGTGCTGTTATGGAGATATAACGACCCTGACCGCGCTTACTATTCCACGTATCCGTTGTCAGGTGCACCTTGCTACAGATGGCGTTGCGCAGTGCACACCTGATTTTGTGCCCTACTTGGTTGTGCATGGAAGGGATGGCTCGCCTTTAAAAGTAGTGGCGGCTGGGCACGACGTACTGTGGGACAGCCACCACCATAAGGCCTTTAAAACAAACCGTCTCCACCAGACGGAATGACAGCATTTCAAAGGCCAGTAATTTAGAAATGCTGGATTTCAGGGCTAGGAATCACGGTTGGGTAGGGGGGTACTTCCTCTTCGTCCAGCGTTTGGGATATGGAGAGCTGAACGCTTCTGTGGGACATTGTGGAGATGCTTGGTGACCCAGGTGTTGGTGTTGCTGGCAGATCCTCTGTTTGCGGGGTGCCAGGTGGCACTGTCACTCCAGAGGTGGATGAAGAGGTCGCGACTGCAGCAGAAGAGGAAGCAGGAGGAGCCAGAGACCTTTCTTGGTTTTTGAGGTGTCTACTCCACTGCAGCTCGTGCTTTGCACTTAAATGCCTGGTCATGCAAGTTGTGCTCAGGTTGAGAACGTTTATGCCTCGCTTCAGGCTCTGATTGCACAGCGTGCAAACCACTCGTGTCTTGTCGTCAGCACATTGTCTGAAGAACTGCCACGCCAGGGAACTCCTTGGAGCTGGCTTTGGTGCGCTCAGTCCCTTGCTGCGGTGGGCAGTAGCAGGCGTACTGTCTAGGGGACGGCCGCTCCGCTTTTGCACCCTGCTCCCTCTTCTGCTGTGCTGGTGGCTCTGTGCGACCACTGCCTCTTCCTCCGAACTACTCGCATGACCTTGATTCCATGTGGGGTCGAGGACCTCATTGTCCTCCACATCATCTTCCACCCAGTCTTCACCCCTGCCTTCCTTGTCGGTCTGCACATTTTCGAAAGCCCCAGCAGTTGGCACCTGTGTTTCGTCATCATCCGAGACGTGCTGCGATGGTCCTCCCATGTACTCATCTTGAAAGATAAGTGGTTAGGCATTGGTGCACTCAATTTCTTCCACTTCTGGGGCAGGGCTAGGTGGATGTCTTTGGGAAACCCTGCTAACAGAGTCATCAAAAAGCAGAAGAGACTGCTGCATGACTTGGGGCTCAAACTGCTTGGCTGATTTGCAAGGGGGTGAGGTGAAAGACTGATGGACATCGGCTGCAGGTGCCAACTGTGGTCTTTCAGCAGGAGACTGGGTGGGAGACAATGTGAAGGAACTGGATCCACTGTCAGCAACCCAATCTACTATCGCCTGTACTTGTTCAGGCCTCACCATTCGTAGAGCAGCATTAGGCCCGACCAAATACCGCTGTAGGTTTTGTCGCCTACTCACACCTGATAAAGGGGTTTCACTTGTGCGTGTAGCTGGCACAGATCTAGGGCCTTAACCTATGTAGGCCTGAAGTAAATATATATTTGCACAAAATGGCTGTATTTCAAATGGCTGTATTTCATATGCCTAATTCAAACCCCTATATGTAGAGGTGGTATCTCAGAGGGCCTTAACCTTTGTAGGCCTGAAGTAAATATATCTTTGCACACAATGGCTGTATTTCAAATGCCTAATTCAATCCCCTGTATGTAGAGGCAGTATCTCACAGGGCCTGAACCAGTGTAGGCCTGCAGTAAATATATCTTTGCACAAAATGGCTGTATTTCAAATGGCTGTATTTCAAATGCCTAATTCAAACCCCTGTTTGTAGAGGTAGTATCTCAGAGGGCCTGAACCTCTGTAGGCCTGAAGTAAATATATCTTTGCACAAAATGGTTGTATTTCAAATGGCTGTATTTCAAATGCCTAATTCAAACCCCTGTATGTAGAGGTACTATCTCACAGGGCCTGAACCAGTGTAGGCCTGCAGTAAATATATATTTTTCTACCTTAAATTGCACACTGACTAATACAGATGTTGTAGATTGCCAGAAAAGTCTTTTTTTTGCTAACAGAATATGAAAGCTATATATATTAAACTTGAATTTAACACTTGCAGATCTGGAAAATACAGTTTTTTGAAAAAATTGTGTGTTTTTCAAACCCCAAAAATTAATGGGTGTATTTCTAGCTTAAATTGCACACTGACTAATCCAGATGTTGTAGATTGCCAAAAAAGTCTTTTTTTGCTAACAGAATATGAAAGCTGTATATATTATACTTGAATTTAACATTTGCAGATCTGGAAAATATTGTTTTCTGAAAAAAATTGTGTGTTTTTAAAACCCCAGAAAATGATGGGTGTATTTCTACTATAAATTGCACACTGACTAATCCAGATGTTGTAGTTTGCCCAAAAAAAATGGTGATTTGCAATGTCAGATGCAGTGCTGGTGCACTGAGCATGCATAAAATGGCCGCCGCCACCCACCCAACTAACAGAATTCTAAAAGTTAGTATTTTTTGGTCAATGAGCTCAAGGCAGCGTAAAACGATAGTGCCCTGCACCCACACAACTATTTCTCTGTAGATCGCTGATTTAGATTCTCTCCTATTCTCTCCCTGAAATCACAAGTCCAGCAGCATCCTCTCCCTACACTTGTAACAGCAGAGTGACGTGCAGCGCTACGTGACTCAAGCTTATATAGAGCCTGGGTCACATGCTGCTCTGGCCAATCACAGCCATGCCATTAGTAGGCATGGCTGTGATGGCCTCTTGAGGCAAGTAGTATGACGCTTGTTGATTGGCTGCTGTGCAGCCTTTCAAAAAGCGCCAAGAATGCGGCGAACACCGAACCCAAACCCAAACTTTTGCGGAAATGTTCGGGTTCGGGTCCGGAGTCCAAAAATCCTAAAGTTCGGTACAAACCCGAACTTTACAGTTCGGGTTCGCTCAACCCTAATTACCTTGGCTATGACTGACGTGACTGGCTGGTATTTCATACCTACAGAACCTTGACAGAGCTTTCATAAATGTCTTAACATTTAGGATGGGGCTTCTAAACTCTGTCTTGTAAACAGTCAGGATGTGTTACTGCGACCATTCCCATCCCGGACAGGTTCTTTACCTCTCATTCAGTTTCCATCTTCTTAAATTTAAGAGACAAATGGGGTCATTTATCAAACTGGTTTAAAGTAGAACTGGCTTAGTTACCCATAGCAGCCAATCAGATTCCATCTTTCAATTTTTTTCAGCTCCTATGGAAAATGAAAGGTGGAATTTGATTGCTTGCTATGGGCAACTAAGCCAGTTCTATTTTACACCAGTTTGATAAATGACCTCAATAGCGACATGATCATTACCAGGGAAATTTATTCATTTCCAAAGCAAAAATCCTGCCCGTTCATAATGTTCCTGTGCGCTCCTCCACTGAACCAGATTAACATCACTCTCAAAGTTACAGACACCATCGTGAAAAACTTCTTTATGGATAAACCTAAAATGTCCAAGTGTTTAGCTGTTTCTTTGTTATCATGTTTTTAAGGGAGGCTTTGCTTTTAATTAAAAATGTAAAAAAAAGACTGCACTCGCTGTCTCGCAGCAGCCTTGTGAGAATGTGTTTGCTTTAAAGATGCAGAACAGGTTTATCACTTGCTCAAATTACTTCTTATCCACCAGATACAGGGTCTGAGATTGCAACACTTTTGAGATTGCTAATTTTCTGATCATCTTTACGCTTTCTACACATCTGTGTATTACAGATCTATGCTGTATACATCCATATTATTTCCAATGGCTTCCCCTTCTGTATACACTATAGCACCAACATATTCTGCACTGTTCAAAGACTGTCACTGCTCACATCATGGAATATAATAGCTAGTGTGGAGCAAATCAAAGTATCCAAAGCGGACTTCGATACAAATTTCAAGGAAAATTTGATTTGCCACGAAGCCGAATTTTCTCTTGCGTCGTAGTAACTAATCAATTTTCCCTGAAATGCCGGCAAAAAAAAAATCATGCTCACCTCATCAATTTGAGTGCGAAGAGGCCGCCACGGCCATCTTGCTTGAATATCCGGTGCAAGAAATCTCTTGATCGGTGACATAAAACGTCTCCAAGCCGGCCAGCGTGAAGATGTCATCACACACCGTGCAAAATAGCTGCGGTGGCCTCTTTGCGCTCAAACGTATAAGGTGAGTATGATTATATATTTTTTTAAAACCTGAAAGGCTTTAATTTTTACATCAGATGCCACGATCAGCAATGAATGAGGCATCTGAGGGGGTTCAATGACGGGGGGCCGCGCAATCGCCATTCCCTGTAATTGTGCCTGCTACTTACAAAGAAATGCGCTTCGTAATGAAATAGTTTGTCACAAAGCAAATTTTTTTGTAACTTTGCTCATCTCTAAGGATAGCCATAAGAGATATATTAGTCCATATGGTAATCGCTTTTGCCTCCATCTTCATATAGAAGCATTTGTGATAAAACATTCCAGGGTTTCATGCTATTTTATCATGGTATGCTCTTAGAAGTGGAACAAGAGGTGCAGGGAGGAGGATTGGAGTGGTATTTGTGGTCAGTGATAGTATTTGGTATGGTACTCGCGGTGGCTGGATCCTTCTCTCTCACTCCCATGGCTGGCTCAGCAATGATAGAATCTGCTGAATAATAGGAGTTGTGGTGTCCATTGGGGCATACCCTGTTTGAAATCTACTGAATTATAGAAGGTGGGGTGCCTTTGATGGAGAGGTGGAGAATGACAGGAAAAACACCAAACTGGGGTTGAACAAGGTTATCTGACAATCTTTAATTGTATTGTAGATGAACAACACTTCCACACAAGGTGGAGCCATAAATCTTAGTAGTTCCAACAAGTTCTTGCTGAATTATGAGTTATCTCCAGAGTCATCTCTGATGCAGTTTCTTACATAGCAATTTGTCACACACCAATCCAGCTGGGGTGCACACAAACCCAAATTTCTTCAGTAAAGTGTGCAATTCCTAACTGTGAGTTGAAGACTTCAAAAAAGGAGCACTAGAAGCTACAAACTGATTTACTAGAAGACAGAAGTTTTTAAAACCAATCAGATGCTATCAGGTCTTTTAGCTGTAGATGTGTTTTGCCCTCACAGACTAAAAACCTGCACCACCCCTTCAGCTGCTCAAGAGCATCAGAAGTTGTTTAGTTACATACTCAGGAGTTCACTGGAGTAAACTGGGCATAAAACCTGACTGATGCTGACTGACAGGATTCCTCCTTCTGCAGTTTCTGAGACACAGGCTCAGACTAAACTAAGTGACTCAGTAGAGGGCAGGCAAAGCCAAAGGGTTTAAAGGGGTATTCCTATGTGATACAATGGGGGCATATCACTAGGATATGTCCCCATTGTCTGATAGGTGTGGGTCCCACCGCTGGGACCCACACCTATATCGAGAACGGAGCGGGAAAAGTGGGTGGCTGGAGGACCCTGGGTTTCCCCACCAAGCGCTCTCCCCATAGAAGTGAACAGGAGTGCCCTATAGAAATGAATGGAGGGCAGCCACGCACGTGCGTTGCACCCTCCTTCAGTTTGTCGACTGCATTTATGAGATAGGTGCAGGTCCCAGAGGTGTGACCCGCACCTATCAGACAATGGGGACATATCCTAGCAATATGCCCCCATTGTCTGAGATGGAAATACCCCTTTAAGTACCATTTCCCTTCTGGAAACAGCATTTCAAGGGCAGAATTAACCCATGATTTAACTTACAGCCTTGGCAGATAGTTTAAAGAGACCACAACATGCAATGCAATGTCATTGTGACAGATTGCAGTTGCTAGTCAGTGATCTCAGTACTAGAGACTGTAGCAAGAGTAATCTGAGGGCAATTGTTTCCAACTACTTGCTCATGCTCAGACATCTGGAAAAGAGAATTTGATCTGTGTACATTTCTGGATGTACTAGAACTTCTATTTTGAGCACAGTAAAGAGAGGCTTTGTTAAGTTCAGTCTGGCCTGGTTACTGACTCTCCTAACACCACATGCTGGCCATGGCATCATTTCAAGCCCTGCCTTGTACCCACTGTAGGGATCTGTCCCAATGGTAGCCTTCAGATAAGAACACGGTAGCAGCCTTTTAGCGGTGAAAGCAAAGCAACGGTTGTGTTTTATTCTTGACAAAACAATAAGGCTGTCACGGGAAGCCGGCGGCGCACTCTTCCTTCGCAGCGCCGCCGGCGTTACGCGCGCATAGCGGAGTGAGACTGCTGCATTGTGGGTGGTGCAAAGCATTGTGGGAGTGCAAAACATCCTGGGGAAGAGAAGTCACCAGGGCACATCAGCAGAGCTGTCCTTCTGCATATCTCCTTCTCAAACTCCACCATCCTTGTAAAAGCTTATCTGGTGAGAGATCTACCTTTCAGGGACATTATGTTATGCGAAGCTGTTTAGTTAGCTATTATTATTACTCAGGAGTCACTACTGTTACTTTCACACTAGCGTTAAAGTTTTCCGGTATTGAGTTCCGTCATAAGGGCTCAAAAACGTAAAAAACACTTCAGTTTTGTCCTAATGCATTCTGAATGGAAAACAATCCATTCAGCATGCATCAGGATGTCTTCAGTTCAGTCCCTTTTATGGTATGCTGTGGTATTTTCTCTGGCTAAAATTCCATAACACTTTTTGGATTGCTGGATCTGGAATTAATTTCCATTGAAATGTATTAATGCCGAATCCGGTACCAAGTGTTCTGTAAAAACGCATCCGGTATCACGGTATAAATACCGGATCCGTTTTTTTCCGGAGAGACTAATCCGGTATTTTTTCCGGAGAGACTAATCCGGAGAGACTAATCCGGTATCCGGAGAGACTAATCCGGTTTTTTTCCGGAGAGACTAATCCGGAGAGACTAATCCGGAGAGACTAATCCGGTACTAATCCGTTTTTTTCCGGAGAGACTAATCCGGAGAGACTAATCCGGAGAAACTAATCCGGCATACAGATTTCCGGATCCAGCAGGCACTTCCAGCAACGGAACTGCCTGCTGGAATCCAACAACGCTAGTGTGAAACTAGCCTTAGCTAGACATGCAATCCTATGTATGTATAGGCAGCCATTTTACCATGTGCTTTCACTGTCAATACAAATGTTATAGTACATGCTATGCTATCCTTTATACTTATTTATGTTATTTGTGTTCTTTTCAATTGCACACTTTTACAATCCCTCACTCACGCGCATCGTGCAGAGAGTGCAACCTGTTGATCAATAAACAAGTTAGACTACAACAAACAGTCCTCTTATTTGGAAGACAGGCATGGTTTACGCGAAGGATGGTTCCCGCCCCCAAAACACATACCTGCACGATCCCCTGAAGACGCTGGGTGTCCAGCGAAACATGTCTGGAGGCAGGGGCTCTATGTGTGTGTGATTTTAGTAAGAGTGGATAGCAGAGCGGGAACTCCTCAAGAGGAGTAAATTTATAGCTAGCACAGCGAGACAGCAAGTGCAGAAACACAGGCAAATAGCTGGAGCACTAAGATTAAGGCTGGGAGAGACTAGCAAATGTGCTGCTGTGAGAGATAATAAACAGCAGCAACACCTCTAATTTAGGAGATGATCTGTGACCACTGGAGATTTTTAATGTGTTCCAGTATTTTCTGTTAAAGAAATTTTAATAAAGACACCAATAAAAGTGAAGTTTTATATTTATTAGCACATGAAAAAAGACGTAAATAGGTCCTATGGACCATCAGCTTTGTACTAGAATGTCAGATTGCACACTGTGTGAACGTGTATGAAGACAGAACAATCCCACAATATCGAGACATGCCTTAACCTGTTTCTTGGTAAGTGGGCAGGAACATTCTTTGATAGTTTCCACCCTATTTACTTGGGGGTTTATCACCCCACGATGTATCCCAAGTACCTGGCCTCTTCAACCCCATGGCACACTTGTATTTATAGTGAAGCTGGCGCATCTAGGACGGCTTGAATTTTACTGAGGGGTCTCTCCCAATCACGACTGAAGATCACTATGTCATCCAAGTAAGCTGCCCCATATTCCCTATGTGGGTGTAAAATCTGGTCCAAAACCCTCTATAAAGTGGCAGGGGCCCCTTGCAAACCAAATGGCATCCTTATGTACTGGAAGGACCCTTCTGGTGTGGAAAACACTGTCTTTTCTCTAGCTTCTTTAGATAAAGGAATTTGCCAATACCCATTAGTAAGATCTAGGGTAGTTATATAGCGAGCTGGCCCTGGTCTCTCAATAAGCTCATCTACCCGGGGCATGGGGTATGCATCTACCTTGGATACTTGCAGTAGTCATTACAGAATCACCACTCTCCATTGGGCTTTGGGACTAGCACTATCGGACTGGACCACCCACTTTTAGATTCCTCAATCATCCCAGGCTTTAACATTCTCTGGACCTCCTTGAAAACTACCTCCCTACCGGCCCTGGGAATCCTATACAGTTTTAAATTTACTCGCGCATGAGGCTCCGTGATAATCTCATCTTCCACAACACTGGTTAACCCTGGTGTTTCTGTAAAAAAGTCCCTATTCTGCTGCAACAGGAGCTTGCATTGGTATTTTTGGGAGGGGGTAGGGCTTCTACAACCTTATCATTCTCTTTGGTGGCGTCTGGTTAGGTCATCAGACATGGGGCCTCAGGAGGGTTTCCCCTATCTTTCCATGGCTTAAGCAAGTTGATATGGTAAATCTGCTTTCTCGTACCTGGCTAATGTACCCGATAGTTTAACTTTGCCCACCCTCTCAACTATCTCATGCCATTTTGCCAGGAATTTACTCTCCACTGTGGGCACTAGGACTAGAACCCTGTCCCCTGGTCTAAACTGTCTAAGACGGGCTGACCTGTTATATATTTTATCTTGTACCTCTTGAGGCTGGAGAAGATGCTCCTTCACAATGGGCATTACCTGAGCTATTCACTCTTGCAGTGAGGTGACATGTTCAATCACGCTTTTGTAAAGCGTGACCTCGCTCTCCCAGGTCTCCTTAGCTATATCTAAAAGCCCTCGAGTTTGACTGCCATACAACAACTCAAAAGGAGAGAACCCTGTTGACACTTGAGGCACCTATCTGATAGAGAACCGTAGGTAAGGCAACAGGTAACCCCAATCTCGACCATCCTTTTCAATTACTTTCTTCAACATATGTAGCCTTCAAGGTTTTGTTAAAAATGTTCTACCAAGCCATCTGTCTGTGGGTGGTAAACCAAAGTGCGTAACTGAGTAACTTTGAGTACTTTACAGAGACCCTTCATTACCCTTGACATGAACGGGGTCCCCTGGTCGGTCAGAATCTCCTTTGGCAGCCCTGTTCTGGAAAAAATCTCAAACAGCTCTCTGGCGATAACCTTGGAGGAAGCCTTTCTCAAGGGCACTGTGTCAGGGTTCCAGGTGGCATAATCCATTACAAATAATATATATTGGTGCCCCCTGGCGGACTTCACCAAAGGCTCTACCGAATGCATTGCTATTCTCTCAAATGGGACCTCGATAATGGTATTCGAGGGCTGCGGAAGTTTGCGACTGGGGAGGATACTTGACACCTAGAGCAGAACTGGCAATAATCCCTAGTTTCTTTGTAACACCCCGGCCAATAAAACATTTGTAAAACCCTTTCAAGGGTCTTGTCTGCACTCAAGTGTCCCCCTAAGACATGTCTATTACCATGCGTCTATTTGGCTTGAGAACCACGACCTGTTCCACTAATTCTTCACGGATTTTAGTCACCATGTACAACAAGTTTCCATTCATGGCAAAGTGAGGGTACCTTTTGTCTGCCCCTAGCCATTGACTACCCCCACATTATTTAAGGCCCCTTTTAAAGTCTCATCTTTGAGTTGGGCGGTCCCAAAGTTTCCACTCCTCAAGGGCAGACTCCTTCTCATTATTACCTACCATAGCCGAGAATGGAAATTCAGGGACCACTTCAGGGTCAATGAGCACAGGGCTGTCATTGCATGCAGGGCATTGTTGCGGTACCACCCTAGCCCAAAGATCCCAGAACAAAGGACAATCCCTGCCAATGATCATCTTGTGCATCAGCCCCTGCACCACCCTTACCTGATAAGACGCCGTACCCTCCTCTGTTTTTAAGGTGACCTGGGCCACTGGGTAAACCTTGGTATCCTCATGAATACAGGTGACTCCCAAGGTTTTCCCAGGGACTACCCTATGAGGGATACGGGCCACTAGGAGCGTGAATAGGCTCCCCGAGTCCAGAAGTCCCATTGTGGAAGTGTCATTAATGCTGATTGAACAGAATGGCAGTCCCTCCCCAGAGTTTGGAACAGCACTACATGCAAACATGGAGCTCCGTCTCCCCACGGAACAGTCCATTTGGTCCGAGCTGAGTGGGCGCTGGGACGCCATATGTCCCGGGGCATGGCATCTCCAGCAGATCTTGTTGTGCTTGCTGCTGTTGGGTGTTTGCCTGCAAGAGGTGCTTCACATGCTCCTCCATTTTATCCGCCTGGTCTTTTATTATAATAGCAGCCTTAACCCAGGACATTCAGTGACAAAAAATTTCTTTCAAAAGGTCAGTTCAGTAAATTAAGGCTACTGACTCTTTAAATGTCCAACACAAACAATTCGGCTTCCGGCCCTTTAACTTGCTGTTGCTCCTCGCAACAATTGCACTTTCCACATCCTCCACCAATTGTAGGGATCTGCCCCAATGGTAGCCTTCAGATAAGAACACAGCAGCAGCCTTTTAGCGGTGAAAGCAAAGCAACGGTTTTCTTTTATTCTTGACAAAACAATAAGGCAGTAAATGGCAGTGACCGGCTTGCTCCAGCCGGCGTTAAAGAAACAATAAAATCCTGTATCTATAGAATCACACAGGTATGGTTTTGCACAGTACTGTAACCCCACAGGGTGTAAGTGTACCTCCCTTTGTCCTCAGTCTTTCAGGCACAGCAACTCCAGCTCAGACTCTGATCCAACACAGCACTCCACAGAGCTCCACTGTAAGACAGAGGTAATCACCACCACGTGACACTACTAGCTGTTTTTAGTAGGCCAGTCAAGACCCGGCCTGGAACGCGGGGAGTAGTCACCCACCCAGCACAATGACTACTCCCAGTAAGAGCTGTCCCAGGTCAGCTATTCACAGCTATACTAAATAACAAAGTGTCAACTAGCTACTGCCGCTAACACCTGAAATACTGACTCTTACTTCACCGAGGCCAGGAACCTCGATGAAATATATCTACCATCAACGATGATCCCTTGTGCCTTCCTACACCACACAGACCTCTACTCTCAGGTAGGTAGACCCACACTTACAGAGAGTGTCCAGAGGGAATAAAGGGCCTGAGGGAGTACACCATGATACATCATCATCAAGGCCACTACCACTCCCATCCTCTGATCCAGCTCCTCAGGCACTCGCTGCTGTTGCTAAAACAGAAATGTCAAGAGAGGTGGCAGTCCCTCTTTATATCTAATTGTTGGAGGTTCCAGCAGTTGGCCAGTGATCTGCTTTTTATTTTTCCAGTGGATGACCCTTTAAAGACCTTATGTCCACGAACCCTCATAACTATGTTGAAAGGTACAACTAACCAGTCATACCTCTTTTACACCAAGACTGGCACAATCATTCTCTACAGGACTGCCAGAGATAGCCAAGTACAGCCCTGTTGATAGATAGATAATAGTGATGATCGAGCATGCTCGGCCAAACACCTGTTCGTCTTGAGCATCTTGATGCTAGGGACATGGCTGTATTCGGCCAAATACCACATGTGCTGGAGCGCAATGCTCGAGTCTTCGCCCCACACGTTTCTTGGCTACTACACAGCCAATAAACGTGCAGGTAAGTACTGTCCTCACTGTAATGCCGTAGCAATGTTGGCTGATGGGATTGCAGTGATTGGCTGGCCGGAACGCGTTATCAGGTGCTATATAGCACCCGATGACGCATGTTCGGCTCATTCCTAGTCAGGGAGAGCTGTGCTGATAAAAGGACAGACAGTGTAGGGAGTCATTTAAGAATATTACCACCAAAACTTTTCAGAGACCCAAAAGTCCTTTTAAGGACTATGGTGTGTGGCAGCAGCAATCTATATTTTTAGCAAAACCTGCACTAAATAGCTAAAAATGTACAGATCCAAAAGTCCTTCTAAGGACTATTGTGTGTGGCAGCAATATCTATTTTTAGCGCATCCTGCACTAAATAGCGTAAAATAGTTAGGCCGCTGCAGACACCACATCTCCAGTGTAAAGCGTGCGCATCCAAAAAATATCTGTGCCATATAGTGTACTTTTTCCGTAGACGGTGTCTGCTGCGGACAGTGAAATTAGCTGCGCCACACCTCCAGTGTAAAGTGTGCACATCCAAAAAATATCTGACATCCAGTGTATTTTTTCCGTAGATGGTGTCCGCTGCGGACAGTGACATTAGCTGCGCCGCATCTCCTGTGTAAAGTGCGCACATCCGAAAAAATATCTGTGACATACAGTGTACTTTTTCCATAGATGGTGTCTGCTGCGGACAGTGACATTACCAGTGCCACATCTGCAGTGTAACGTTTGCGCTTCTAAAATGTATCTGTGACATACAGTTACTTTTTCTGTAGACGGTGTCTGCTGCGGACAGTGACATTACCAGCGCCACATCTGCAGTGTAACATGCGCAATTCAAAAATTTATCTGTGACATACAGTGTACTTTTTCCGTAGACTGTGTCTGCTGCGGACAGTGACATTACCAGTGCCACATCTACAGTGTAACGTGTGCGCTTCAAAAATGTATCTGTGGCATACAGTGTACTTTGTCAATAGTTGGTGTCCGCTTCTGACAGTGACATTACCAGTGCCACATCTGCAGTGTAACATGTGCGCTTAAAAAATGTATACAGTATGTGACATACAGTGTACTTTTTTGCGTAGACGCTGAGTACATTGACATTACCAGTGGATCCTCTCCTGTAAAACATTTCCTCATCCCAAATACCTGTGACATTCCCTGTAATTTTTAATTAGCCGCTGGTGACAGCATTGACATTATCTGCGGGATATCTCCTGTGTGATGTTTCCACATCCAAAATACCATTTTAAAGGGACACTGACAGGCCCACAAAGCATATTTAGTTATATATATGACAGTACAGGTCTTATAAAGTGTATTAGAATCATCTAAGTATCCCCCCTGTCCACCTTATAAATACAGTAAAATGAAGTTGTATAACCTGCTTGAATCGTGTTCAATCTGCCCAAGGGGCGGCGTTTCATCTCAACTTGCGCTCAGCCAGCCTTGCCCCAACTGCCGTTTGAAGCGCCGCCCAGCTCATCAATATTCACTTCGCTGGGTGGCTACTAGTGTCCCCGACGCAAGATCCGGCGCATGCCCAATACAATACTATGGGCATTGGCCTCCGGCTCATCTTCAGCGCATGAGCCCGGCACCCTCACTAGCCGGGATCGCATCGCGCCTGCCCACAGTCTGATTCTCAGAGGCCGATGCAGCCTCTGCTTTATGCGCATGCGCCGTGCACAGTTCATAGCAGCGCTTCAGAGCGCTGCTTTGTTACATCTCAAAAGGGGTTAATTAGTGCGCAGGCGCGATATGATTAGTGCGGATTAGTGTGCTGCCCAGCGAAGTGAATATTGATGAGCTGGGCGGCGCTTCAAACGGCAGTTGGGGCGAGGCTGGATGGGCGCAAGTTGAGATGAAACGCCACCCCTTGGGCAGAGTGAACACGATTCAAGCAGGTTATAAAACTTCATTTTACTGTATTTATAAGGTGGACAGGGGGGATACTTAGATGATTTTAATACACTTTATAAGACCTGTACTGTCATATATATACCTAAATATGCTTTTTGGGCTTTTGGGCCTGTCAGTGTCCCTTTAAATTTGTTTGCGCATACACTTCCAAATCCTTCACTACTGTACGTGTGACAGGCTTTCAATCATATATAACATTTAATATGAAGAAGGCGAACAGTAAGGGACGGGGCAGCGGCCGTGATGCTGATGGTGCATTTAGAGGCCATGGCCCTGGGCGCGGTGAAACTGTGCCTGCTGCGAGAGGACAAGAATAACAATCATCCACGATACCCAGTTTGCAGGGCAGCGCAGGACATCACTCTTGAAGTCAGACCAGTGCGACCAGGTGGTCGGTTGGATTGCAGCAGATAATGCTTCCAGTCGGTTAAGCACCACCCTGTCTTCCACCAAGTCCAGTCTCAGTAGCCAAGAGTCTGCTCAACCCAATCCTCACGCTGATCCTCCTTCCTCCCACCAGGTAGAGTGTGGGCAAACAAGTGATCCCACACTCGGATATTCCGAGAAGCTCTTTTCAGCACCATTCCTTAATTTGGCCCTCTCACCAAGCACGCTTGAAGAGGGACAGATCTTGTGCCCTGATTCCCAAACTCTTGAGCATCCACAATCACAAGAACATGACTGCGGGGAACGGCAATTACTGTTTAAGGAGGTGGATGATGATGAGACACAGTTGCCAATAACTCAACGCCAATTACTGTCTCAAGAGGTTGAGGAAGAGGATGAGACACAGTTGTCAATCACTGAGGTAGTGGTTAGGTCAACAAGTCAGGAGGATGAGCAGAGTGAGGAAGTGGAAGAGGAGGTGGTGGACGATGAAGTCACTGACCCAACCTGGGAAGATGAAAAGCTGAGCGAGGACAGCAGTACAGAGGGGGAGGGATCTGCTGCACCACAACAGGCTGGAAGAGGCAGTGGGGTGGTAAAAGGGAGAAGGCAGGCCACACAAAATAGGCCCACAACTGTTCCCCGGAGCACCCCCATGCAGAAATCTCCCTTGCTAAGGAGTAGGTGTTCCGCAGTCTGGCGCTTTTTTTGAGGAAAGTGCGGACGACAAAAGAATTGTAATTTGCAACCTGTGCCATACAAAAATGAGCCGGGGCGCGAACACTAGCAACCTCACCACCACCAGCATGATCCGCCACATGGCATCAAAGCACCGTAATAGGTGGGCCGAACGCCTAGGTCCAGAATCTGTGTCTGCATGTCACAACACTGCCTCCTCTTCCCCTGTGTTACGTGCTGGCCAATACCCTGTCGAAGGCGCAGGCCCAGATGCCTCCCAACCTGCACATAGACGTTTGCAAGCACCATCAGCGACCACATTGATTTCCGTGTCCCAGCGCAGTGTACAAATGTCGTTACCCCACGCATTTGAAGACAAGCACAAATACCCGGACACCCACCCACAGGCCATAGCACTAAATGCGCAACTTTCCAAATTACTGGCCCTGGAAATGTTGCCATTTAGGCTTGTGGACACTGAGGTCTTCCGCAGCCTCATGTCGGCAGCCGTCCCTCGTTACGCAATCCCCAGCCGCCACTATATTTCAAGGTGTGCCGTGCTCTCCTTACACCAACACGTGTCCCGTAACATCACATGTGCACTGACCAACGCAGTTACTGGGAAGGTCCACTTAACCACGGAAAATATGGACAAGTGCATTCGGCCAGGGACGCTACATTTCCCTTACGGCACACTGGGTGAATGTTGTGGAGGCCAGGAGCGAGTCGTACCCTGGGAAGGCACAGGTGCTACCGACGCCAAGGAATGCGGGCCCTAGGTCGATCAGGGTTTCTGCCAGCACCTATGTTAGTGGCTCCAACCCCCCACTTCTCCTCTTCCGCTTCCTCCTCCACTTACACCTCCGAATTATCAGCGTTTTGCACCAGTCAGTCATCAGTCGGTAGCTGAAAGGAATGTAGCACTACAGTGGGGAAGTGGCAACAGGCCGTGCTGAAGCTGATATGCTTAGGGGACAAACAGCACACCGCTGCAGAGCTGTGGCAGGGGATATCAGACCAGACTGAGCTGTGGCTCTAGACAACTCAACCTAGAACCAGGCATGGTTGTGTCTGATAATGGCTGTAACTTGGTGGCGGCTTTGGAGCTCTGCAAGCTCACACACATCCCATGCCTAGCCCACGTCTTAAACTTAGTGGTTCAGCGGTTTCTCAAAACCTACCCCAATTTGCATGAGCTACTGGTGAAGGTGTGCCGCGTGTGTGCCCATTTCCGCAAGTCTTCGACAGCTTAAGCCGGTCTGTCAACGCTGCAGCAGTGCTTGAAATTGCCAGCTCACCGGCTGTTGTTGATGTGAGCACGCTCTGGAACTCGACATTCAACATGTTGGCCAGGCTTTGTGAGCAGCAGAGGGCAGTAGTGGAATACCAGCTGCAACATGGTCATCGCGTTTCCAGTCAGCTTCCGCTATTTACAAGCGAGGAGTGGGCATGGATGTCTGACCTCTTTGAGGTTTTCAGAAACTTTGATGAATCAACACAGATGGTGAGCGGCGAACGCTATTATCAGCGTAACCATCCCACTTCTGTGTCTACTTAAATGCTCGCTGCACACAATTAAGAGCAACGCTTTGCATGTGGAAGAGGTGGAAATGGGGGAAGACATTACACAGGGTGATAGCCAGACCACCTTCAGTTCGTCTTCTCAGCGTGAATTGGACGATGAAGAGGAGGAGGAGAAGGAGACGGTTGCCTCCGCTACAAAGGGTAGTACCCATGGAAGTTTTATTCCATCTGTTCAGCGTGGGTGGGCAGAAGAGGAGGAAGACGATGAGGAGATTGAGAGTGATCCTCCTGATGACAACAGCGAAGTCTTGCCTGTTGGTTCTCTGGCACACATTGCTGACTTCATGTTAGGCTGCCTTTCCCACCACCCTCGCGTTATACACATTTTAGACAACACAGATTACAAATTTACTGGTTGTTCACCCTTCTCGTCCCCCGCTACAAAGAGAACTTCCCATTTCTCATTCCTCTGGTGGAGAGTACGAGCAAAATGGTGCAATACCAGAAGATCCTTGATTAAAAATTGCTCCAAAAATATCCATCTGACAACGCTGGCAGCAGAGTCCGTAGTTCCTTGGCCAACCGAGGAGGGGAAATAAGGGGAACACACAGCAGTTCCAACAGAGGCAGGGCAACACTCTACAAAGCCTGGGACAGTTTCATGACACCCCGCCAGCACCCTCACGCTGATGCACGGCCTAGTGTCAAAAGGAGGGAAACATTTTGGAAGATGGTGAAGGAGTACATAGCAGACCGTGTCAGTGTCCTCAATGATCCCTCAGTGCCTTTGAACTACTGGTTGTCCAAGCTGGACACGTGGCACGAACTGGCGCTCTATGCCTTGGAGGTGCTGCCCTGCCCTGTGGCCTGTGTTTTGTCTGAGCGGGTATTTAGTGCTGCTGGTGGCATTATAACAGATAAGTGTATCCGATTGTCAACTGAAAATGCTTACAGGTTGACTCTTATCAAAATGAACAAGGCCTGGATTGATCATGACTTCTCGACTCCACCAGAGGAAGGCTGATGAACATAAAGGCACTTTAAATGTATTGTTTATAATGTACTTAATACACTGTATTTCCATGCACCCCTCCCACCACAAACAAGGGTATATGGTTGAATCTTCCTTTTCTCATCCTCCTCCTCCTCGTCCATCATATCAACATGCTTATTCGTCACATATAATGCCCTCACATATATGCCCTGCGCATATCATGTTTTACAGGGTCAGCTCAGCTGCAGGCCCTCGTAAATAATTTATTAGAGGGTCAACTCACCAGCAGGCCCTCACCTACTGTACAATGTTTTACAGGGTCAGCTCCCCAGCAGGCCCTCACCTACAATGTTTTACAGGGTCAGCTCACCTGATGGCCTTTGCATATAATCTTTTAGAGGGTCAGCTCACCAGCTGGCCCTCGCATATAATGTTTTACAGGGTCAGATCACCAGCAGGCCTTCACCTACAATCTTTTACAGGGTCAGCTCAAAAGCAGGCCCTTGCATATAATTTTTTATAGGGTCAGCTCACCAGCAGGTCCTCGCATATAATGTTTTACACGGTCAGCTCACCAGCAGGCCCTCGCATATAATTTTTTAGAGGGTCAGCTCACCTGCAGGTCCTCGAATAAAATGTTTTACAGGGTCAGTGTCACGGAGGATGTTGCAGAAAGCTGGAACTTGTAAATAAACATCCGACTGGCTTGATCCCAAACTAAGGAGCATATGGGTGAGCTCTATAAGACCCCTAGAGCTCTACCTGACTGCTTTGCCCATGCAAGGGTCTCTATGGTAGACGATTGCATGCCCACGTACCTAATACTGTGTGACACCTGAAAACCCTATAATAGTGAGGGGACACGACCACCGGCTCCCTGCACTTAATACGGACGGAGTCAGGGTCACCTAGAATCAAGCCAGCAAGGAAACACAAATAAGTGTGAGTGAACACCTCACCCAGGAAGTAGTATAAACCGCAAAGTGAGGCAGTATGGGAGGGAATATAAAGGGAGACAAATAGTCTATTAGGTGACACCTGGGAGAAGGAAAGGAGATGACACAGTGAAACCAAAACAAAGAACGTCATGCAAGAGGTAGAGAAGAACGCCTGCCAGACCTTCTCACAGAATTGGCGGTGACAGTCAGCTCCCCAGCAAGCCCTCACATATAATATTTTACAGGGTCAGCTCACCAGCAGACCCTCACCTACAATGTTTTACAGGGTCAGCTCACCAGCAGGCCCTCGCATATAATTTTTTAGAGGGTCAGCTAACCAGCAGATCCTCGCATATCATTTTTTAGAGGGTCAGCTCACAGCAGGCCCTCACCTACAATGTTTTACAGGGTCAGCTTACCTGAAGGTACTTACATATAATTTTTTAGAGGGTCAGCTCACCAGCAGGCACTCGCATATAATGTTTTACAGGGTCAGATCACCAGCAGGCCTTCACATACAATCTTTTACAGGGTCAGCTCACCTTAATTCCCTCGCTCACCAGCAGGCTCTCACAGTAATGTTTTACAGGGTCAGCTCACCAGCAGGCCTTCACCTACAATCTTTTACAGGGTCAGCTCAGCTGAAGGCTCTAGCATATAATTTTTTAGAGCGTCAGCTCATAGGCAGGCCCTCACATATAATTTTTTACAGGGTTAGCTCACCTGCAGGCCTTCACCTACAATCTTTTACAGGGTCCGCTCACCTTAAGGCCCTCGCATATAATTTTTTAGAGGGTTAGCTCACCAGAAGGCCCTCACCTACAATCTTTTACAGGGTCAACTCACCTGCAGGCCCACGCATATAATGTTTTACAGGGTCAGCTCCACCTGCAGGCCCTCGTATATAATTTTTTAGAGGGTCAGCTCATCAGCAGGCCCTCACCTACAAGTCCAGTCTCACTATCCAAGAGTCTGGTCAACACAATCCTCATCGCCGGGGGTCGCGTAACTAGTTATCACGGAGGAGTCTCATTTGTTATCGGAATTAACCAGACATATCGCTCCACCAACTAAGAACGTCCATGCACCACCACCCACTGAATCAAGAAAGAGCTATCAATCTGTCAATCCTTTCCTTGTCCGGGCCGAGTGAGGTTTCCCGTCTTCAGTCAAATTAAGCTGCAGGCTCCACTCCTGGTGGCACCCTTCCGTCAGTTCCTTTAAATTTCAGCTTTGCAACCAAATTCCCCCCGGAACCCAAAGAGTTTGGTTTCCCGGAAGCTGCTCGGCGGGTCGTGGGAATAACGTCGCCGGATAGACAGTCGTCATCGTTTATTGTCGGAACTACGACGGTATCTGATCGTCTTTGAGCCTCCGACTTTCGTTTTTGATTCATGAAAACATTCTTGGCAAATGCTTTTGCTTTGGTTCGTCTTACGCTGGTCCAAGAATTTCACCTCTAGCAGCTCAATACGGATGCCCCCGGCCATCCCTCTTAATCACGGCCCCAGTTCCGAAAACCAACAAAATAGAAACGGAGTCCTATTCTATTTTTCCTAGCTGAAGTATTGAGGCGACTCTGCCTGCTTTGAACACTGTAAATTTTTTCAGTGGTCAGCTAAGCAGCAGGCACTCTCCCATAATATTTTAAATGGTCAGCTCAGCAGCAGGCTGTTGCATATAATTTTTTAGAGGGTCAGATCACCTGCAGGCCCTCTTATATAATGTTTTAGAGGGTCAGCTCACCTGCAGGCCCTCACCTAATTATACCTAATAGGTAATTTGCACGCATGCTGCCTTGCTTGGAAGTGGTAGCCGTATGTCGGGATTCGAACCCGTGACCAGCCACATCCCAGGCGGTAGCCCTGCTTACTAGGCTACCGTCCTCTCTGGACATTCCTCCCTGAAGCCTATTAGTTAACCTCAGTCTTGCCTAGCCTTGCTCATTACCCTTGATTCCCCACACCTGGTACTTCCCTATATAGTCCAGCCCCTTGCACTCCAGTTTGCTGATTATTGAGCTCCTGAGCCTTGATCAAGCTTCTCCTCATCTGTTGCTCCTGCTACTGCTGGAAGTCCACTGCTGACCAGGAATTGCCTACCGACTACTCTTCTGCCTTATCCCTACCTACTGAACTGCTACCACCGTTGCCATCCGGATTGTCTGACTACGCTTACTGCCGCCTGCCCTGACCCACCGCCTGCCTACCGACTACTCTTCTGCCTTATCCCTACCTACTGAACTGCTACCACCGTTGCCATCCGGATTGTCTGACCACGCTTACTACCTGCCTGCGGTCCTTGCCACTGGGCTCCACTCCTACCTCCAGCAAGCGGTCCTCTGACTCAGGTGAGCCTGTAGGACTGTTACAGAATAATCAGCCACACTATGGAGTCCGCAATGGCCACTCTGCGTAAGCAGGTCTCCGAACTTCAAGAATTTGGTACTACATATCAGGAGAAATTTGCCCAGCTCCAAGGCGTAGTCCAAAGCCAGCAAAGGGAGATTATTGAACTACAGAGGCAACACCTGGACGTCCGCGGCGCGGCCGCAGACACCCGCATGCCACTTCCATCAAGATTCGGCGGCGACAGACGCCAGTATCGGGGGTTTCTAAACCAATGCCGCATCTATTTTCAGATGTACCCGGCCCCCTTCACCACCGAGAAAAAGAAGGTGCTATTCATGGTCAATCTCCTGACGGAAGAAGCATTAGCATGGGCATCACCTTACGTGGAGACTAACAGTCAGCTCCTGGACGACCTAAACAACTTCATCACCGCCATGAGCCAAGTCTTCGACGACCCCAACCGCTGTGCGACAGCTGAGGCGCGACTACATGGTCTGCGGCAAGGGAGACGCTCCGTCGCCGAATACACCGCCGAGTTTCGCCGTTGGGTCACGGACACCACCTGGAACCCAGCGGCACAGAGGAGCCAATTCCGGCGAGGCGTGTCAGAATTAATAAAGGACGAACTCGCCAGAGTTGAGGCCCCGGACGATCTGGATGACTTCATTCAGTTATGCATCCGGATAGATCAAAGACTCTCCGAGAGGAAGAGAGAAAGACTCTGGTCCTCGGACCACAGACCCACTTACTCTTTCTCTTCCAACGCCCAGCGCGACCCCCAATCAGCAACTGAACCTATGCAGGTCGACGCTCTACGTAGGTCTCTATCTATAGCTGAGAAGGAGAGACGGCTGGCCGAAAACCTCTGCCTCTACTGTGGGGAGCCGGGTCATTTTGCCATCAAATGTCCTCATAAGATCCGAAAGACTATTGCCGTCACGGAACTAAAGGAGCAACCACAGACTCCAACCCCGTCAGCAGCCCCGGAAAATAACAATACGGCGGCTCATGGATCCCATTTCATCATTCCCATCCTCATCGACATTGAGGGGCGACAACTCCCCTGTTCAGCGATGTTAGACTCCGGGGCGGGAGGCAACTTCATGGACTTAACCTTCGCCTGCGAAAAGAACATTCCACTGACAATCAAGGCAGCCCCCGTTGACCTGGAAACCGTCGACGGATCCCCACTCTCCTCGGGGCCGGCCACTCACGAGACCACCGAACTACAACTCCTCATAGAACTCGATCACCGCGAAAAGATCCACTTCTCGCTGAACGCTTCCCCGAAGTTCCCGGTGATCTTGGGCATCCCTTGGTTGGCCACCCACAACCCCTCGGTAGACTGGGAAACCCGCTGCATACGATTCCCGTCCGAGTTCTGCTCGCTAAATTGCTCCCACAGACCCGTCCTTCCACCCGAAGACACCACCATCTCAAAGCTATCCGTCAAGGATCTGCTACCCCCTCAATACAGCGAGTTCCAGGATGTCTGCGACAAGAAAAACGCAGACAAGCTGCCACCACACCGACCCTACGACTGCCCTATAGAACTGTTGCCCGGGGCCGAAATACCCTTTGGCAGTATCTACTCCCTCTCAGAGCCTGAACTCAAGGCTCTGAAAGAGTACCTGGACGAGGACCTGAGGAAGGGGTTCATCCGGCCCTCCACCTCCCCCGCGGGAGCCCCCTTTTTCTTCGTAGAGAAAAAAGACTCCTCCCTGCGTCCCTGCATAGACTACAGAAAGCTTAATGACATAACCGTAAAAAAACGGTACCCGCTCCCACTGATTTCCGAACTCCTTGAGAGACTCCGGGAAGCGAAGATCTTCACCAAACTCGACCTTCGAGGGGCCTACAACCTCGTCCGAATCCGCCCTGGGGACGAATGGAAGACCGCCTTCCGGACACGTTATGGTCATTTCGAGTACCTGGTCATGCCTTTCGGACTCTGCAATGCTCCCGCCACCTTCCAGCACTTCATTAACGACGTCCTCAGGGACATGCTGGATCTGTTTGTAGTCGTTTACCTGGACGACATCTTGATCTTCTCTGAAGACCTCGAGCAGCACCGCGAACACGTCCGCAGGGTACTGCAGAGGCTCAGACAGAACTCTCTCTATATTAAGCTAGAGAAATGCGAGTTTGAGCGAACCACCACTCAGTTCCTCGGATACATCATCTCCCCAGCGGGCCTAAGTATGGACCCGGGGAAGGTCCAAGCTGTGATGAACTGGCCCGTTCCGAAAAACGAGAAGGAGATACAAAGATTCATTGGCTTCGCCAACTTCTATCGGAAGTTTATCCGGAACTTCTCCAAGGTCATAGCACCAATCACCCAACTCACCAAGAAGGCAGTCCCCTTCTCCTGGACACCCGAGGCCCAGAAGGCCTTCACCAAGTTGAAACTCCTCTTCACTTCTGCCCCAATCCTAATCCACCCGAACCCCGAGCTCCCATTTACAGTCGAAGTGGATGCATCAGACTCTGCGGTGGGGGCAGTTTTGTCACAACGGACAGGGGAGAGGATGCTATTACACCCGTGCGCATATTTCTCCCGCCAGATGTCCCCCTCCGAGAAGAACTATGACATCGGGAACAAAGAACTACTGGCGATCAAGGATGCCTTCTCCGAGTGGAGACACCTGCTGGAGGGAGCCACCAACCCCATAATCGTACTAACTGACCACAAGAACCTCGAGTTCATCCGCAGCGCTAAGAGACTCTCAGCCAGACAGGCCAGATGGAGCCTATTCTTTTCCCGCTTCAACTATCTCATCACCTATCGCCCTGGATCAAAAAACGGCAAGGCTGACGCCCTCTCCAGAATGTTTTCCGAGCCCTCACAGAGTAACAAGGGCCAAAATAACATCTTACCCGAGAGAAGGGTCGTAGGGGCCACCTACTCTAAAGAACTCCTGGGCACAATCAAAGAAGGATATGAAAATGACCCCTTCCTCTCCCACCCCACAGGCAATGTCAGCCTTACGTTTAAGAACGGTCATTGGTTTCATCAGGACCTACAACTAGATGTACCAGAAATCGCACGGCTCGAAGTGCTCAAACTCAACCATGACTCCAAGGTGGCCGGCCATTTTGGCACAAGAAAGACCCAGGAGCTTCTCTCCCGCTCCTTCTGGTGGCCAACATACAAGGAGGACATCAAGAGGTACATCTCCTCGTGCACGGTCTGTACCCGCAATAAGATGAACACCATCCTGGTCGTGGTCGACCGTCTCACCAAGATGGCCCATTTCATCCCCTACAAAGGCCTACCCACAGCCAAACAGACGGCCGATCTTATTCTCAGAGAGGTCTTCAGGCTGCATGGGATCCCGGACGACGTGGTCTCCGACCGAGGCGTACAATTTGCCTCAAAGTTCTGGAAGAACTTCTGCCTGGCGCTCGGGGTTAAAGTGAACCTGTCCTCTGCTTTCCACCCTCAGTCAAACGGGCAGACGGAGAGAACTAATCAGACCCTAGAGCAATACCTACGATGTTTCAGCTCCCACCTGCAGGATGACTGGCTTGATCATCTCCCCACGGCCGAGTTCGCCTACAACAATGCTGAGCACAGCTCAACCAAGCACAGCCCCTTCTTTGCTAACACAGGCTCGCACCCGGTGTTCATTCCCCACCTACCCGTTGCCTCCACCCTCCCAGCAGTGGCCGAACGCCTAACAACCCTACAGGAGGCACAAGAGAACATTATAGACAACCTCCAGCTTGCCCAGAGGCGCTTTAAACAGGGAGCAGACAGACGTCGCAAACCCACCCTGGGCTTCCATGTGGGAGACAAGGTGTGGCTGTCCACCAGGAACCTCAGATTGAAGGTCCCCTCCAAAAAATTTGCCCAAAGATACATGGGTCCGTTCCGGATCACCGCACAAATCAACGAGGTCACGTTCCGGCTCGACCTCCCGGACTCCATTAGGGTGCACCCTGTCTTCCATTGCTCTCTCCTCAAGCCATACGTGGAGAACACCTTCACAGGCCGCCACTCGCCCCCTCCACCACCTGTGAGGGTACAGGGTGAAGAAGAATACGTTGTCGCAAAGATTCTCGACTCCTGGATCCACCGGGGAAGACTACAATACCTAATTGGGTGGGAGGGTTACCCTCCCGAGGATAACTCCTGGGAGCGAGAAGAAAATGTCCACGCCCCCAGACTGGTAAAAGAGTTCCACCAACGGCACGCCTGCCCCTGCAGTGCCCGGAGGTCACCTTGGAAGGGGGGGAGTACTGTTGGGATTCGAACCCGTGACCAGCCACATCCCAGGCGGTAGCCCTGCTTACTAGGCTACCGTCCTCTCTGGACATTCCTCCCTGAAGCCTATTAGTTAACCTCAGTCTTGCCTAGCCTTGCTCATTACCCTTGATTCCCCACACCTGGTACTTCCCTATATAGTCCAGCCCCTTGCACTCCAGTTTGCTGATTATTGAGCTCCTGAGCCTTGATCAAGCTTCTCCTCATCTGTTGCTCCTGCTACTGCTGGAAGTCCACTGCTGACCAGGAATTGCCTACCGACTACTCTTCTGCCTTATCCCTACCTACTGAACTGCTACCACCGTTGCCATCCGGATTGTCTGACCACGCTTACTGCCGACTGCCCTGACCCACCGCCTGCCTACCGACTACTCTTCTGCCTTATCCCTACCTACTGAACTGCTACCACCATTGCCATCCGGATTGTCTGACCACGCTTACTACCTGCCTGCGGTCCTTGCCACTGGGCTCCACTCCTACCTCCAGCAAGCGGTCCTCTGACTCAGGTGAGCCTGTAGGACTGTTACACCGTAGCTGTTTCTCAGGCTCCCTCTCCGGAATCAAACCCTGATTCCCCGTTACCCATGGTTTCCGTGGCTCGCGCTGAAAATAACTTCGAAAGTTGATAGGGCAGACATCCGAATGGACCGGGCCCAGGTTATCTAGAGTCACCTTGGCGGCAGCAGACCCTCGCCCATAATGTTTTAGATGGCCAGATCAGCAGGCCCTTGCTCCAAATGTTTTTGAGGGTCACCAGCAGGCCATCATTTATAATTTTTAAAGTCTGTGTATGATGCCCTCCTTTATGTGTAACAAAGGGTGTATTGGAGTGCCGGTTCCTTGCAATTTTTGGCAGCCCCTTCACTTAGGAAGTGGCACTCTGATACAACCTGTATATCACATAAAGGAGGGCCTCATTCACATTGTGGTACAATTGTTCAGGTAGTGGGACTCCTACACTCATAAAGCCTATGCACTAAGTGAAAGGGCTTTATGAGTGTAGGAGTCCCACTACCTGAACAATTGTACCACAATGTGAATGAGGCCCTCCTTTATGTGATATACAGGTTGTATCGGAGTGCCTCTTCCTTGTAATTTTTGGCAGCACTTGCACTTTATATACAAGTAAATAGACAGGAAAGAATGTTTCCTAACAATTTTTCCTCTAAAATCGCTTTTATCTTTGGTTTTGTGCGTATTATTGTCAGTCTGTAAAAGTGGCGTACTTCTCGGACAACATCGTTCCCAGCAGCGACCTGGGAGTCCAAGATGCATCCAGACATCCTCCCCATGCTGTTACCAAACCATTTCGGTTGTGTTTTCATTAATTTCTGATCTTTTCCTATGAACCAGGCACCCTCCCCTCTTCAGAGCACGGGGTGCCTGGTTTAATGCTCGGGTTCTCCCACTGACTTCCATTGTGCTCGGTTGCTCGGTAGAGCACCCGAGCATCCTGATGTGTTCGGCCCGAGCACTATGGTGCTCGCCATCAACACTAATAGATAACTTTAGAACTTGGCACAAAGTAGATCCAAGAAATGAACACATAGAATCTTTAGTTTCTCTGTATACAAAGATCATATACCCTTCCAGCACAACTAGAGTTAATTTCTTCCAAACCACAGATTTTTTTTGATTTTTTTTTTAGCAAGGCTTTGTGTATCTGAACCTGGATTAATGTATTTATCCCTGATTTAGAAGGCACAATAACAGGCTTAAGCATGCAGCATGCAGCCTTATCAAAGTTCACTTACAATTACCCTTGTAGTAATCAGCCATTACCATTCCTGGACCCTAAATCCCAATACTGATGTGAATTTCCCTTGGTGTTAATTTTGAATGAAAACTATTTATTTCCCCTGGATTATGTTCTCATTACAGGAGTTACTCAGACAGATAAATAATAGTAAAGAGGTTGCAGAAACAGATTGCTACTCGGAACAGCATTATGTGATTGATAGGGAAGTGGCCATTACATATTCCACTGGAGTTCAAGTTGTTCAGTGAAAGATATGCCTGGAATATCTGTGTACTGTATACGGTATTTAATATAAAATATCTCCTGTATGCTTTGTTTGGGCATATTGGGATAAAAAACTAGCATGGATCTGTTTCCTAGAAAGTGTGATGGGATGGATGGGGATTTGGTGTGTGGGCAGCGTTGGGAGCATAGCATGAGTGTGGCTATTGGCCCTGGCCAGGGGCATAGCTAAATGCTTGTGGGCCCTGGTGCAAGAGTTCAGCTTGGGCCCCCTTTCCTCTTTGCTTTGTGGTCAGGGGCAGGGAAGCACACAGCCTTCGTGCTGCCTGAGGCAAAACTTTAAATGGCAGGACTGTGACAGTAAGAGCAGTGAGACTATGGAACTCTCTGCCTGAGGAGGTGGTGATGGTGAGTACAATAAAGGAATTCTAGAGGGGCCTGGATGTATTTCTGGAGTGTAATAATATTACAGGCTATAGCTACTAGAGATGGGTCGTTGATCCAGGGAGTTATTCTCATTGCCTGATTGGAGTCAGGAAGGAATTTGTTATTCCCCTAAAGTGGGGAAAATTGTCTTCTACCTCACAGCTTTTTTTTTGTCTTCATCTGGATCAAATTGCCGACAGGCCGAACGGGATGGACAAATGTCTTTTTTCGGCCTTATTTACTATGTTACTATTTTACTATTAACCCCACCCCATACCAAATTTTTGACCTAACCCCTTCCCTCCAACCAGAGGTGTAACTTGACCTGCATGCACTTTCTAAAATACCGGTGTCTTCTTATGCGGCACAAGGGTCTTTTGGCCCCCTCAGGCTCCTGGGCCCAATAGCGACTGCTACCTCTGCATCAAAAACTAAAATATATACACAGAACAAAAATTTTCACAGTTTTGCCTTACTGGGGGGATCAGAAAACCAGTCAGTATCTGGTGTGGCCGGCATTTTCCTCACGCAGTGCAACACATCTCTGTCACATAGAGTTGATCAGGTTGTTGATTGTGGCCTGTGGAATGTTGGTCCACTCCTCTTCAATAGCTGTGCAAAGTTGCATAATATTGGCAGGAACTGGAACACGCTGTTGTATACCCCCGATCCAGAGTATCCCAAACATGCTCAATGAGTGACATGTCCGGTGAGTATGCTGGCCATGCAAGAACCGGGTTATTTTCAGCTTCCAGGAACTGTGTACAGATCCTTGCAATATGGGGACGTGCATTATCATGCTGCAACATGAGGTGATGGTCTTGGATGAATGGCATAACAATGGGTCTCAGGATCTCGTCACGGTATCTCTGTGCATTCATAGTGCCATCAATAAAATGCACCTGTGTTCATTGTCCATAACATACGCCTGCCCATACCATAACCCCACCGCCACCATGGGCCACTTGATCCACAACGTTGACGTCAGCAAACCACTCACCCACACGGCACCACACACACTGTCTGCCATCTGCCCTGAACAGTGAAAACGGGGACTCATCCGTGAACAGAATGCTTCTCCAACGTGCCAGACGCCATCGAATGTGAGCATTTGCCCACTCAAGTCGGTTACGACGACGAACTGCAGTCAGGTCCAGACCCCGATAAGGACGACGAGCATGCAGATGAGCTTCCCTGAGACGGTTTCTGACAGTTTGTACAGAAATTCTATGGTTATGCAAACCGATTGTTGCTGCAGCTGTCTGTGTGGCTGGTCACAGACGATCAAGGAGGTGAACATGCTGGATGTGGTGGTCCTGGGCTGGTGTGGTTACACATGGTCTGCAGTTGTGATGCCGGTTGGATGTACTGCCAAATTCTCTGAAATGCCTTTGGAGACGGCTTATGGTAGAGAAATGAACATTTATTGCACGGGCAACAGCTCTGACAGACATTCCTGCAGTCAGCATGCCAATTGCACTCTCCCTAAAACGTTGCGACATCTGTGGCATTGTGCTGTGTGATCAAACGGCACATTTCAGAGTGACCTTTTATTGTGGGAAGTCTAAGGCACACCAGTGCAATATTTATGCTGTCTAATCAGCACCTTGATGTGCCACACCTGTGAGGTGGTATGTATTATCTCGGCAAAGGAGAAGTGCTCACTAACCCAGATTTGTGAACAATATTTGAGAGTAATGGGTCTTTTATGTATGTAGAAAATGTTTCAGATCTTTGAGTTCCGCTCATGCAAAATGAGAATCAGAAATGAGAAGTTAACCCAGGGTGGATAGATAGTAACTATGGACAAAAAATAATAATTTAGCCCAACTATCATTGTGCATGTAGTATCCAAATGATAGCATATATCTAGAAATTCATATAAAGAAAAAGAGGAGAACAGGGTCATGGGACAGTGCAAGTTGGAAACAGAGAGCGGGGAACACTTTCCCTAGGAAGGCCCTGATTACACCTCAGTCCAGGGACAACCCTTGATGGTGGGATTTCCCTGTCCTTGTGCCTGTCCTGCAAGACCATGGCATGCCCTAGATGGTTTAGATTTTTTTAATACCCCGACGCGTTTCCCCTGGTTGGGTTCCTCAGGGGGTCAGTACTAGTTAGACATAGTCCCATCCATATTTATAATATACTTGATATAATGAAATGAACACAAAATACGGCAGATTAAGCAGACTTAAAAATGGGTACCAGATACATCACATGTTCCTGCAGGACTAGTAGGAGAGAATGCAACCTATAGATGAAAAAACAGATATATGTGCCCATGAGTAAAAACCAAATCACATCCAAACCACAATATGCAGCTTAGAAAGTTTAACTTACATGTGAAGTGCCCCATCGGCTGCCAGGCTCAGGTTTTTGTAATGTAGAGTGACAAAATGGCTTTTTGATACCACTTTTATTAGATTTTTTTTTACGGTGTTCACCTGAGGGGTTAAATCATGTGATATTTATTTAAGTTTTTTACACTAATATCATTTTTTAAACAAAATAAATTCATGTTTTAGTGTCACCATAGTCTGAGAGCCATAGTTTTTTTATTTTTTAGGCGATTCTCTTAGGTAGGGTATAATTTTTGCGGGATGAGATGACGGTTTGACTGGTACAATTTTGGGGTGCATATGACTTTTTGATCGCTTGCTATTACACTTTTTGTGATGTAAGGTGAGAAAATGGCTTTTTGACAACGTAATTTTTTTTTTTTTACGGTGTTCACCTGAGGGATATTTTTATAGAGAAGGTTGTTACGGATGCAGCGATACCTATAATGTATACTTTTTTTATTTATTTAAGTTTTATACACTAATATCATTTTTTTAACAAAAAAACAAACATGTTTTAGGCCGTTGCGTGAACATACACGATTTTTCCGCGCGAGTGCGAAACATTGTAATGCGTTTTGCACTCGCGTGAGAAAAATCGCGCATGTTTGGTAACCAAACCCGAACTTTTTCACAGAAGTTCGGGCTTGGGATCGGTGTTCTGTAGATTGTATTATTTTCCCTTATAACATTGGTTATAAGGGAAAATAATAGCATTCTGAATACAGAATGCATAGTAAAATAGCGCTGTCGGGGTTAAAAAAAAAAAAGTAATGTAACGGGGTTCCGAAGGTGCACTCGGTCCCCCATTACCCGCAGACCTGTTGCTTAGCTTTGGGAATGAGGATCTGTGTTTGACCTCATTCCCAGGGCGGCTTTACTGCTGGGTGGCTCCCTGCTCCTAAGTCTGCCTTGAGCGCCGAGCTGATCACTCGGTGCTCAACTGTTTGGTCTGTCGGTCATGTGACGCTGGCCACATCACATGACCCTCACTCCCCACTATAAATACAGGCAGCCTGCTAGCCACAGGTTGACTGTTAATTTCTAGGTTCCTGGCTATTTGTTGGACTACTGAATACTCACCTGATTCCGTTCCCTGACGATCCTTTGCCTGCTCCTCCTGTACTGTGTATCCGTCCTGGTATTGTGACCTCGGCTCCCACCTGACTACTCTCTTAGGACTCCTCTTGTACTTCTCTACTCTCCAGGTATTTGACCCCAGCTTCTCCTGACCATTCTTTGCTTAAACCCTTTGTACTGCGTAGCTCTCTTGGTTCTGACCCGGTCCGTTCATGTTCCGTATTTTGTCTTGTCTGTCTTCCCTGCACGTATCCTAAGTTAGGGACTGTCGTCCAGTTGTCCCCTGTCATCAGGACTCGTGAGGCAAGTAGGCAGGGCCAGGGGTGAGGGTGGAGCGCAGTGGTCACTATCCTTCCCCCTGTGTGTGTGTGGACGTGACCGTTACAAGTAATTAAACTCACCTTAGTCCACTTGATCGCGCAGCCCGGCTTCTCTTCTATCTCCTTCTTTGCTGATTACAGGAAAAGGACCTGTGGTGATGTCACTCCGGTCATCACATGGTCCATCACATGATCCATCACCATGGTAGAAGATCATGTGATGGATCATGTGATGACCGGAGTGATGTCATCAAAGGTCCTTTTCCTGCACACAGCTAAGATGAAGACAGAAGAGATGGGCTGCGCGAGCAAGTGGATTAAGGTGAGTTTTTAGTGTCTCCATAGTCTGAGAGCCATAGTTTATTTTATTTTTTTGGGCGATTGTTCTATGTAGGGGCTAATTATTTTTATTTTTTTATGGTGTCTATCTGACGGGGTGGATCATGTGATATATTTATAGAGCCAGTCGTTACGGAAGCGGTGATACCTAATATGTGTGTTTTTTTTATTATAAAATCAGGAGTAAGGGGTGTTTTTTTAACCCCTAAATTACCATATTCTTTTGCATTCTGTCTTAAGAATACTATTATTTTCCTCTATAACCGTGTTATAACAGAAAATAATAAAGTGAAGTTCAGGTCTCCATTGATTTCAGTGGGGTCCAGGTTCGGGGTCAAATTCGGGTCCCAAACGCGAACTTTGATCTGAAGTTCGGCTGAACCCGGCGAACCTGAACTTCCATGGGTTCACTCATCCTTGCTTATAACACAACCACTGTGTGGCTGTGCACAGACCTATAAAGCACAAACATCTCATGACACAGTATCACATAATTCCATAAATCTTCTTTATTTTTATTTTTTACTTTTTCTAAGATGGTGGTTTCATGCCACACATCTTGGAATATGTTGCGCCAGGAGGAAATATAAAATTTGTAAGTACTCTTGTGATTTTGCTGATGTAGCATTCCTAACCCACTTTTACATCTTTTGCATCATCTGTTGCATCATCAAAGTGCGACTTAAAGATCTTTGTATAAAATGTTTTGTATTTTGCAATTTGGGTTTTGATCTCTTCTCACTGTGCAATTGTGACACAGATGATGCAGCACTCCTGGCCCACTCAAACCCTTTTTAGTTTACATATTGCTTATTTTGCCAACAGCTGTATCTCCTGACTCCTCGTCACACACACCCATTTGGCTCTGCAGATAAACGTTTGTCCTCAAAGTGTATTTCTGCCTGGAAACTCTTTTCAAAGTTGTTGCCAGACACCTCTTGCAGCATCTTATCTCTAATAAACAAAAGGATTGTGCACGTTGAATAGTGTTGGGCGCGAATATTCGAATCACTAATTTTAATCGCGAATATCGCCAGTTTGAGAATTTGCGAATATTTAGAATATAATGATATATATTCTTATTCGCTAATATTCTAGATTTTTTTTACTTGAACCCATGATCCCTCCCTGCTTCTTGCTTGTGGGCCAATGAGAAGGCTGCAATGTCTTTGTCTGAGCTTAGCAACATCCCTAGCAACCAATAGGAAAGTTGCCCACCCCTTACTATATAAGAACCTCCCCAGCAGCCATTTTCTGCTGTTTTTTGCATTTATGAGAGAGACAGCAGTGTCATTGCTGTGCTCTGTGCTTTGGTGTGTCAAACTCATTACATTAGATAGTTAGTTAGCTTATATATATAATATAGATAGTTAGTGGGAGATAGTCAGTGTAGGATAGATAGTGATATAGTGTAGCTGTTCCAGTGCACGGTGTTAGGCAGTGTGATAGGTACTCTGTCCATACATACATGTTACAGACATAGGGCTGTAATGTATGTATTTATGCTATATACATACATACATACATAGAGCTGTGATGTCACAAGTTCACAACAATACTTACTGCACCAATCACTAATAAGTAGTCAGACCTGCTAAAATGTGAAGTTGCATGTATTGTGTAAAAATATGCGCATCATTAATTACTGATTTGCGCAATCGCGAATATATTGGAGCACTCTATCTGCATATAAAGCTATTGTAATGTTCTGCCGTGCCAACCATTTTCTCCAGTCTCAGGAAACTTCTAGCAGCTTGGAAAATGTAGCAAAAGTGACCCACGCCTGTATTGTGCGCGCATTATGCGAATATTACATTGCCGATTTTCGCAATCAAGAAAATTATTGTGAATTCTCAAATTCGCAAATTTATTACGAATATTCGCCCAAATATTCACGACATATCGCAAATTCGAATATTGCCCCTGCCACTCATCACTAATGTTGAAATACAACTGCCCAGTTGGAAGACTCCCAAATACATTAGATGGTCCATAGAGTCATAGAGATACTCCTAACATGTATGCCTGGAGCTTTACATATTGCAAGCACAAAAGAAACCAGATGTGAACTGGACAAATTATAAATTAGATTTAAGTTAGGTTACTTTTGGGAAGAACTTACAAGGTATAAGGACGCAATTTTCTTTTTCTTTTACCTTGTAAGTTTCACTTATTAGTGATGTGATTGAGAGTATGAAATACTATTAATGGTGATCAGTCTACATTTATTGGGAAGGCCAAACTGAGCTCAGGTTTAGGTTTTTGTGTGTACTTGAGGGAGAAGGGAGTAGTTTACCATGGGTGAAGGGAAGCCTACATGTAATGTCATGGACAGCAGGAAACCGTTTTAAGGTGGTATACCATACAGTCTTAGGGGCACATTTATTAAGACGGGCATTTTAGACGCCAGTCTTAATAAACCCCTAAGCTAGCGTTGGATCCGCTGAAGTTATGAAGAGGCACAGTCCGTATCCACCACTGCTGCTAAATGTAAGACAGCTTCCTAGCTGTCTTACATTTAGACCATTTTCTTTGCCTGAAATAGGCATAGAAAATGGTAAATGAGAT